>NC_087210.1:26220278-26247778 GCF_015104395.2 Macrobrachium nipponense
TACCCACACAACACCCGAATTTTTGTTTATAGAATGATTCCCCAAATGAAAATAGGTTATTAGATGCACATAACTCAGCTAACTTTATTATTTTGTCAGCGCCAATGGGATATGATCTTAGTAGGGGGATGATTTCTCCCTCAAAAACTGAAGAACGTCCTGTACTGGTACTTTTGTGAATAGGGAATCAACGTCAAGGCTTAAAAGTTTTGTGAAGTCTTATATGTGCTTCTCTGAATTTATGACAAAAATCTTCCAAATGTTTAAATGACTGGAAGAAAAGTGCCTAAAAAAGAAAACTGGAACAAAAATCCACATGACTGTCATCGCGGAAAGAGTGAGAATCTTGGAAGGCCTGAAGTCCTTTTTCAGGAGTCATAGCTAAGGCAGTGGGTATTCCAAGAAAGTCTTTACGTAAATTGGCGCTTGAACTAAAACAAAACGAGGAAAGAAGAGAAGTTATAGTGCTGTATATCGTGAGTTGAAAAAATCTGGTATCAAGCCATTTCATGTTATCAGCAAGCCCAACATCACTCAGCAACAGAGAGAAGACCATGCATGGTTTTGTGGTCATTTCTTAAAGATTGGGATGAAGCTGTCTTTCTCCATGTTGCTACAACCGATGAATTTTTCATTTATACAGTCAGGAAGCCAAATCATAAAAATGACATCATTTGGGGTGCAAAGTTGGATGATATCAGCGATGAAGTGCGCTATCACCAAGTTGTGAAATTTCCTGAATGTTTTGGAATTTTTCTCTGTTTCACAGCCAAATGGTTAATGTGAATCATCAAAGGACAGTCATAGAATGGCGAATACTTAAGCGAAACTGTGCTTACTAGTGGAGTATTTCCTTTCCTCAAAGATCCTGAAAATGTGTTATCTGTTGAAGAAGTCACATTTTTGCATGATAAGGCACCATGTTTCAAGACACATGAGCTGCTTTGGAACGGTGGTATCGATTTCTTCTCATCAAGTGAACTTTCCAGGAGCTCCCCTGACCCTAATGTGTGTGAAAACATTGGTAAGCATCTTAAAGGATCGTGTTGAAGCGCACACAGTGAACTATGATGGTATACCAAGCCTCAACGACCTGTGAAGAGAGGTGACCGAAGTGCTCAGGGAAATGGAGTTTGAGTCTCAGCTTTTTTGCAATTTCTGAAATCATACCCCTCAAGAATGCAGGCTGTTGTACAGGCAGATGGAGGGTACACAAAATATTAAATACTCAGAGAGAAACTTAAATAAATGCCTGTTCTGAATGACTTTTGTTTTTGTCCATACCAATTTTAGTTTATGCTGTAGAAGGGGGGACTCTAATTTCGAAACACCCTGTATGTGTATATGTATATATTATATATATATATATATATATATATATATATATATATATATATATATGTGTTTAATGGGGGGATTTCCCCCCCCCCCATTATTCATAAGGTAAGCGTGACACGAAACGGAAGGCAAACCACACACAACATTACACACACAGCCTCTCTCTCTCTCTCTCTCGGCATCCCTCTCTCTCTCTCTCTCTCCACCTTTTCCTCTCCATTCTAACAGGTAATGAAAATGAGAGAGTTGCGTCATAACATTAACATTTATTAACAACGAATAAATAAATCAATCAATCAAGTAATCCAGTCTTACAGACTAACTCAAAAACAGTACAATGTCTAGTCACCAAAAAAAGTCTACACCCCTCTCCTCCAGGAGTACCAGAACCGTCTGTTTCAAAGATACAGCACACATCCCGGTAAGTACACAACAAGTTTAATAGACAGAGGTTAAATATTGGATATCATCACAAAAATGTCAAACAGATATAAGCCACTCTTTGGCTAAAGTAACTCAACACTCACCCAAACAGCCGGATCACTATAAACACTATGTCACAAAAACTCCCCGCCGAACGCCACAGCATCTTTGCCTGTGACTTGAAGCCCTCTGTCAAAATCCTCCCATAGGCTTGGGTATGACACTCTTAAAGGGAAGAGGCGCACACGCACATACGAACACACAGTTCGTTAGTGCCTCGCAACACTAGTTGCATCCAGTTTCACAAAGGCACTTTGAGAAGAGTTCATAAACTCAGTACAATTGGACTTGTCGAACTAAGCAATCTTTTTATCTCAACGCCATCCCCAGAAACTCATTCATCAGCTACTCTCAGGTCGTCACCTCTACACTGTTCTCCACATTCCATAGGTCACTGAGAACACATGGACAATACATTATTAATCAAAAACCCCAGGCCTTACAGATGCTCGGCCACCTAATATGCTAGCCCCGCCCTAGCCAAAATTGCTTATAACATAAAACACTGGCCGGCTTAAAATAAAATATAAGTAAAAACTGCACATCTCTGGCATTATAAAATAAAGTCTTATCACGCTTTATCTCCCAATAACACTAGACGCATTTTCTCTCATATTTTCTGCATTTCTTGAATATCCCTCTTTGCTTGTCTGCAACTAGCTGAACAGACAGCAACAGGCTATAGCAGGCTGTAGGAAGACGGAATGCCTCCCTCATCGTAGAAGACTTCTCACGGCTTCTGCAGATCCCCAAAAAACACGCTGTAGGACTCTCTTGCGATCACCCACGTGGAAATTCTTGTAATCACCAAAAACGGCAGCATCCTCACGGCTGGTGGACATCTTGCTGGAGTCGGGAAACGACTTTATTTTTGGTGTGTGTTAGTATGTCAGTCAAGTCTTTGGTCAATCTAAGAAATTAACCCAGACATACTACTTCTATCAAACAATGATCTCAAAAGGTCAGAAATACTAACTGAACGTCTCCTAATTAACTCCCTTAATATGACTACCAAATCATAAGTCATTATCACAACTTCCAAAGAAAAAAAAACATCAAGTTCTCCAACTCAATTCTCCAAACTCACACATCAGCACAACACAACAATCAGAAATCACCAAGCAACTCCACGGAATTCTGCACTCACATTTCAAACTCGATGTGCTCATAAGAAAAGAAAAGAGAAAAAAAATCGTAATGAGCCCAAGGAAAAAAAAAGAATTACGTAACACACCCAGACCCAAAAAATGTTCTCTCAAGCTCTGATATTTGAACAACCCACAAAATCAGTAAAAATCTCCAACTTTTAACAGCAAAAACCCCTTTACTGCTTAATAGTTAATTACAATGAGACTTAATGTCAAACTCCCTTTACTTAAGTAACAACCCCAGAAAAATCACATCTCCCATCCAAAAAAAGAAATGCTACTTAAGCTCAATCCCCCAATTACACTCGCATAGGAAAAGGAAGAAAAATAAAAAAAAGATAATCACAAGTAGGTTTCTCCAATCACAAAATACATAATACATGTATAATATGCATAACACCCCGCTTTTTCCCAAGAAATGCTCCATGTAAAGCTATGGAATTTGCCAGAAAGCAAACTCTTACCATGCGCTCGTGAAATGCTATTGTCACATTTCCAGATATTGCGAAAAATTCTGATCTATCATCATCAGAGGAAAAAAAGTCAGCACACATCGCTCAGTTTCAGCAGAAAAATCGCCTGCGGACGTATGTTCTAACAGCAGCATAAAGAATTGTCCAGTCAGACACATCAAAGTTTGGAACTCATGATTCTCAAAAAAAGTCTAACAGACACATTTCACAGAATTAACTCCAGGATATGACTAATGGTGTTCAAAAATTTGTCTGAAAGACTTATTCTCTCACCAAGACATTTTCCAAATTATATGCCTCAAATTATATTTCTCCAAGAATAACACACTTGTGAACATAAAAATGCACACATCTCCAAATGACTTGTAATGCAGTAATGACACTAGCCTTCGATCTAAATAGTCACGAAACCAACCGAGAAAAGAACTACAGAAATATCCTCTGTCTCGAAAAAAAGGGTCACCCGCCAAAGATTAATTCCAACTCCACACATAATTATGTGACACCATATTAATAATAACACCACTCCGGTTATAAAAATATTTCCTCCATTTGGTTAATAACCAACCCCATATTATTCTCTCTTATTTCTCCAATAGCCACATAGTCAGTAAAAAAAAACACCACTCCAAGAATAGAGAATAATCACCTCCATTTCGGCAAATACAAAATATTTACCTCTATTTCCCCAATACTCCTTGTGGAACAAAATAAGGCTCCAAATAATATATCTCCAAAAAATGTGCACTCAAGGCAACTAACTCACACACTCACAAATATTGCCCCATAATCTCCAAAAAAATGTGTCTCCATTTGCAACAAAGATGGCTGCAAAATAATTGAACTAAACATAGCTCATACCACATTGGCAATTATCAAAATTGGCCAAAAACACATCTCCAATATATTATATCTCAATTATAACTCCAAAATAATATATACCTCCAATTATAACTCCAAATAATATATCTCAATTATATCTCAATTCTAACTCCAATTCTCCAGAGAATAACTCAATGTTATAGTCAAAAACTATAAAAACTCTCTCCGTTTAGCCTAGCTGCTAAAAAAGGCAAAACTCCGGCAAATAAAAACTGTCTAGAAAAATTCTAGAAAAAATCACCAATGTGCCACAACTCATTTTAACAGAACTCCAAATACAAAGTGTCTTAGCCAAGACTTCTCCATATGCACTACGACATAAGCCACTAGAAAACTTAACCAAGTTTCCTATCTCTCACAAAGTTGTCACAAATGCAACAAATGTATTGTGCAAGAAAACTTACAATTTCTGGAACACAAATATCCAGAGAAAAATGTAGTGCCATTACGTATGCATTCAATCGTGCAAGAAATTCTCCCATATATTTCTCTATAGCATCAAATAGCTGAAACACAAACACGTTCCCATACAATGACTCTAAGTCACGAACTGAGATAATATTCACACTAACTGGAGAGAAAAAATAAACTCAAATTCACCCATGGTAAAAACAAAAAAAAAAAAACTTGTGTCAGCGATGGCACCTTCCAAAAAGGAGAAAAGAAAAATCAACGGCCTTGTTCACTATCCCCCGTAACTCACTAGATGTCAAGCAATTATCTGCTGAACTCATAAAAAAAAAAGGAACCAAAAAAAAATAATGTGTTGTTAGTTCCTCCCAAATTCGAAAAAGGATTTTACCACCCTTGACAGCATTAAAACGCCCACGTATTAGTATATAAAAAATCAGTATCAGAAATATCATTATCACAAAATCACCAAAAAAAAATTGCTATCATCAAAATCATCAGTATCAGTACAAAAAATATCACCAATGTTAATGCTTGTCCATTCTCCAAAAATTCAGCAAAAGTTCAGCAAGATTCAACACACTTCACCAAGATTCAGTCAGATTCATCAAGATTCAGCAAAACTCATCCAGTGAATCACTGAAAATATTCTCCAAAGTTACAAAACTCACAATTAAATTAACACAAAGACTTTTTCCCTAACCCCTTCCATTCATTTAATAATTATCCATGAATATTATCTGTAATAATTATAGAATAATCTCCCATGAAATATCTCAAATCTCTCGTAAAACAATTCTCCCGTAATGATAATTATACTTAAGCAAACCTCCGTGACACATCTCAAGTATAATATTATTAATAATAACAATAATAATAACTCTCCATAGCAATAATTCTCTTGCAAAAATTTCAAGTAAGGGTGAAATTCAAAATAGCATACAACAGTATTGCTGAATCTTATGGTATACCACCATTTCCACACCCACCAATCAACACCATTTACGGCACCGGGCAACACCATTCGGCACTTCAAAGTAATTTCTCCAACACAATAAAAAAAAATAATCTGTGTATCCCCCTTATATTTGTGTCTTCCAAGGCACAAGTAAAACATATACCCATACAATGCATTTCAATTCGCTTTTTATTTCCCTTTTCTCTTCATCCAAGGGAGAAAAAAAAATCTCTTTTCTAAAAGAAAAGACTCTACGGGCGTTTCACTTCATCACTAATCAATCAGCTGATATCTTAGCATCCAATGTCAAGGGCAAACCCATCTCCCAACACACACAAAGAAAAAAAAAGGAGTTCACCCCCAATGAGGAAAAAAAAAAAGGTTTCTCCCTCCCTGAGAACAACCCCTCAGTCAAGCGACAGAAACAGCCCGAGGCATACACAGTATTACCCCCCCATCTCCCCTTGAATAGTGTCTGAGGACCCCTTCCCAAGGTATACCTAGTGCCCGCCCTCCCCTGCACTATCTCTCGAGGGAGGCCAGTAGTACCCTCCATGCAACTATCCCCCCGAGGGATGCCCAGTAGTACCCCCCTCGCAATGCAACCGCGCCTCTCTGCAGAAATGTGCTGAGCCCGTAAAATTGTGGCCGCTGTGTCTCTAAGCCAGGTATGCTTATCTAAGCACAGTTTCACATGCATAAATACATCTTAATACACCCCTATGTTTTAAACAAAGACGAATGCATACGTCTATTATAAACACGTGCAAATAAAGAAAACACATCACTATGGGGCAAAGACAAGAAAAATTGTTGACCTCTTGAGCCAATCCCATAACCCTGAAATATTTAAACAAAACCCACCCCTTCAAAACAACAGTTTTAACACTCACCACTCCATAATGGGAAAAAAAAGAACTCGAAATTCTCGTAAAACACGTAAATCTCGTCGGCATAATACAAACGCGATCGGCGAGATGACACCTAGCAACCCTCACTCACAAACCAAACTGAGTTACTTGTCTCACGGCTCACGCCCTGAAGAATCTCGGTACGAGCAAATTTGATGACCCTAATAGAAATTTTCTTCTCCTCATCCCCCCATCCCACGGATGGATATTCCTCTACCCCCTTTCACTTAGCAACTGAGATCCAACAATTTAACAATTTTCCACAATCCCTCAAAGCTTTGTCGTTCGAAAACTATCGCTAAGCCACAACCCCTAACTGGTCACCCATATCTCTACATTGGCGTTCCTAGGCATAAAAAAGAAAAAAAAAACTTTTATACCCCCTCTTAACCGGCCTGCCCACCACTGTTAATGGGGGGATTTCCCCCCCCCCCCCATTATTCATAAGGTAAGCGTGACACGAAACGGAAGGCAAACCACACTCAACATTACACACACAGCTCTCTCTCTCTCTCTCTCTCGGCAATCTCTCTCTCTCTCTCTCCACCTTTTCCTCTCCATTCTAAACAGGTAATGAAAATGAGAGAGTTGCGTCATAACATTAACTTTTATTAACAACGAATAAATAAATCAATCAATCAAGTAATCCAGTCTTACAGACTAACTCAAAAACAGTACAATGTCTAGTCACCAAAAAAGTCTACACCCCTCTCCTCCAGGAGTACCAGAACCGTCTGTTTCAAAGATACAGAAACACATCCCGGTAAAGTACACAACAAAGTTTAATAGACAGAGGTTAAATATTGGATATCATCACAAAAATGTCAACAGATAATAAGCCACTCTTTGGCTAAAGTAACTCAACACTCACCCAAACAGCCGGATCACTATAAACACTATGTCACAAAAACTCCCCCGCCGAACGCCACGGCATCTTTGCCTGTGACTTGAAAGGCCCTCTGTCAAAATCCTCCCATAGGCTTGGGTATGACACTCTTAAAGGGAAGAGGCGCACACGCACATACGAACACACAGTTCGTTAGTGCCTCGCAACACTAGTTGCATCCAGTTTCACAAAGGCACTTTGAGAAGAGTTCATAAACTCAGTACATTGACTTGTCAAACTAGCATTTTTATCTCACGCCATCCCCAGAAACTCATTCATCAGCTACTCTCAGGTCGTCACCTCTACACTGTTCTCCACATTCCATAGGTCACTGAGAACACATGGACAATACATTATTAATCAAAAACCCCAGGCCTTACATATATATATATATATATATATATATATATATATATATATATATATATTTATATATTGGTGGTATTTATACCTCTCTCTCTCTATATATTACATATATATATATATATATATATATATATATATATATATATATATATATATATATATATATATTGGTATTTATACCTCTTGGTATAAAATACCACCTTTCTTTAAACTTTTCTCATTCATCTACCTGAAGAGGGAGACAGCAGTCTCTGAAATATAGTACTTTTCTCTCTATATTTTGGTGTTTTTATGGGCTCCCTTTTATTAAATATATATACACTATATATATATATATATATGATATATATATATATATATATATATATATATATATATATATATCTAATAAAAGGAGCCCATAAAAAACACCAAAATATAGAGAGAAAAGCACTATATCTCAGAGACTGCTGTCTCCCTCTTCAGGTAGATGAATGAGAAAAGTTTATATAAAAGGTGGTATTTATACCAAGAGGTCCATCCACAGGCAAGCCAATTTAGGTCACCCCCGCTGATAATCTTCCTTTAATCTTCTTAAGTGTTGGTTGAATGAAAAACCTTGTCGATCGTATCTGAAATCCATGCTCCTTTTGAGATTTTCATTACCTGCCTCTCTTTTATTAAGGCCGATTCCATCATTTGACTCTTGTACCGGCAGTTGCTGCTATAAATTACACATGACAAATTGCAGTTTATTCTATGGTTATGTTCATTTATATGGTTGAAAATAGCCGAGTTCTGTTGTCCATACCTAACTGACCGTTTGTGTTGTAAATCCGATGTAAGATTGGTCACAGTCCTGGCATGGGATTTCGTAAACCCCAGTGTCCTTGGGATGTCTTTTGTTGGAGTTAATCAGGATTTGGCTAAGGTGTTTGGGTAAGTAAATGCAAAAGGATTAGATTTTTCCGAGGGTGTGGGTTACTCTCTTAATCGTGGCCAGGTGAGGAATTTTTATTTTATTGGTGGGTGTATCTCTGGTCTTGTCTTTAAGGGGTTGGTAGAAAATTACGTTTCCTTTGTGGAATTGCTTTCTCAAATATTATGGTCAGGATACTTAAAAACGAAAGTTGCTTGCGAATTAGTTAAAATTCTTTTTCCAAGAATTCTGGGGAACAAATTCGTAAGGCTCTTAAGAACAGGTTGCTAGCTACACCTATCTTGATAGAAATGTCGTGATAGCTGAAGTAGTGAAGTATGAAAGTGAGAACGTTGGTTTTCTGTATATGGTAAATTTGTATTCTGTCGTGTCTCTGATTATTAAAACATCAAGAAAAGGAATATTGTTGTCTGTTTCCCATTCAACTTTAAATTTGATGCTGGGCACTAATTGCGTTTAATTTTGAGAGGAATTCATTAAAATTGCCCCACCTATTACCCAAAATGTTAGGATATCCTCCACATATCTCATCCACAGCATGTTTTTTTGGGTTTTATTGCATTTATTACTGTAGTTTGAAAGTATTTCATGTACAGATTGGCTAAAACAGGACTTAAAGGACTACCCATACTTCACCCAAATTTTGCTTGTAGAATGATTCCTCGAATGAAAATACTTTATTAGATGCACATAATTCAACTAACTATATTATTTTGTCAAGCGTCAATGGGAAATGATCTGAATAAGGGGATAATTTTTCCCTTAAAAACTGAAGAACCAGAGATACACCCAACAATAAAATAAAATTCCTCACCTGGACACGATTAAGAGACTAACCCACACCCTCGGAAAATCTAACCCTTTTGCATTTACTTACCCAAACACCTTAGCCAAATCCCTGATTAACGTCCAACAAAAGACTTCTCCTAAGGACACTGGGGTTTGTACGAAATCCCATGCCAGGACTATGACCAATCTTACATCGGATTTACATGTAAATCACTTCCCCAGAGATTAATACAACACAAACGGTCAGTTAAGTATGGACAACAGAACTCCGGCTATTTCGACCATATAAATGAAACCAAATAACCATAGAATAAACTGCAATTTGTCATGTGTAATTTATAGCAGCAACTGACCAGTACAAGAGTCAAATGATGGAATCGGCCTTAATAAAGAGAGGCAAGGTAATGAACATCTCAAAAGGAGCATGGATTTCAGATACGATCGGACAAGGCCTTTTCATTCAACCAACACTTAAGAAGATTAAAGGAAGATTATCAGCGGGGTGACCTAAATTGGCTTGCCTGTGGATGGACCTCTTGGTATAATACCACCTTTTCTGTAAACGTTTCTCATTCATCTACCTGAAGAGGGAGACAGCAGTCTCCCAAATATAGTGCTTTTCTCTCTATATTTTGGTGTTTTTATGGGCTCCTTTTATTAGATGGAATTCTGTTGTTACAGAACATTTTTACCAGTCATATATATATATATATATATATATATATATATATATATAATATATATATAGATAGATAGATAGATAGATAGATAGATAAATAGATTGATAGACAGATAATACACACATATATATAATAATATAATAGATAGATAGAGAGATAGTTCATTTCAGTCATCTTTATTTATCATATATATCAGATACATATTTTAGTTGCAAAGTCAGATGAAAACACATAAAAGCCATGCAAGGCAACACAAACTATGAAATAATACTAAACATAACTATAAATAAACAAAATACATGATAAAATTCTCTCATCTGCTTCTCATTATTTTCAACAAAACAAACTCTAGCGGTAATAGCATCTTTATCATTAAACAGTAACGAATCTATATCATAAAGAATTTTTAAAATTTTGTACACTTCTTTCAAGAAAACTGAGGATATGTTAAAAAAGCAGAAATCATTTGCAAAATCAAAATCAATGTGGGTTTGCCCTAGTTAGCTGTCAGGACTAACCATATCTCAGACTTGGGTAATTTAGAATCCAAACTACTGACTGAGAACGAATGACAAAAGGATGTGAGCTCAGACCAAAAACGACCCTTGCGAGGGTCAGCCTAAAATCACTAACAATAACATTACTAATTGTGCCGAACAAAAACTTCTCAACTTTTCTTCTGATGATGGAAAAAGAAACCCACAAAATTACTGTGTAAAACGTGTTTACTTCTAAGTATTTACATATTATTTTACTCAACACTCGAGTACTTTCAGGCCCTATCTTTGAGCCTTTCTCAAGAGATGTGTAGGTTGTCAGCTCAAAAAGAAGTTCCAGAAGCCTGCTGGGCCTTGACCCCGGCAGGCAACCTACACATCTCTTGAAAAAGGGCCACAGATAGGGCCTGAAAGTACGCGAGTGTTGAGTAAAATAATATGTAAATACTTGCAAGTAAACAAGTTCAGTAATTTTGTGGGTTTCTTTTTCCAACATTACTAATATTTTGCTCTTTAATAATTCTATTGTCGCAACAGCAATTTAGTAACGTTCTATCAAATCAATTGTCTGTAAGTCACATGTCAAATAACATTTAATGTTCTAAGAGATCCACAATAACAATTAAAAAAAAAATGTTTGCGAGTTCGTATATAATTTTAAAAACCTTTTACAAAGCTTTCGAATCCTTCCATTGGTTCATCTTTTTATTTTTCATTATTTTTTATTATTGTGGACCTCTTAGAACATTAAATGTTTATTTGACATGTGACTTACTGACAATTGATTCAATAGAACGTTACTGAAATGCTGTTGCGACAATGGAATTATTATATACTCTTAGTCAAACATCGGGAGACAGTGATTTTTGCTTATCATTCAAATTTAAAGTTACTTTGAAAGCCTTTTTATGAACATTTTAAGTGCTGTTGCTCACTTCTATTAATTTCTATATTAATCTCTTCCTTAATGTAGGCCTTATTCTTTCGCAGTTTTCGACACTGAACAAGTATAATCACATCGTTATCCTCTTCGACAACTTTAACCATTTCTCTTTCTTGTTGGGTTGTCCTTCCTCAATGAACTTCTCAGCGTTGTTCTTTCGTTACTCCCAAAAAGGAAGGGTTGTTAGAATCGCTCTCACGGACCGTTCCATCATTTCTAAGTAACCTCTCTTGAACCATTCACAATTTCCACAAACAACGGGGCTGAGGTAGGGCCACCTTCCTCATTCGTCAGACGATTTCAAACAAACCAGTCCTCCTGTGAAGCTGGAGGTGCACTAGGGTCTTCATGTCCATTGGTTCCTTCAAGGGAAGAATCTTCACGCTGGCAGCTGAAGAAGTCCTCTTTCTTCCGCGGGGTGAATAAGCTTCTCTCTTACTATTGGGAGGTTTATTGACCGTCTGCAAACCGTTGCTTAAGGAATCTAAAACTAAACTATTCCTCCAAACTTATCCAATAAACTTATGATTATTTTTTCTTAATTCTCGTTTTATAATCAATAAATCCACTTGAATGATAAGTCTGCCTTGATTATTCACCTCTTGAGCGTTGTTGCTTTCCTTGAAGCTTTCAATTTCCTTCTTCAGATGAGTTATCTATTTATCAACAACAAATTTCAGAATTTAAATCGTGTTTTCATCACATTTCTGTAACAAATCAAGAATATCCTGAAGTACGCGCATAATCCGGTTTTCATTCCGCCTTCTTAGGGTCTCTCGCCAATAATGTGATAAAGGGCATCTTTTTCCCTTTACAATGCCTTCATCATTGTAAAATACCATGCAAGCTTTGATGTTATCATCCCTTTTCATGCTATTTCTTGCAGTCTATAATAGCTTAAAAGGCTGTTAACAACAGTAGTTACCTCACTCGAACATTCCGTGGTATCTTCTACCATTGTTCATACACTTAAAAGCTGTGTAACACTTTCTATTCTACATAAACAGAATGTCGCCATGGCAACCACTAAAAAATATTTCAGAGTGAGGAGCGCGCATGCGCGTTATGATCTGTGCTCTCTTAAAAAACAATGTCTAATAACTTCAAATTTAATGATTCCCAAGGGTGCTGCTGCGTAGTATCATAGTCACTGAGTAGTCACAGTTTATACTAATGCCGTAAGATATGATATAAAGGCTGCTATACCAGTTACTGCCTATATTTCAGGAGCCGAGTTTATTTACGTTCCGCTTCATAGATGGATAGATAGATAGATAGTGTCAAGTCTAGTAGGTAATTAGGATGCGTGTGACCTGAGTTGGGCATGCCCAACTGGAAAAATCCTTTGTGCATACTGGTAATCTGAATTTTTCCAATTGTTTCTCCATGCCCAACTCAGATTACCAGTATGCACAAAGGATTGCATACTGGTAATCTGAATATTTCCAGTTGGGCATGGAGAAACAATTGGGAAAATTCAGATGACCAGTATGCAATCCTTTGTGTATACAGGCACAAAGGATTACATACTGGTAATCTGAATTTTTCCAATTTTGATTACCAGTATGCAATCAAAATTGGAAAAATTAAGATTACCAGTATGCAATCCTTTGTGTAGGCCACACACCTTCAATTTCCGTGATTTACTTGTAATGTCAAGAAGTAAAAAAAATCTAATGTGTAATTATTTTAACATCCTTAAGTACGTGACGTTTCTCCGCTATTTAAAGATCATCTTTCCTGCGTTCACATTTTGATGAAACGTACATAAACCCTGGAGAAACGACAAAGTTCAAGCATTTCGTGAAGACTGTATCCACTTGGTTTTTGCTGAAACTCTGGAATAATTGCTTATTTCAGGAACGCCCTTATTGGGCAGTGAGCCTCTTCGTCCCCTCCACCCATATCTCTAGGTGTTTTTTGTCTTTTAGGCCTATGCCAGTTTAAAATGTTGGTCAAAGTACGGAAACTATCACTTTGAAAACTTCAGACTCACAGAGACGGGTACTCACTCACTGATGGAAAAGGCCTCGGGGCTCTAGTCTTCGATCGTTGATGCTACAAACGGGAAAACTTTCTTCTTTATTGACAACGAAGTTGAGTTTTACATCACATTATTTTTCTCCTACGTTTTCCGTCCCCCTTTCATGTACCAATTTTGACTATTTTGATGAACACATTCTTCGATTTAATTCTCTTCTCTGCAAATATGATGATTAAAGCCAACTGTCTTGAAGAGTCTTGTGTTTTACTTTACTTTGTATGTGGGAGTATATTTAATCAAAATAGTGGTTGTCTGAATTCTTGTGGGCTCGTAAAATTATGACCACCATGAAGTGGATATAAATACTTAGAAAATAAACGTAGAAAATGCGCCGAAGTTTCTACGGTGCAATTAAGTTTTCTGAACAGCGTATAGTGTTGTATGAAATTTTAAGCCACGGCCCATGAAACTCCCAGTCCCGCCCCATGAACCTTTCAGCCACAGCCCAGTGTTGTTGGCACCGATAGTGGTGCCAGACGCACGATCGTGGCTAACTTTAACCTTGAATAAAATGAACAACTACTGAGGCTAGAGGGCTGCAATCTGGTATGTTTGATGATTGGAATGTGGATGATCAACATAGCAATTTGCAGCGCTCTAGCCTCGGTGGTTTTTAAGATATGAGGGCGGACAGAAAAAGTGCGGACTTACAGACGAAGTCATCTCAATAGTTTTCTTTTACAGAAAACTTACAACCAAGCTGATGTATAGTATGTAGCAGACAGACTAAGGATTTTAGAGCATCCATTGAACAAGAGATTTAACTTTGACGAGTCAGCACAGATAAATAATATTTATCTTTCACAAGACAATACGA
This sequence comes from Macrobrachium nipponense, assembly GCF_015104395.2. Classification (NCBI taxonomy): domain Eukaryota; kingdom Metazoa; phylum Arthropoda; class Malacostraca; order Decapoda; family Palaemonidae; genus Macrobrachium; species Macrobrachium nipponense. The sequence continues at coordinate 26,234,824 of NC_087210.1, forward strand.
AAATTACTGTAATTGTACAAAAAGCACAAATAAGCAAATGTGATAGGTACCGCATATAGCATGAAAGGTTTTCGTCCCCCTAATGAGATTCCGAAGGACGTCGTCTGTCGCTTTCACTTGGCCACAGAATCCAGAGAAATGAACTAGACTATATATTGTCACCAGCAAGAAATAGCAAAAGAAAGGCTCAGCGATTATGAGTGTGTAGACTTCAACTGAAGGAAATGAGTTTTGGGAATAAGTCAAAGGAGATTAGGAATTGGCATCCCAGGTAATGAGTAGTGATCTAGGGCCAAGTCGTGGTGGTCACATTTGATAAACAGGCTAATAGTAGATGCTGCAATAGTGATGTTTAGGGGGGATTAGGAAGAATATGGAAATATACGAAATAGGGAAAGACTTGGGTGTTTGTCATATAGTAGAGTATTTAAGGTATTTTATTATCTACCATAGATATTCAACATTTGTAGCTGACTTATTTCTGTTTTCCTGCAATTCTCATTTATGCATTTAGTATAAAAAGATTTAAGTACATAAATCTCTATAAGCTAGATACAGTGTTATTCTGTTATGTGCAAAGATATTTTATATGTGTGAGGTCACCAATTACTAATACAAAGATCAAAATTCAGTTTAATGTATTTACTAGAGGGATAAGAAATAAATGCTGTTAACTGCTGTGATGAAATGACGTTTCTTTCATGATTAATGTTCATTCATATATTGATACTTTTATAGCTGTAATTCTGGAACCACATTCTCCCACTGTCCTTTCAGACTGTGGCCTTTTTAACTATTCGTACCGTATTTGTTCTGCCCTTATTACGTGTTAGTTTAAGTAACTGACAGACTCATGTAAAATGGCGTCACAACAACTGTGGTCATGGACATCGCGTCGATCAATTTGGCATCCATTTTCTGTACGGTAAGTGAACTTTGACCTTTCTCTTCGTGAGATATCCGCTAACTGTTCCAGTCAGAGTTTGAAGGATATACCCTTCTCATCTTCCTTTATATCATACACAAATGTGCGCAGATAACATTTATACGGCTGCTCTTGTCATGGTTGACCAAGATGATTATCCAGGTGAACTTTAAATTGTATTTTGATGCAAGAGGTTTTCATCTGCTCAGTTTATAAGAACTTTTATCTCATTCGAGCCCGTGTTTCTCACTTTGCAGAGACATTGATTACTTTGATGATTATTATTCAACTAACTAATAAACTATAGGCAATTTGTTACTATTGTAGATTCACATCAACCGTGCATCTGATGTCCAGGCCAGTTCCTTACGACACTCCTGATTGGCTGTTGATAAGCCAGTCACAAGGCTGGAAACTCTCTCTCTCTCGAGAATTCACATAAGCAGGATGTATGTTCCACCTATCCTGAGGGATACTAGCAGCAGCCAATCAGGTGTAAGGGACTGGCCCAGACATCAGAAGCACGGTTGATATGAATCTACTATAGTATGTTGCTGGTAGCAGTCATGACTTTTCCTTTGCCCGATTATGTTGGGCAGGGTGTTGAAATTTCAGTAACTACCTTCCTGCCAGGTAGCACATGAACTTTGGGGATGGCTCGAAAATTCGACTGGTAAAAAGTGTACCAGATGAATAAAGAATTTCGTCTCGGAAATAAAATCTTAGGATATGAGGCAAAGACTATGAAGCCTTCACAACATTTTTTATTCTTAGCGAAGTTCAACGTCTTCTTAAGGTATCATTTGATTCAAAACGTAGGATCTTTTCTTTGTAAGATCCTCTGCAGGTTTTCTCTTATTTTCGTCAGAGAGCGTCGTGACACCCCCCCTCTGGCCCTAAAGCGAAATGCTTCAAGTTAGTCACATTTCAAACATTCGTCCCAACTTTACCAACTTTTCAACAGCAGCAAAGGAGCTGTATCTTGATTCTCCTTACATTATGACAGTCCCCTTACCACCAACCGCGCCCCCCCCCCCCACTCTCTCTCTCTCTCTCTCTCTCTCTCTCTCTCTCTCTCTCTCTCTCTCTCGCTTGTATGAGGTCCATCATCTTTTAATTGCGCCAACAGTGTTAACAACCCGCTGTATGTGACTGAATAATGATATATATATATGTCTGTGTGTGTGTGTATTATATATACATATATACATACATACATGCACATATATATAATATGTATATGCCTGTACAGTGGTTTCATTACTGAAGGAAAATATCTGCCTAACATTGTGCTGTAATACCATCTAATGATTTATTTTTTTAGTATTAACGTTTAGGACTGTGCGCGTTCCCTTGGAAAAAAGTAAGTCCAAAGCATGACCCTTCTAATTACAAGTAATAAATATGTTTATCGCTGGAACGTAGAAACTGAAATTATGTTCTGAAGCATTGTGGAAAGCTTTCCTGGAAAGAAAATATCCCATAACAACTTAATAGACTTGACTAATTTTAGCTCTCAGTGTCTGCTTCACAGCGATAAACATATTTATTATTATAGTTAGAAGGGTCATGCTTTTAATTTGCTTTCCTCATGGGTATCCGGAAATGGGTAAAGGAGTTAGCAGAGCTGAAACGTAAACTAAAAATATATCATGGGTACAGCACAATGTTATGTGGATATTTTCCTACAGTAATGAAACGACTGTACCCACACACACATACACACATATTTTTACGTATGAGCCGGCCTCGTGGGTGACCCAAATACATAAAGGGAAATATTTTAGGGAAAAATGCAGAATAACTTACCTTAAAAGGATTGCTTTGGGTTAGATTACTCTATAATAAGGTCGCCAGGAAACTCAACTAATTAATTTACATTATTTATTTACAAGAGGCCGTTGAATGGCCTGGAGAAACAGTAAATGCAGCTTGTCCGCACGGGGACCACTCTTATCTCTCACAAGGGGAGAGCTGGCTAAAATCAGGTCTACATAAAGGCTGGTTTCCAAATTTACTCAAGTTATCTTGCGTTAAGGCAGCACTTGCGGGGAGCGAGACTTGGACACGTGACTCAGCAAATCTGGAAAAATTCCCAGATTAGACACAACATAAAATAAAGAGTTCTTGCACAAGTTACAGTTATTCCGTTTTATCTAACACACTGGGAAAGAACTCTAGTGTTTTTTTAACTGAGGTATGCGATGAAGTAAGTACTTAAGCTTAGCAAGTCACAAGTGGAAGCACATGGCCCGATGAGGACAAAGGGATTTTGCTTTAAAAGTGAAACAAGGGAAATTTGAAAATGAAATTAGCAAGAGTCATCTTGGAGAAAAAGAGCTGGTTGGAGTTTTTGCACTTTCTTGACGTACCTTAAATCCTTGAGGCTTGAACATGTGTCGTGCTATCTGAAGATGGTGTCCCACCAGCGTGTTTGGACAAAGGGTTGACTTCCAGTCAGAATGGAGAAGGCACGTCTGCCTTGCTGAAGGTCTAGCTTCGACTGGGAAGGAAGCTGGATGTCTTGGAACGCGTGGATTTCACACAGCCTCCGGATTGTCTGAAACAAAAGTGCGAAAAACCCAGCCAGCGAATTGGAAGGAAAAGAGGTCTTATGGTAGGAATCCCTAAAGCCCATATCGAGGCCTAGCTAATCCCGTGACCTGCCTGTCTTACCCTAAGATTCAGCCTAACCGGAAATTCCTTTCCCCCCGTCCTACCTGTTTTCTCTCTCCTCCCAAAATCAGCTGATTTAGAAGAAAACATGGCTGCTCCTTTAGACTAACTAAAATGAATAAATTCTGGGTAGACGAGAGGGGCAATAAACGTAATAATATATATATATATATATATATATATATATATATATACACATATATATATGTGTGTGTGTGTGTGTGTGTATAAAATCCTTTCGTTAAATTCATAGCTCGTACGTAAACCACTTTTCTATTCCCAAATATCAAATACCTTACACCATTTTGGTCTTTATTTCCAAAGAAGAGAATGGCGGTTTTCTTAAAAGAAATAATGGAATTTAATAACTGAAAGGTAAATAAGAAGGGGTGAAAATCACAGGTAAAGAAAATTATCACACAGAGAAGCTTTGTAAATCCTGCAGTAGTTTACAGTTGTCTCATTGTATCATCTTCGGAACCAAGTGGACGAAGTTTCTAAGATCAAGTTCTGAGTTCTCTCACTGTCCACCACAGCATCATGAATATGTGAATCAACTCTTCGCGATTTCCAAGAGAAACGTAGACAGGTTTTCTGCCTCTTCGCCCATCGAACCTGATGTCTCTGGCTACTATTCAATCCGAGCGACCAGTTTCTTAGTTTTCCGTAAGAGAAAACTGTTGAGATGGCTATTTGTCTGTCCGTGCGTACTTTTTCTGTCCGCCCTCAGATTTCAAAAGCTACTGAGGCTAGAGGGCTGCAAACTGGTACATTGATCATCCTCCCTCCAGCCATCAAACGTACCATATTGCACCCCTCTAGCCTCAGTAGCTTCTATTTTATTTAAAGTTAGCAATGATCGTGCGTCTGAAGCCGCTAATGTGCCAACAACAAAGGCCACCACCAGGCCTTGTCTGAAATTTTCATGGGCCGCGGCTGAAATTTTCATGGGCCGTGGCTGAGAGGTTCATGCAGCATTATACGCTGTAAGGAAAACTGGATTGCGGCGAGGAAAAATAAGTAAAATATGTGGCACATATTTTACTTATTTTTTCGACAAGTTTAATACGAATGCTCCTATCCAGAGGGGAGGTAAGTGTATACATGCTTACGTGTTAGAAAGTTGTGGCGAAAGTGCATACGATTGAAGTTTTTTAAAAATCCCGAAAATAGATCCATTAAAGCCTTGGTGGCGTGCGCCATAGCTATTAATATTTTGTGCACCGTGTAATGCCGAGTAATTCATCATTTTTAAAAGCGTATTATTATTGCAGTTGTGGAAATTTATAATATAGGGTTTACTAGGGTTGACATATTGCGCATCTGACGCTGTACAAATATAATGCGACCTCGTTTGTACTCACTTGTTTCAATACCTTTTTGTTTAATTTTGTAATTCTTCCTGCATCGTGATCATTATTTAGGATCATAAGTTGTTAGATTAATAGATTAAATAAACATCTCTGCTCTCTTCATTTGGATACAAGTATTACCTCTGTAAGGCACGACATTTTGATGTCTTTCTGTCTTCTAGTGTTTGGTCATCAACTTCCAAGTCTTTCTAACACTCTTTGATATCTGCAAGACACTAACTGCAGTTTCCTGTTAGACTTTTAGCCAAATTTCATTCTTATTCCTTTACTGTAAGTAAGCTAAATTCTACCCCTTTAACTAACTCCATTATTCCAGGTGTTGTTGATGGTGTAACATCTACTATCTTCCCCATGTTGAGTGATGTTCCTTAGGATACTGATAGTTCCACGTTGGCCGAGTGCATTTCGCGCTCGACTACCATTCTGGTGGTCCGAAGATCGATTCTTGGCTCGTCCAACGCGGAACCAGAGGAATTTATTTCTGGTGATAGAAATTCTTCTCTCGATACAATGTGGTTCGGATCTCAAATAAGCTGTAGGTCCCGTTGCTAGGTAACCAATTGGTTCCTAGTCACGTAAAAATATATCTAATCCTTCGGGCCAGCCCTAGGAGAGCTGTTAATCAGCTCAGTGGTCTGGTAAAACTAAGATATACTTAACTTAGGATACTGATTTCTCACCTACTCGCTTTCTCCCCTCTCTGTCAATGTCCTTCTGTTGCCTACTTCATCTTTTCATGCTAATACTGGTGATGCATTCTTCTATGTGTCTTCTGTCATCGTCTGCAAGAATTTTTTTATCAATGTTTTACATTATTCTTTCTCCAGGTCTGATCCCTAATCTTGTGAGCTAATCTAAATCGGGATCTCATATCTGAATCAACTGAATGATTTTGAGAAATTTTCTGTTTATATCTGATTCCTCTATTAGCCAAATCTCTTATTCCTTTTGACAGAAATGTCATTGAAATCTCACACCTGCCAGTCAACATTTTGAACGGGTAGGTTGTCAAATCTGATTTTGAAAATTGAGGTGTATTGTCTAGGTGATACAAGTTCTTTCCTCCATCACAGATGTTAAAACTTTACGTTGGTCATATCCTTGCCTCTTTTGAGTGTTGCTCTTATATTTGAAATGTTGCAGTTTTTGCCTCTGCCTTTGGTAGTTTTGAATCGAAAGCAAAAGGGGGTCCCTCTTTTTTCAACAGATGTTTACTTTGGCTGATGTTTCATTAAACTCAAGGAGAGAGAGAGTCCCTTCTTCTGTAAGGTGGCCTTAAGGTTCATCAGTCTAAGTCTTCCCACTCTTTCTATATAAGAATTAATACTCCACAGACAGTGCGATTCAGTGATTTCTTCTTACCTTCTTCTCCCAAGCTATGGATTTCTCTTGCTGCTTCCATTTATTCTAACTCCAAATAGCCTCCTAGTTCCTCGGTAGTCGCGAGTTCGATTCCCCGCTCTGCCTGCCTAGAATCAGAGGAATTTATTTCTGCTGATTAGAAATTCATTTCTCGATACAATTTGGTTCAGATCCCACAATAAGCTGTAGGTCCCGTTGCTAAGTAACCAATTGTTTCCTAGCAACGTAAAAATATCTAATCCTTCGGGCCTGCCCGAGGAGAGCTGTTAATCAGGTCAGTGGTCTGGTTAAACTAAGATCTACTTAACTGAAATAGCCTCCTTTCCTTCAAGGGGCAGATCAGTTGCTTTCCTTATGGTGAGGCCTCTCACTTTGACCTTTATTTTGTCATGTTTTTTTTTTTTTTTTTTTTTTTTTTTTTTTTTTTTTTTTTTTTTTTTTTTTTGTGGGGGGGGGTGCTACACGACTGCAGTAATCTCACCGTCCCATTGGCCTTTGCATTAAGAAAATACGACATGTTCATATGACGTGTTTCGAAGAATTTCCTTATTGGTGGATAAAATGTACATATGAAGAATTGGTACCTCGACAAAGAAAACAATTTCAGATTGTAATTTTGTGGCGATAAAGGAATAATGAAATCAGTTTGAATGGAACATAAAATTTCGACCAAAGGCCAAACGCTGGGATTATAAGGTCATTCAGAGCTGAACGGGAAATTGTGAGTGAAAAGGTTTTAAAGATGTAACATGCCTCGCAGTTACACTTTGAAACAATTCCTATGATAGGGTACAAAGTAAGATGGAAGAAAGAGAATATGAACGGAACTACAGTAAAGGGAATGAAAGGGATCGCAGCAAGGGGCTGAAGGGACGCTGCAAAGAACCTTAATTAATGCCTACAGTGCGCCACGTTTGGTGCAGTGGCGGCGCAAGCCCCCTATGGAGGTGACTCTTGTAGTCACAGCCTTCCTCTTGTGTGTTCAGAAGAATGAACTCTGACCCATGTTCGGAACTTACGCAGTTGCTGAAGCGAGATGCCCCAGAAGGAAGTTATTGAGCTTTTATTTATAAGAAATGGGTTCGTGAAAAGATTCTTCTCAGTTGATGTACCTTGCTGTCTGCATACTTTTAATTTGTCCCACAAATAGATGCTATTAGTTTTTCTCATTAGTTTCCATTTATCTAATAGTTAATCATTGTCTGGTTTTTACCTTTCAAGCCTGAACTACGTATTCTGTATCTTTGTTTCCTGCAATGTTGCCATCTCCGCGAGGCAAAATACCCTTATCTTATCTTTTGGATTGCCAGGCACAAAGTACATATGAAATTTTACCTAAAAAATATATTTGTGAATGTAATACAACTGCAATAATGGAAAATTCATTTCTTTGAGCTAAGAACCAAGTATTGGTCTTGTACAATACTTATTGCGCTCTCTCTCTCTCTCTCTCTCTCTCTCTCTCTCTCTCTCTCTCTCTCTCTTAGTCTATTTCTATTTAGACTGTGGAAAGAAAATCGGACCTCTCTATTCGGACGCCATAAGGATGAAATCTCTTGAGATTAAAGCTTAAGATGTCTCACACGTACAAAAAATCTCGCTTCGTTTATAGTTCTCCTCATTTTTTATTCTTCCGCTTCATTTCATAAATCTTGGAGATAACCAGGTCAGTTTTCACTCGAAATAGAGATTAACTTGCAAAGTATAAAACCCAAGAAGGACTCAAAACTCGCAAAAGAAAAATGAAATTCGCTTACGTGGGAGGGACTGAGATAAGAGGGACTTCATTTTTGTATCAAGATTTTCGTCTCTTATGCCAGAAACATTTTCCAAGATTCAGAGAGTTGATTAACAGAAAATGCAGGCGTTATTAAGCAACACAAATTCTTTTTTCACTTTTAAATTTCGTTTTTATCCCATTAGATTAAGTCCGTTATTTAACAGTAAGGATTTATTCACTTATCTACTTGTTTATTTTACGAATTTACTTGTAAACAAATTTGACAATCACCGATCTCTACGACAGTCATTATTTTCAGAAAGCCTCGCCATGATAATTACGAATCTTGAAACTGATAGAGGGCATAAGCGTGATCACCTTTCTCTCATTTGAATCTTTACACACGATCACTAAAATGTCGGAATTACTGTCGTTTATTTCAGTTTCAATTTTTCATAGGTTCTGGGAGAAGAGTTTCCAACCTATGAAACTTACAGTGGCTCTGTGCTCACCTTTTGCCAGCCTATCATCTCCCATTTCCCCCATGTGACCAGACCACCTTAAAACAGTCAGATTCATATTTTCGCCAATTTCATACATCCTTACCAAGGCTTTGCCCCGGATACAGTATCCTCATTTCTCAGTATTTCAGACCTTCGTACCCTATACCCAGCATGCAAAGAATTCATTTCAACAGCTTTCACCTGTCGCATTTTTTTCGATAGCTGCATGAATAACTGGATCTTTTTCGTTCCCTGTGTTTGTTAACATTCTCGAATAACTTTCTCTGATAGCAGACGCTGTGCAACTTCTCTTCATTGTCACCAGTCAGCGCTGCATCATATGCAAACCAATTTTGCATTTCTCACATAAGTTTCAGTGTTATAGTAAATGCTTTATATACCCTCTAACTCCTCAAACACATTTTTTTTTAGCATTTTCCTTTTTTAAAGAGTAAATAAAACAGGTTAGTAAGGCTTCCTAAAATGCATAGCTTAGCATCACGGAAATACTATTTTCTTTATTTAATCTGTTGCTGGTTATCACCCTACATGATTATGTAATATATCACATTGAATTTGTGTTGTAAGCTTAAATTTACACCTCCTTTTTTGCTGTTTCGTCAGATGGTTCTTAACGCAATTAATTCTTTTTTGGGGGGGTCAAAACCAATTTACCTCCCCATCGAGACGTTTATATCTGAGAAAATTATAACCTCTTTAGGGGTTTTGGCCAGCGCTATCCTGTATACTTTTTCAAGTCGTCTATAGCCCCAAAAGTCATATTTCTGTGTTTCGTTGAATGTTAGAAAATAATATTTTTATCACAGTCCCCTGATCTTAACGCCTTTTTTAGCTGGTTCGATCGAACAAAGCAGAGCCGTTGGGGCCACTCGTCTGTTGATGGTCCTCTTGCTTCCAGGTATCGTCAGCTTTGCCTTATGTTTTTTTTTTTTTCAAGTCAGCCATGAAAAAAGTCTTCACAACATAGAATGTTGAGGTGGTGAAGATCCAGGTGGGTTTATCTCATTATTTTAGAATTAGTATCTTGAATCCTTCCCCCTAAATGTCTCGGATATGTTCTCTCAAATTCAGTGCCTTTTATTGTTTCTCCCCTTAGATATCATTTTCTATGACGAGCGTAAATTGCGTAGTTCTTTGTTTTCAAGAGTCCCATAACCCTGTTTGCAACAGTTACAAACCTTGTCCATTCTTCCAATACTCATATAAATACACTAAATCTTGACTATCACATTTTTTGACAGCCAGTATGATTACAAGAAACCGTGAGGTGTTATTTTGAGGTTTAGTAAATGTAACGATTCATGTCTAAGGTAACCTTAACCATGGACGTGATTACACATTTGTTCGAGCTAACTACACTGCTGACTTCATTATGGTTAACTTTGTAGCTTCGGTTCCAGCGGATTTGTGTTTGATCACATTCATACATATTTTAGTGCTCACCAACAAATAGTATTATTGGATGGTAGTTGGCCCTGAAAAAAAAACTAGCATGATGCAGATAATAAAAAAACTCTTTGTAATTATTCCCTTTCCCAACTGCGATTTTAGAATGGATCAGTCGACTGTGAAATCATCGTAAATGAAGATAAACTCGCAAAGCTGAGCCCTAATTGATTGACGGATTTCTCACGTTCCTCTCACACCATAATTGACTTTTCCTAGGTAACAAGGTAACACCATGCTTAATATTTCTGAATATTTGATGATACTTTTTGTAACTACAACTCCAAGGTTTTATTCTCAGCAACACCTAAAAATTTGTGAACTAGCAATGCAAGAAAACTTGCCTTTGTCCATAAAGCTGTCATGTCTGGATGTCTACAATCTCGTGGGATCTCCATCTTTTAGACAAAAGTGGGGGATTGCTCTTTCTTAACAACGAGTCATATGATCGAGACATCATTACGAAATAGCCTGTACCTAAGTAAAATTTGAAAAACTTGTGCTGTTACCTTTCATTCTTGTAACTACCTCTGTCACGTTCCGTTGCCATTTGTTCCCTTATACAAGACAACAATTGATGTTCGCGTCCATTTTTTCCAATCCCTTTCTTCCACAAGACTCAGCAGCCATTTTCACGGGCACTTCCTCATTTGAACTGATCTCCTCCCTTCTGGTGTCGTTGAGATCTGCCAACCTGCTTTTTTCCTCAATAACTATAAAATTACTTTTATTTTTAATTTTTAATTTTTTTATTTTTTTAGCACAGTTCTTTATATATATATAATATATATATATATATATATATATATATATATATATATATTATTTATGAATATAAATGTATACAGTATAAGTATGTATTTGTATATTTGTATTTATCCAGCGTTGTCATGCGTAAAGAACAGCTACCACTGCATTAAGGAAGTGATATAGGAAAATGACAGGGCTCACGGAACATATAAATAGACTAGCGAGAGCTGCTTAGAGATGTACGGAAGCTCTAGTCTTGAGAACGATTATCTCTTTTATGTGGAAACGACGAGCGCCCACACGACACAAATGGCAAAACCCGAGAGGTTCTACCCTCTGTTTGTGTTGCGAGTTCATTTCAGCTCTCCTGAGTCGAAGGTCTTGTTTGGATCGCAACAATATGTTTGCTTTCCTTGCCTTGTATGAAAGCGGGTCTAATTGGTTTATATTCTCTCTCTCTCTCTCTCTCTCTCTCTCTTCTCTCTCTCTCTCTCTCTCATGCGCTGCTAAGCTCATCCTAGACTGAAATGCTCGGGTATGATTTTGTCTAGACCACATTTTGAATCTGTTGCCATGACTAGAAGATTTTACGAAATTATTATTGTCGTTGATGTTTATTGCTATGTTATAGCATTATAGTTTTTACATGCAATAACAACAGCCCCTCAAAATGCAAGGTATCAAAGCGAATCGGGTTTCTTGTTATTGAACTGAGCGATATCTGTTACTCAGTTTTAATCTGATATCGATGAGTCTCGTCTGGTGGTTGGGTTGCAACAGGTGTTGGGAAGCATTACCATCTCTCTCTCTCTCTCTCTCTCTCTCTCTTTGGTAATCTGACAATCGAGGAGGGTTCGTGTTTCCATCAAAAAGTATACCTGTTATTGTGGCATGATTTTTATTACGCTGTGAAATCGTATAACTTCTTTTACAAATTGGCAGAATAGACTAATTATTCAGGAGAAGAGGCAAATACCTTAGACAGCTGGTGTACAATTCGTCTTCCCCCCCCCTCCCCCCAAAGCACCCCTGCCTTCATGCTTCCCACTAATGCTTGTACTTGTTGTGCAGAAGGAACGTTGAACTGCTTTACAAACACCAACTGTATTGATCTATGGCATACAAGGAGCAACGTCATATCTTCAGAAACATAGGAATTAGCTAACCAGTTGTCGAGTTGTTGGATTTTTTTCTTTTTTTCGTGAATATAAATATTCGAAATAACTATTCTATAGTATTTAAAAAAATTAAGATCCGGCAGGGTGTTTTTGCGAGAAGGACATTCATGACCAGCACGCACAAAGTCGCACAAACACTTACACTTGTACTAGTATAATCTTCTTAGGCAGGAAAATATGTTAATTCAATTGTATTCCACATAGGAAAATGAAAAGATTTTTCCTTAGAAAAATACTCAACAGTTTCGTCCTCCAGCGGACCTCTTCTTGGAACGTTTATTCAAGAAGAGATCCATTGCAGGACGAAAGTGTTGTGGCCTTTCCTAAGAAAAACTCTTTTCAGTTTCCCATGTGGAATACAATTGGATACACACACACACACACACACACACACACACACACACACACACACATATATATATATATATATATATATATATATAATATATATATATATATATATATATACTATATATATAGTATATGTATATGTATATATACTACTGCAAATAAGGCAGAATGCAAAGACCGTCAGAGTTTATTTCAATGTAGAATCAGGCAATATGAACCTGTTGCTGAAAGTAAACTGGTATCCTGTTCTAAGGTGATTGACCAACGCATATTTAGTAAATTAGAAGTAAATGTGAACTTAACCTCTTATTCCTAATTCACCGTCTCTATACACCACGTGCACGCGTGTGCGCTCACACACACACACACACACACCGCTCTCCTAAACAAGGTACGTACCAGATGGCTGTTCGTATGCTGAATTGTTTGTTCATTGGTTACAATAATCTTCACGCCTATTTAAGTACAGCATGATATAACATCAACACAGTAATGTATGGTTTTTCATCCTGGAGCACAGTACACTGTCATACTGTAATGTCTGAGAAAGGGGCCGGCAAGGAAAAAATTTGAACTTACAGGCGGCCAAGGGAACGCTCCGGACACAATTTTAATCTGTGAATGTTTGTAAGTTGAATGTTCTTAAGAAG
>NC_087210.1:26250278-26252778 GCF_015104395.2 Macrobrachium nipponense
TGGATGATCAACTTACCAATTTGCAGCCCTCTAGCCTCAGTGGATTTTAAGATCTGTAGGCGGACGGAGAGACAAAACCAGCACGAAAGATTTCTTTTGCAGAAAACTAAAAAGATGAGGAGATAAATTAATGAAATGATATAGGCATGGATCTGCCATATTACTGTTCAGCCCAATTTTTTCATCTAATAAAAAGAATACATTATATACTTCTCTGTTACCAGGTTATCAATTATTAAATGCTCTTCTAAAGTTCGTTTTACCTGCTGGTTATTTATATATATATATATATATATATATATATATATATATATATATATATATATATATATATATATATATATATGTGTGTGTGTGTGTGTGTGTGTGTGTATATGTATAATATATATATCTTTAGTGAGGATCTGTCTTAATAATCACTACAGTTTATAATAAATGGAAAAGGAAATGAACGGCAAAAATTGACTGTAGTAGCTCATGATTTGTAGTATTTAATTTTAGTGTGCTGAATTCTCAGTCATTTATTTTATATAACTTGAAATAAGAGTAACAAACCCTTGATTAGAATTCTAGCCTGTAACAAACTCCTGTCCATGAAGTTATCGTTGGGAATTTTACGAGTTGCAAATCCCATAGATTTAATCGTTTCAGTTAGAAATAACGACGCCGAATGAAAAAATTAAACTGAAAAAGAGCCGGGAATCACTGTTTTTATTCCTCTCTTTCATGTCTGAATGGGTAACGTAGGTCGTAATACCCTTCAACTTCATTTTCAAGTTGAATAAACACGGCAGATCTCCCCCTCTCTCTGAGGAACGGCGCAGGAATGAGAAAACAGCGAAAAAAGAAAGTTAGTTCGGGTGAAATGTCAGAGACTTCGTTCCCCAATTAAGGAAAATTATTTCTAGCATTTAATCATGCTTTACCGAGATTATGCGAGATACAGTAGATCAGGTAACTACAGAGGACAGACAGAGAGAGAGAGAGAGAGAGAGAGAGAGAGCTTCCAAGGGGGGTTACAGCAAAACAGCCTCACCCCTCTCGTCCTTTCCTAGTTCTTCTAAGGCAGGAGGCTGCCATGAAACTCTATTGCAGATTAAATCTCCCAACTTTTGAAGCCGAGGGAATCCAAGAGGCTGAATCATAAACACGGGTGCCACCGCGCATGCGCTGCAAGCAACACAGCGGAGGGGTGTGGGTGTTTCTATCTTGATATCTTCAAGCAGATGAATGTTATGACGTGTCTCTTTCGTGTTTGTATTTTAGTATATCTTTTTTGTTCTCATTCTCTGTCATTCCATTTCCCTTTTGTGGTTTTTTTAAATTGCTTCATCTCTGAACGATTGCGTCTACCCTTTCTGAATGTCCGTACCTGCAGACTTCCTTTCACCTGATTTATCTTATCTTCCTCTTCCTCTTCCCATTTCATTTATCTCGTCCCTGAATCTCTTCTGATGCCGTCCATTTATCTTGTAAATCTTTACGAACGATTTTCCCCCCTTACTTTTTCTTATGAGTTTCTGTATTATTTATTTCCCATTTGTTAGACGCATGGTGTTTTATACACACACACACACACACACACACACACACACACACACACACACACACACATATATATATATATATATATATATATATATATATATATATATATATATACATTGCTTTTTATTATGTTTTTGCTCGTTACCCGTAAGCCCCCTTCGGTTCACGTAATCTTTCCTATCGAGTTATGTCCGCCATCTTATGTTTTTCCCCCTCTCCTTCATGTTCTCTTTTCTTGTCATTTTTATTCCAGATGTTCAGTTTCTCGTACTGCTCCCTCGGTTTCATGTACGTTCCATATGAGTACTTTCCTTTTTAACCCACGATATGTAGTCCGTTAAAGGATGTATATTTTCATTTTGATTTTGTCTATCCTAACCATTTTTTTAACACGTTTTAACTGTTGAATGGTGATGCTTTTTCTTCATTTATATGTTGCCCTTCATTTTTCCCAGATGATTATGTTCCTCTGTCGGTAAAGTCCTTCAGTTATTTACAGTTCTTCCATATGTACAGTATTTATTCTACACTTCGGCCTCTGCTGTAAATGTCCTTATCGTGCAGCTTTCGCGATTTTATTCATTCCCTCTGTTCTTTTCCGCATTTTGAGTCGACGCCTGACCTATGTTGTTTACATTTCAATTTTGTTTTTCTTCCCACGGTTACGATAATATTTATCTTAAAGATCCAGAGTGGTCACCCAGTGAGGAACTTGATTGGCCAAATTTCAGTATTGTTTTCCCCGATGCACGTCCTTTTACCTCTTACTCCTTCTAAATCGGTGCCCCATTCTCGCCCCATCTGACACCTGGCTCTATTTTGCGTCCCTCAAGCTGAGCTAAGATGAAATCAAGCCTACGCTAGTAGCTAGTGTGCTCCTCCTTCTATTAGTGAAGCTTCCATTCCTGTGGTTTTCTGTAGGTCGTGCTAGTTCCACCGAGCTCTCTTATGA
>NC_087210.1:26255278-26260278 GCF_015104395.2 Macrobrachium nipponense
AGACTTATTAATAATCAAATGCCAAGATGTTGTTTTTTTTTAAATCTTCCATATGCCTTTTACATGAACATTTCTTTACATTCGATTCCATACGGATCTCAATATCCTCGTCTCTTTACCTAGAAACAAACTTTGTTGAATTTCTTCACGTCACACAATAAATTTCTTCGTGCATGTTATATTATTTTCTTTTTACTCTCGTCGTTTTATTATGGTTACGTCTTCACTTCTTTCTCTTTTTCTTTGATTATTGTATGTTTTAATTTTTCTTATTCGTGTGTGTGTCTTTCTGTCTTCCGCATTACTATACATCTGGTTTACCGTCCGCATACACTGATCTGTGTTTTTGCCTTTTAGGCTCTTTTTAGATGTTTGTCCTGCTGAGACTAAAATCAACCGACCTTAGACATGACTCCGGTTGCCAGATGTCACCAGAAAGCCACACTAATAGACGAAATTCCTCGAATGGCCGTCAGTGTACCAGGCTACACCCCTTCTTTATCCTCTTACTTCTCTTTCGGTCCCACTTTATCTCTTTCATCAAGCTGTCCAACCACTCCAACTCCCTCTTTTCACGGTCTAACGCACTCAATAACTAATAGGCTCCTTTTCATGAAAATCAGTAATGGAGACTTCATAGTTTGAGTGATATCGACGTCGAGGGTGAGGTCCAGATTAAGGCCAAGGTCATACCAAGAGGTCAAAGGTCAAATAGAAAAATACAGCTGACAAGGGCATTGTGTTTCACAAGCTCTTCTGTTTATGATTCCATTATATGCCTGCAGTTCTGTTATGTTGTTTGTCTCTTCCCTTTATCACTATATACTCGTTTTGTGTCGATGTCCGATTTTGCTCTGTGTGTTTGTTTACCTCCCTTTGTTTCTCTTTATCCGTAAGCCTCCATGTGATCCTTTTAAGAAGCTCTATCTATGCGATCCTACCTTCTGGCAGCTTACCAGAGGGAATGTGCGTGGCATATCCTCTTTGCCATTAAGCTCCGTGATTCGTACGCTGCGGGATTGAGAAGCAACAGCATCAGTTGCACCCAACGTCAATAATTCTAGCCACTGAAAGGAAATGTGTGTATAAGAGAGAGAGAGAGAGAGAGAGAGAGAGAGAGAGAGAGAGAGAGAGCTTGTTATCCTGAAGAAAACAAGCTTTTTTTTATCCTCATAAAACACGAATTGAAGTTTTCTTTTTTATTTCCTTTATTCTGATCCTCCATTCATTGGTTTAAGATCTTCCAAATAGACCATTGTTGTTTGAACTATTGTTGCTTGTGTGGATTTATGCCGAGAATATTAGGGAGGATGTAATCAGTATCAGATGATCGGACATGCGTGGGTTTCTGTATACACACCTTCTTCATGCACCCTGGTTGTATAAAAGGAATCTTTTTGTTTCGTTTTTGTTTGTACCACAATCTTCCCAAATCAAGGACTCCTAACATTGATGCATAAAACACACCTCGAATCCTGGCTGTTTTTTTCCCAGTGGGATATTGGAACCATCTCTCCATTCAGAGAACTGGAGTCCTTTGATGGGAGGCGCATCAAAAGAAAGCAGCCCCATTCACCTCATTACACCTGCCCTGTTCAGCCTTCTGTGCCGTTTCCCAAACAACTTGCCCTACCTCTCATCAGTGTTTCCCCTTTTCTTTGAATCTCTGCAACTTCGTAAACTATGCACGTGTGTCGGTAAAAGGGTTATATATGTATATATGTATGTGTATATATATATATATATATATATATATATATATATATATGTGTGTGTGTGTGTGTGTGTGTGTGTGTGTGTGTGTGTGTGTGTGTGGTGTGTATCCTTAAATCCACAGTAGAAATGTGAGTGAAAAACTCAGGACTTGGAACAAGTACTTTCGTAGTATATTTTACATTTTCAAGTTCATGCTGAATATAGAAGAAGTGACCTTTATATACAAAAGCAGAAAGGGGGCTGGGGTTACAGTTTATTAATCAGGGCAGTGTGTTATTTAAGCAAATGAGACAAGGAAAGAGAATCAAGGGACAATCCAAGATGGAGATTTAAATTCCTTGTTGACGTGTCTTCAATAAAAATGGATTCCAACAGATTCCTTTTCGGTGATCTTTGACCCTGCAGATTATCGAGGAATTGTCTCAGTTACTAGCATGGCCTGTCTTAAGCCAATGATCTGCAATGCCATTATTCGTTATGCCTCTTGATATGGAATATTTGTGCTGAGGGTATCTCCCCTTTAGATCTTTGGATGTCTGCCCTATATAAGTTTTATTACATTCTTTACAGGGAATACTGTATATAATGTTGTTTGAATTTTAAGGGCTATTCTTAGTTAGTTTATTTCTCAGATTATTATATTTAAATACTAAGTTAATATCAATAGTTTTTAAAATAGGTGCAGCAGGAATGAATTAAGATGAAATGGTATACAGAGAATATTCTTACGCTCTTTGTTAACACTGGTTGGATTGCAATGCGTCATTTTTGCTTTATTTTTACGAAGTTCCAAAACATATTTAAGGATATTCCAAAAAAGTGTTCCTTCGTGTTACATTGGATACACACACACACACACACACACACACACACACAGTGTGTATATATATACATATATATATATATATATATATATATATATATATATATATATATATATATATATATATATATATATATTATATATATATATATATATTGCTCTTTAGACATATTCCCCTTCTTATGCTATTTCTATTGAAGTCACTGGCATTATGTGCGGAGGCTACCTTTTTTCTATAGAATGAATCAGTCTATACTTCTTTTTCTCTCTACATAGTTTAGCTTCTTAGGAAGAAAGAAAGATCATTCACGTCTACTTCAATTTACTTCTTATAGCTGACTGATCGTTGTCATTACAACTGCCTGCATTAGGACTGTACAGACCAGAATATAGAATTTAAGCCAAAGCCCAAGCACTGGGACCTGTGAGGTCGTTCAGCGCTGAAACGGAAATTGGCAGTTAAAAGGTTCGACAGGTGTAACAGGAGGCAACACTCGCAGTTGCATCATGAAAAGCAAAATCGAAGAGGAGTATATGGAAGGAGGTACAGGAAAAGAAATGAAAGGGGTTGCAGCTAGGTGTCGAAGGCACGCTGCACAGAACCTTAAGTAATGCCTGCAGTGCACCGCATGAGGTACACTGATGGAACTACCCTCCTGCAGGGTCATTCATTGAACATTCAAAGGAATACGGACTTCATCTTCCCTTCTTCGAGGAAGCCACAAGATTTGAGAGGAATCCGGATGGAGAAACGAGCGACAGAACACTCCCGAATACGACAGAAAACACCGACAATGGCGGGAATTGGCCAGAGGAATAAAATTCATCCTCGCTCACGGCCCTTTGAGCACGCCGTGGCATATGGCGTGTCCTCGCTACGAACGAGAGAATGAGGCCCACTGACCAGTAGACATTCATCACTCCAGTGACATCATTTTTTACATTTTTAGGATTAGCTGTTAAGTCCGCATGTTGTTATAAAAACTGTTATGTTAATTTGTAATTTTAGTCCATGTAAGAGGAACCCCACACTGGTTAGTGACAAAGCTTTCAGCTGTATCAGCAGTTCACGACTTGAGAACTCACCATTTTTCTGCTATTTTCATGGATAGTTCCCAAAGATTGGAGGTGTTAATATCTGGACTGTGAGAGAGATTGATAACTCGTACTAGGAAGAATAGACCTCCGGCTACCAGTTATTTTAGTAACGATGCTCGCCCTCCACCAGCGAAGAAGAGCACCGGAAGAAATGTGGCAACACCTGTTGAGTCCTGTCATCCAACTTCTCCTTCAGCTTCCACCCTCTCCTCCTCCTTATAAATTTCTATTCAATGTCCCTTGACTTCCCCTCGTCCTCTTCCACCTTTCTCCTCCAGTTTCAGACACGAATGAATTTCCACCACTACCCAAATTCAGAGCGCTACCAGCCGAAGGACAGACCTCCTATGTGGCAATGTGTTGCCCTTGAGACGAGCAACCCTGGCTTAAATCTGACTGCTCGGCCGAATCACCGAGGGAAATTCACAGTCACACCAAATGGCAGAGCTGAAGGCCAAGCATGGATTTCAAGCTATTCAACCCAAATGATAAGTTAAACAAGGCCATCCTCTGTTCCTACCCAGTCGAGCTCCCTGTGGAACCTCTACAGAACCTTCTGTATGCTGTTGACGCGGAGATGTGTAATCAAGCAAAATAATCGTCAAGTTAAGTGAAGCTACGCTCAGAAGACCCGTTCCAGGCCAAGCATGGCTCGGAATATGGGGAGGCTTCCCTCAGAAGAATATGAATCAGAGCCTCTCTGGTGCTTCCGTTGCCAGCGTTATGGCCATCACCAAAACCGGTGCAGAGAACCCATAATCTCTGCTTTTCAAAAGCATGAAACCAAGTATTGTCTGGACAAATTCAAGGCATGACAACCAACCACACCCAAGTGCCCCAACTGTTCAGAACCACATCATGCATGGTTCAAACTCTGCAGTGGAAGATTGGCGCGCATTGCACTCTTAAAGGCCAAGATGCACACTTTAAGATCGACACCAGCACCTGCACCTGTGCTGGTACTTTGGCAGTTAACTCGTCAGCCATAAATACGGCCGGAAACGACCAGACACCTTGTGTAGCCTACTGAAGGGGGATAAAAACAAAACATAATTATCACTTATATTCTACAGTCCTCCTTTGAAGTGCAAGCACAAGCCAAATACCATTAAATACTCTGACAGCACACAGTTCTCCATGAGAGACAAACACCACCACGCGTCTCCCCACAAGTTAGAGCGAAAACCTCGCTTTTTCTCACTAAATTCTTTTTTTTCCGCCGATCCCTACTCCTAAGGATAGGTGCTTTTTTTTCCTTTACTCCCAAGTAAGTTAAATATTGTGTGGAATGTCCGTAGAGTTTATCTTTTCGAGCTCTTTCTCTTACGATCATTTTTTTTTCCTACTAGTCATCTATGACTCA
>NC_087210.1:26265278-26370940 GCF_015104395.2 Macrobrachium nipponense
AAATGGACCTTTACATGACATACATACAACGTCCTTTAAGGGAAAATAATTCGAATGCCTTGTCATTATTAAAACATATCATATTTTTAAAATCGCAGCACAGTCTGTGTCATGTGTCCATGCAAGAATCCAATGGAAGGTAACTAACATAGATTCTTCATATTTATCATGTTTTCATTAAGAAATATTCTCCCTTTGCTGGATCCATTTGACAGATATTTGGCTTTAAGCCATTCAGTATTCAGCTTCACTTACAAGATATTTTACTATAGAATTTAGCGACGGGCTTCTTTTGAGCAGCTACAAAATGTCCGTAACAATATATCTCATTATTAGTTTCATTCTCCTGCAGTTGCTATAAGCGTGACACATTCATGTATTTTTAGCAATACGTCCTTCCTATCATAAATATCACTCGCACGAAACCTTCATCTGCTTTAACGCAATAAGAATATAAGAAAATGTGGTCATTTTCAGTTGTGTCGTTTGCTTTCGTTTTCAGCTCTCGAAAAAATAGCGTTTCCTTTAAATATGTCTCTTGGTGGAAACATGAATTAAAATTCATATTAGACAAGAGAAGAGCAGTAAGCATTAAGCGTTTGACAATATTATCAGGTTATACCTTCATTTTTCATGCTGTCTTGCATGTTACGTTGTCATGTTTTAACACCTTTCGCGTGTAGTTCTTTTTCAGTTACTTTTTTTAAACGACGTTCGTCGTTTCTTTCTGTAGTGTTAGGTGGTGTCCACATTGCAGTGATACGTCGAAAACACACGTCGGCAACTTACCGCACACACATCACGAACAGATTGAATGCACGGCAACAACTTACTGGTTGTCACAACCACTTATTCATACGATTGTGCAGCATTTGCAAAAGATTTGTTCTCCACTATTGGTCGTTGATTTGTTGGTTCGTTTTCAGTCATTTTGTGATATGACGAGTGTGAATGACATATTTACTGTGATGTGGACACGCCTTTAGACGCTAGATGTAGTTCTTTTGTTTAATATCGGGTTTTCCTTAGAGGGAATGCATCCAGGTCTAGAACTTTCTTTTGAGTGTGTTGCACATATATAGAATGATTAAGGATTTGGCTCATTTAGTGTTGACACTGCTGAAAAAGAAAACGAAAATAGTGCTTTCGACCTCAGATAGAGTGCTGTTTAAAGTTGCAGCAACGTAAACAAAATCCATTGAACAGTTCTTGATTTCGTAGATGTCTATCAAAGATAACCGGTAAACATTTTCGTCTTAGATGTGTGTCCCCAAAATATGTTAGAGAGAGAATATATTATTAATACAATGGCGGGTTAGTGAACTAGATGACTATTCTTTGTAAGATTATTATAGTAAGCAGATGGCAAGATCTCATTCATTGGTTAGATATCCCTTCCGTGTGTTGTAGGTGGGTCACTTATTGCTTGTTTTGGGAAACCCAAAAATGGTCAAGGGTGAGTCTATATTTCCCTCCGTAATTTATTTCATTCACTCAACATTACATGAGGTTCGATAAATGAATGACATTAAGAAATTATTATTTGACGAATTTGATAAATTGTAGGTTTGAACTGACTCGTTCCTCTTGTGCTAAGCTTTTATTTTTAATAAGCTTTTCATTTGACGTTATATTAAAAGAAATACAGGAACATGACAAAAGGTATCAAGTAAATAACAGTGTATCCGGGATACAACAGAACCAATTTTTGTGCCTTTTAACTGATATAAATAAATGAAATTAATAACAAAAGAGCGTGAATGGACAACTCGGTACCTAGCCGATACTTTATTCAAAAGTGCCCATATATTTGATATCTTGGAGAAAAAACCTTCCAGATACAGATCTACGTAAATATGAATTCTAGTTTTGAACAAATTTTCCCCGCTGGAATGAATGGTGCTCTTAATATGTGAGTATCAATCTATGGAGCAAACATAGATTTTATCGTTGAGATTATCTGAGATTATTGTGATTGAGTCTTTAGTGATAGAAGTCACTCAGCAGGAAACTGATCTCGGGTTCGAAGAGTTTTATGTCGCCTAATGAGTTTAAACAACCGAAAGAAGTTTGTTATTTAAGTAAACAGCTCGTCAGATAGGCCTTTCGTCGATTGAAAATGTGGATTTAAAAGTACATAATATGAATACATACATACATACATACATACATACATACATACATACATACATATATATATATATATATATATATATATATATATATATATATATATGTATATATATATATATATATATATATATATATATATATATGTATGTATGTACACACACACACACACACACACACACACACACACACACACACATATATATATATATATATATATATATATATATATATATATATATATATATATATATATATATAACTTCTCCTGCGATCTAGCCCTCATATTCTTTTGTCCGAATTTTATATTTTATATATATATATATATATATAGATATATACATGTGTGTGTGTGTACATACATACATACATATATATATATATATATATATATATATATATATATATATATATATATATATGTGTGTGTGTGTGTGTGTGTGTGTATGTATGTATGTATGTATGTATGTATGTATGTATGTACACACACACACACATATACATATATATATATATATATATATATAATATTTAACATATATAATTCCCAACTGTTGAGCCGCATACATTCTTTCTTGTCTAACCCAACACTGCTCTTTCCCTGTCAATCTTTCTTTCATCTTGTCTATGACTCGATTAAAATTCCGCTGAACACTTCCCCAAACATGCTAAGCACTGTTAGCCTCCTTAATATTAACCTTGTAGTCACCTTTTACCCGTTTGGCCTTACACCAGAGAAACTCCTCTTCCCGATTCCTCTGGAAATGAACCTCATCCAGACATAGCTGACTTTTTCATAACAGTTGAGTTGAGTTGAAAATGCAAATTGACAGAAAAGGTTTGAAAGGTGTAACAGGAGGAAAACATCGCAGCTGCACTATGAATCAAGTGTTAGGAGAGGGTGGAAAGTAAGATGAAGAAAGAGAAAATTAAAAGAGGGTACAGTAAATGGAACGAAAGTGGTTGCAGCTAGGGGCTGAGGTACGGTACAAAGAACTTAAATAATGCTTACAGTGCACAGCATGAAATCCACTGACGGCACTACTTCCCTACGGGAAACTTTTCCTAGCATCCTCAGCAGTCATTCCCTCAAGCATTTTCAACATACACTAATCCTATCTACTCTTGCATCGTCCATCTCAGCCTCTCTGTTCTCTAAATTCAAGAACTCCTAAAAACACACACTCCTTTGGTACCAGACTGCCTTTGCTAAAGTCATCACGCCCTTTTCGATCTTCTATTGTAGGGTCCATTTTCTCATTAAGTTTTCTCTCTCAAGTTAATTCTCTCAAGAACAACTTAGTTCGCCCTAAAGTATTCGCTCAGACTTTCCCTTATATCTTTAAAATGCCGCATTTATTTGTATTCACTAGGATTCTGATCTCATCGTCCTTTGTATTGAACCATTTATTGCCTCTTCCCACCCTCCTTTTCCACAAGTTCTTCCTCCTGATTCTGATTGTCCCTGTATTTTTCGTACTCTACATTAACTTGATTATCTTACATCTGCCCTATATTTCGTCCAAGTACACACAAAGTGGAGTAACCGTGACGTGTGGTATTATAATTGTTTCATGACTGCATGGTGGGAATAGATGTCACACTCTTACACAATAGTACACCTATGAACACCGGCGTGCCTGTCCCGGTTACTGCAATGCCCACAAATGGCACCGCAGGCTACCTGGAGGTGTATTTGAATATTCTTTGTTAAAGGGAGAAAATTTTGACTTTAAACTCATTTTGGGCAATTCAAAGCAGCAATATATTTCTCTTGTACAAGAGGTGTCCTGGTAACCCAGGCCTCTGGCTGGATGGGGACAGCTTCCCCAGTTCCCGTCATGAGAGAGAGAGAGAGAGAGAGAGAGAGAGAGAGAGAGAGAGAGAGAGAGAGAGAGAGAGAATAAAGTATTAAGAATAGAAATTTGATTGAGGCAGACCTACTAATTATTTCAATACTTCCGTTCTTTGTTTGCAATCTTGTAAATCGTCAGCTTTCTTTCAATTACGATTTTTAAATGCAAATGTATTGGAAGAAAATTTTTTTTCATAAAAATATTTTTATTGGTGTCTTGATTCTGTTCAGAGCAATGGATGGACGGAAGGGGGGTGGGAATGAAGGTAGACCTGTTTCACAAAGAGATTGTGTTGATTTTTCTAGAATTGGATTAGCCTGAAGAGTGGTTTGGCCAATTTTTAATAGCCTCCCTGCATCTTAGCTTTAGACGAAACATTCGTCATAGAGTTTCATATTAAGGATGAGATCACTGTAAGATTTCCAGCGTAGGCCTGAGGAAATTAATCAGCGCATTTTTAATAACGTTATATAACCCTAAAGTTCCCTGACATACAAAGATTTTATTTATAAATTTAGAAGTCGGGGTATTAGGTCATAAGCTATTCCGCCCCTATCCCATTTACTCGTGTTTTAAGGGAATTAAGTGATTCATCTCACAGAATTTTTGATTCTCGGAAAAATGCTTAGAACAAAATTGTCTGTGAGGGTGAGTAAGGGCTTTTATAAAATCCGTATCTGAATCATATGAACTCGTGACTACCTAGAAGTGTCAGTAATTTTAACAATCATGAGGCTGATTTCGCAATACCGACCATAATCTTGCAGTAACTGATCTCTCTTGCACTAAAAACCGTTTTGCATGTGTTTCATAGTAAACCTTTCTTTTGACTTGTTTTTACTTTTAATCGAGCTGTTTCTGCTTAAATAGGTAGTAAGGACAAACTGTCGAAACTGCTCGTCCAAGCTTTTCGATCACAGTTACGGTAGTTTCGAGTTTTTTTTTTTTTTTAGCCTGAAGAGCGAATGTTGGAACGCTGAGTTTGGTTAACGGTCAGTCCAATCTTGAGTGGTGTTGAAGTCGGTCGTAAGGAAATCCTTTTCTTGTAGAGGTAAGTCAATTAGGATTCTTGGTGACGGTGGTTCTCGGGTCCGATTTTACAAGTACATATAACCGTGGCCACCGAGAGTACTCTCTCGGTGGCCACGATATAACAGTGTTGTTGTGTGTTTTTTTTTTTTTTCTCTATAAGGGATGCAGGCTTATTCGGACCTTAATCTTGGCTGATTCGGACAATTTGCTAGGCTGATTCGGACCCATATTACCTAATAATTTTATATTTTAGCAATGGGTATTTCTATATAAGCATTCCGTAACGTTCGGCCCCGCGAATACGAAAGCCACCAGGAATTGGGGCGTCAAATGTATTTCGCAGTGTTCAGTACGAGCCCCTAGGGGTTAATTACAGTCCTCCGAATAAATATTACTTAAAATTCTTCTTCTAGAGGTAAAACTGCATAGAAAAATCGGCCAATCATATGAAGGTCCGAATAAGCCTGGACAAAGGTCCGAATGAGCTAGTACATGATCCGAACTAGCCTGTTCCCCTCTAAAAGCAGCGAGGTTAATGTTCAAAGTAAAGGCAAGGTTTCTCAGTGACTGTTTCTCGGTTCCCAGTTTAAAATAAGTTAGTTGCTTCGAAATCTAGTGTATTCATTCGAGACAATGGTGCATACTCTCTACTTGTCTGCTTGCAGAGAGAATTTTATTCTGAAGCTTTCACTAGCCTTTATAAACTAGATTAAGTTCGGTAGATCTAGTTGCTATTCCGCGGCGGCCTAGACTATGGTAGTTTCGGTTTTTCAGTGACCGTGTTTCTCGGTTCCTAGTTTAAAATAAGTTTGCTTCTAAATCTAGATTTCATTACACACTGGTGCATACTCTCTACTTGTCTGCTTGCAGAGAGAATTTTATTCTGAAGCTTTCACTAGCCTTTATAAACTAGATTAAGTTCGGTAGATCTGTTACTATTCCGCGGCGGCCTAGACTGCGGCAGTTTCGGTTTTTCTATGAAGTTTTACCTCCTGAACAATAATTTTAAGTGATATTTATTAGGACGACTGTAACCCCCAGGGGCTCGTACTAAACACGGCGAAATAAATTTGACGCCCCAATTCCTGGTGGCTTTCGTATTCGCGGGGACGAACGATGCGGAATGCTTCTATAGAAATCCCTTAAGTCCACCCTGTGGACGTGAATGTGTGCATACCCTGCAAAATCCGATAAACTAGCAGGTTTCTGGTAGTTAAAACTGATTTTAACCTTCGCAATAGTTGAAAAATAAACTTTATATGATAAAGTAATTTTGGTGAAGAAGCCTGAGATTAGTTTTGACAACGCTCCGCGTCCAACCGTCAGCACAAATACTTAAATTAATCTGGAAGTCTTTAGTTTGGGGCAAATTAACTAAAACTGAAAATTCTTGTACTAGTGATTTCGGTAATTAAATTACACGAATTCGTACGGGACTCCTTATGTAACATGCATTTTATGGCTCATTGTGGTAGTGTTTGGCAAATATTGGATTATGGTGGCTCTTAAATTAAGTTTCTTTGGGTTATAAAGTCTATAGTAATTTGTATACGTTTATTTCAGTTATGTATCTAAACTATATTCCGTACTGTTAAGGAGTTAACTATCCTTGATAAATTTTGTACTTTACTACTTTACTGTATCTTGAAATAATTCTGTTTGTATGGGTATTGTTTTCAAACTATTAAAACTTCTTCTATAAAGTCTAGTATTAGATTCATCTGGCATAAAAGATAAACTTCCCACTGAAAATTATTTTGGGAAATCCATCCTTATCAGATTTATGAATGTTAAGTAATCACCATCTTCTAAAAATTTGTTTCTGTTTACTATAACAGTCTGTGCTATGCGTTTTTCTTTAAAATTGCCTTGTGGTCAGATACGTTCTATGTCTAGGTCAGTGACCTGGGTAAAACTTTACTTATGTCTGACATTTTTCTTGTCATTTAGTATTCTTTCATGAATGAATCTGTCCAGTCTGTTTCTTATGTAATTTTGATTAACTTCGGTGGATTCGTAGTTTTTATGAATATGAACCGCAATGTATCTTATTGTTTAAAGACAACATCGAATGTTACCCGGTCATGTTTCTGATAAGACCGAAAACTAATTTTACTTGTTACTATGACGATGAGACTAGTCACAACAGTCTTGTTCTGGATAGCCATCAAAACTTTTGTCCATACAATTTAGGTAAATTTATAATTTTCTTTTTAAGTGACAACAGGAATCGTAGCAAATAAATGGTGGGGTCTGGGTTGGGGGAGTGGGCCTGTTAGTGGTTTGTTAACGTATATTGTTAACTTATAGTGTACAGCACTTAGTCCGTGCAATGTCCCGGCACAGGACCTGGTAGGTTTTAATTAGTAAAATGTCCTTTCGTTATAGAGTGAATGTTTTGGGCAGTTTTGCCACAAGGCTTACTAGGTATTAAGTGAAGAAATAAATTTGTCATGAGTTTGTAAAGCCTCTGATGAGCTGCTCGGATGACAGTGGTACCAGGAATGAGCCCAAGAAATTAAGTGTCACTGTCGCGAAACTATTTTAATGTATTTTGTAAGAGTTAAGTTATATAGCTTAAAATAGTCAGTTTTCAAGACTGTCCTCGACCCTGGCACAAGTAAACCAGGTATCTTGAAACAACTACTATCTGCTCACGAGCCATAGAAAAGGGGGAAATGAAAGGGAACCGAAGATTCGAATTTAAAGGAAAGAAGACTACTGATGAACAGGAATAATCAATGTTAAGGGAAATTTATATAATACTTTTGCAAGTGTGCGCCGAGCAACTTTTGACTCAAAGTAATCGCAACTCAAAAGCATGTTATGTATATAGAAAGTGTAAAAAGTTCAGACATGCAGACTTAAATAAAATATTGCAAAATAGCAGGCTACACAGTATGTGAATGTAAATGTAAAAATTAATCCACAATCCCAAAATTCTATTTACTACCGCAAACCACTTAGTGCCTCGATTTGCCTTCGCGCCACTGCCATTCACAAGTTAGTGAGACTTATTTTTAACCACTGATAGCTAATTATATAAATATATACTGAATTAATGAAGTCTTCAGTACTGTGTAATAAATATGGTAATAATGACAATAATGCATTTTTATTTTTTTTTTTTATAAAATACCAGACATCACCTATTAGGTGGTACCTCGGGGCGGCAGAGACAACAGCACAATGATTCAGCCTTAACCATTGCCTTAAACTACGTATGTGGTTTGACTCTACAGGCTCGTTTGGTTTTCTGTTAATCCTGAGATTAATATTGAAGCGGGTCTTCCTAAATTCTTTTGGCCATAATACATGGCTAATGTCATAATGGCTGAAAGTGAATCTTACAATTCTAGCCACAATCCCTTCATTTGCTATTTGCCATATCTCTGGATCTTTTGTTCTCCGTTAATATTTATTTTTTGGGTAGATCTAGGTTATTTATCCGCGGCGGCCTAGACGACTATGGCAGTTGCGGTTTTTCTATGCAGTTTTATTTGCTGAACAAGAATTTTAAGTAATATTTATTCGGACGACTGTAGTTATCCCCCCAGGGTCTAGTAAACACTCCGAAATACATTGGACGCTCCAATCCATAGTGGATGTCGTATCCGCGGTTACGTTCCTTGCCGTCCGTGCGGACTACTGCTGTAGAAATACCATATTTTGTTTATAGTGGATAATTCTAATGTAGTACTACTGAGAATGAATGCGCGTATTTCCTGAAGCCTTGAAAATTATGGACCGCCGTTCCAATTTCATGTTAACGTCACAGGGGGATTGATGGTAGCAGCGGTGGTGGTGGTGGTGGTAGTAGTTTAGCCACAAAAGGTATGGTACGGCCCTCCTAATCAGGAGCGCCGATAGGACTTAACTAGTTTAGTTTGTAAACACTTCATCCTGAAGCCTGTATTTCGAAACCTTGGATATTTTGCCTACAATGGTTAGTGATATTACAAAAGCACATATTTGAAAGTCTGGATTTCAGTGTTGCTATTTTCCTGTGGAAACTATCCTACCTACTTGGTTAAAATTTTGTCAAGGCTGTGAAGTGAGGGCTCTGCTTAAGCCAGTGTAGGCTGTGCTACGGTCTACCGGTAGTTTTTAATGTTAAACTGTTTTGATGTTGATTTAGCTGCCTTTTGATAAAACTGGAGTAGTTAATATAAGATTTATTACTGATCACTTTAGAAAAGTTACCACGTAGGTAATGATTGTGGACTTGGCGATGGCTGATAGGCTAGGTAGGTACTAGTACCTAGGTATACGTACCTACTATATACCTAGTATTTCTTTTTTCTCAGCGCTGATAAAAGAACAGCCCGGCTTTTAAAGCGTACTTTGCATTGATTTAAGTTTAGCTATACCTAGCCTACTTGATAGCTTTGGAATGGGTGAGATACAGGCTATACCTAACGGGTCCTTTGTGCCAAGACGTAAAGGAGGATAGGGTATTAGCCTAGTTGTGGTATGTTCCATTATGTTGCTTAAATTTTTTCGTACAGAAGGTTTAGACAGTACAGTATAGGTAGGTATAGGCTACCTATTGTTGTATTTTTTAACTTTGTTAGGTAATATTATTTAACACTGTATTGTTACCATATTTAGGAAAGTGCTGTGCTGAATGTTTCACAATTCTCTAGTAGAAAATTGGGAGAGTACAGTACCTAATACCTACATGTAAAAACAGTATGGCGTTCAATCAATGTCGCTGTCAGTTATGTATATTTGCAAGTCAAAAGAAAATCCATTGCAAATAGACCAGCAAATATTTATGAATTTTCTTTATAATTAAATCGTTGGGTCATTATTTAACTTTAAAACTCCAAAGTAAGTTTGTAAAAAACCGCATGGTACAGGGGTGGACCATGTACGATCAGCGTGAACAACCCCCAAAAAAGTACATTATAACGCGTCCTGACTTCGGAGATGGGCATCAGTCGCGACTTGTTGTTGGGGAGAAACGGAGCTAAAGACTTTACTCCGGTGTCAGGCCGCGTTATAATGTACTTTTCTTGGGGTTGTACACATTGATCGTACATGGTCCACCCCTGTACCATGCGGTTTTTTACCCTAAGTAAATTGGTAGTGGCTACCCGTTGAAGGCAAGTTATTCGTAGCTACCCACTTCAACCCTTTGTTTGTAATTCAGGTACCCTAGGCTATAAATTGTTTAGACAAATTGCATGCGATTCGAAGTTTCATCACTGCCAAGACGACTAGCTTATTGCTAGTGACTACTTTCCTGGGAGGAAATTGGGAAGTTTAATATTTTGGTCCTTAAAAACTTTAATGACAGCAGTCAGTGACCAAAACAGAAAAATTGGGATGAAACTAGCCTTAAACTAATTTACTAATACATACAAATTTGTATACTATGGCCTGGCGGATACTGAAGATGCTATGCTTCTTAATACCACCATAACCTGGTGTTTAATGTATTATCCTTTGAATAACTACAGGCAGTCCCCGGGTTACGACTGGTTCGGCTTACGACGTTCCAAGGTTAAGGCGCTTTTCAATTATATTAATCAGATTATTTCCAGGGTTACGATGCATAAAACTCTCATCTGGCCAAAGAAATATGACTCCAAAAATGAAAAATAATCAATAATTGAAGGTTTTTTAATGAAAAATGCAATAACAATGCAGTTTACATAGTTTTCAATGCACCCAAAGCATTAAAAGTAAGGTTTTCTTAAGATTTTTTATGTTCCGGCTTATGACTATTTTTTGGTTACAATACCTCTCAAAAACGGGACCCCCGTCGTAACCCGGGGACTGCCTGTATTCCTCTGGTGTTGTCTTTATGGTTACACCTGTTTGCTTCCCCTAGTTTCAGTGAAAAGGGTTTGACTGAAAAATAAAAACTACCTAACCTAATGGTGGATATACCCCTTTCCATCTCGACAATGAACTTTGAGAGGCGTGGCATTTACAGATCTATAGTTATTACTGCTTTAACTAAATTTGTAGGTTATAGCATATAAATTTGAATTCTTGGTATAAATGAACAAACTTTCATATGAACAGACTAAATCCCTCAACCTGCTAAGCAGGTATTCGTGGGAGAAAATAGCAAATAGAAAATTTTATACAGTAGTAGTGTTTGATCAGTGGTGCATGATGTTTTAAATTTTATGTATATCAATGTTTTATTTACAATATAGCAATCTGTTGCAGATAGCATGGCACAGTTAATAGTACAGATTAACTTTATATCAGACTTTAGGGAAAAACCAAGGTAAGATCTAGGTCAGTCAGTTGTCATCAGTGATGTTGAAGTAAATCTTTAATAAGGGTGACTACTAAAAAGTTGCTGGTGTAAATCTCTTTTAAAAAATTAAGATGAAAGTAAATTTACAGCAAGTGTGTGTTACAGGCTCTTTCAAAAATTATAACCTTCATTACACCACAGTTTTACCTGCAGAAAGGAGTGTTAACGAATTTCATCACTTAACACCTTGAAGCCAATGATTTAAGGATTATAATATAAGAATTATGTACTACTACGTAAACATAATGCTATATTTAATTCCTTAACTGAGATCCCAGTACATTAATAATGTTTCATACAGTTTTGTAGCTTAAATGTAATGGAAGACTATGCCTCCAAAAAATTAGATAGGGTTATCATTATGAAAATAACAAGCAAAAGATTAAGATAGTTATCTTTTGTGTAATTGCATGTTGGTTCACGTGATCACTCCATGACTTAATCATGATCACAACCCCTAGATAGAAGTTTTAAGGTGGGAAAAAGAATATTAAGACTACATAATCACCATCACCCTTTCATATCCTATTGTGCAAATGTCTATAGGAAAAAATTTGTTACTTGGATATTGATACGTTATGGAGGAAAGTAGTTTCTCATTGATTTTTCTTTCCTACAATCAGTCCTCCTATATCACTCTCATTATTCCTTTTCAGTATATTATGATTTTATGATTTTCTTAATTCTTATATCATTATATTTAGAACATTCCTTTTCTGCAGGTAACACTGGGGTGTAATGAAAGTTATAATTTTTGAAAGAGGCCGGAACATACATCCTGCTTTGTAAACTCTAGAGTGCTTGTGTTTCCAGCTCTTGTGATTAGCTTAACAGCCAATCAGGCGGGTCATAAGGGACAGGCCTAGACATCAGATGCATGGCTGATGTGAATGTACTTTAGGAGCTGGTACTAAAATAGGTTACGCACATTTAAACAATTATTGTTTATACTCCTCAGCATGTTAGTTTAAGCTGGAAGAATAAATTAGGTGACCACATCTGAATGTGCATGCTTAGTCTTCTAAAATATATTGCATTGAAAAGTGAACGTCTTCATGTGAACTACTTGAAAGCTCTTGAGAAGGGAGGTTGGTTTGGAGAAAATGCTTCCCTATAAATTAAACCATTAAGATTATTTTGAATGACATTTAAGGTTAGTTTGAGTTGCTCATTGACTTGGAACCTGAAAATAGAGATGGCTGAATTGAAACTGTATATACGTACTCGGCCAGACTACATACATAGTGACTAAACTGACAGCTGCAGTCAAAGTTTTGTAGATTTGAGTTTTAAAAAATTAGTCTTTAAACACTTTTTCATCATTCTCTAAGCTCAGTGTGGTTTGATTTCCAAATTGTCCATTGTTTGATCCCATATCCATGCTGGGTTCCTCGGAAATGTAGAAATAGACTAGCAGCCAATGAGTGGTGCTCTTTACATAGTTATTAGTATAGAAAAAGTTCCCCATGTTTGAAGGGACCAATTCTTTGCATATTTTAGATTAAAGGAAAGTTTCTGAATTGGATATTAACTCTCCAAAATATTTTAAGAGGGAAGCAATACACCAGTGATATTTAAGAATTTTTATAATATAAGAGGTTCAAATTCAATCCTGTTAAACCATATACTTAGTCTTAAGTTTGAGCTTGTTTAACAATCATTAATACATAATTTCTCTATTTTGATAAACTAATTTTATGCTATCTGATTATACAACAATGAATGGCCTTTTCAGCCTCGGTACTTTGGCATTGGCCCTAATAATCATTCGTCGGTTGTTTGGGTTGTTGACTTGCAAAGCAAACTTCTTGGAATAGAATGAGCAAGTTAAAATATTCTGTAAAAGAATGTTCAAAGTATACCGTTAACAATCCACTCCCTCTCCCAAAACACTGTGATCCAAATTTGATCTCTACCAGAATCTGTTACTACGTACTTGGTTGCCAGTCAAGAGCTCCACATTTGGCAAAGTTAAGTTCCAAAATGTTATGTATAATCCCAGGTACAGATCGGTGAACCAACAAACTGTAGGTCAAAGGGACTTTGACAACACTTATAAAAATGGCAGTAAGTCTGTCTGTGCATTGTGCTTTTAGCATCAGAAAGGTGAAAGATCATTACTCTAGTTTTATGGTACATATTGTTTAGTGCCTCGGTGGCTGCAAGTTTGATTCTCGGGCATTCCATAGAGGTGTGAGAGATTTCTTTTTATAGTTCACTCTCTGTGGTTCGGAAGTCACGTAAATTAGTTTGTCCCGTTTCTGAATAACCATTGGTTGCATGCCATGCAACGTAAAAATGCCATACAAACAAACAATACAGTATGTATTGGGAATAAAGGCATTTCTATAGATGGGGATGTTTGTATTTTTTAGTAATTCTTGGGAGCAGGCATCAGTGTTCAGTCATGGTCTTGTGCAGAAATTTGTTTGATTTAAGTATCATGAAAGAACAATCCTTTTTTAATCTAGTGAGAAAAAGGTTGTGGTGTTTAAAATTTAAACATTTGGGCAATATTTTTCTGATCACAAGTAATGAGTGGGATTTGTTGATGGCAAAATTTAAATTACTCTGTATTTAGTTACTAATTTTCAAATTATCCCACATCCCACTCTTTTTGTAAGATCCACTCACTTCTCATAAACAGTAATGCAAATGTTGAGATTTATATACCATCCTACTCTATTAATTTTGAAATAAACACAACATTCATAGAATGAGTTTTTAGTTCTCCTGATTTCAGCTTGGGGAGCATGCACAATACACCTTGAGGCTGCATATTAAGAAGTTTTAAAACCAAATGATTAGTGTACTTTGGCAATGATAACTTTAAACCATTTGTAGTTAATTTGTTCACTCAATTTGTTGGCTGTATGCCAAACTGCAAATTTTGTTTTTTTTCTTGGCACCCAGTTTACATAGCTTAGAAAGTTATCACATATTTTAAACATTTGCTTTTTAGACCCAAGGTAGCTTCAGCATTTCAGGGGTAAACTTTTCTTGAGGTGTAACTCCTATTAACCTTGCTGCTTTTAATATATTTTAGATTTTCCTAACTTGCCTCTATTTTAAGTAGTATAGTTTGCAATAGTCCACTTTTATTTAATGCAATTACAAGGTTTTTTGTATTGAACACACCGATCTTATTTAACAAAGGCAATATTTCTAAGATGGTCCGTAACTTATACAGTTAGTGTAGTGACTTGAATGATTAAAGACAAATTAGTCACATTGTATGCCTATATCACATTGTTAGCTGTCAGAACTGGATAATTATCCTATTTATCTGAAAATCACAAAGGTTTAGTTATTTTTCCTCCCTACCTAAAATTTAAAATTTCATAATTTGAAACTGCCTGCCTAAATATATATTCTTGATGCTGGTAAGACTTGGGTAGGTTCTGAGTATCACTGATTTTATAAAGAAATTAAATTGGACATAACTTCCTTGGCCCTATCACACATTTGTCAATGCAGTAGTGTTAAATTTAAAATAAGGTTTAGCCTCTGTACACTCCTTAGGCTACTGGCCTTGGTATTTAAATTAAAAGCGTCAAATCTGCACACACTATTTTCTGATAGTTTTTAAAATATATTACTCAGGCTTCTGCAATATGTAATTCTAGTGGGCTTTTAAATAATTTGGAAGTTCACACACTCAAAAGCAGCACAGAAGTAGAGTAAGACCAGGTAATAACAATCTCCTTTGTCACATTTCTGAAAGATAATTTTTCAAGAGCATCCAGTAGAATTTGTAGAATATAAAAAGTTTAAGCTGACTTTACTAGGATCTGGCAAAAAATTTACTTGTCAGGTTACTAGGCCAGAATATTACTGAATATTTGAAGAGGTGAGCTGCTGCAGTAAGTAAAAGCTAATTTTGTGAATTATGTTCAGAAAGTTTAGAAACTTCAATAATCCAATAACTTTTCATTAAGGAGTAGGTATGTATTTACTGTACTACTACTGTACAATATTTAAGATTGGAACTGGTTGTTTAAATGTTTTCAGAGTCCACTTTAACCTTAATCT
This sequence comes from Macrobrachium nipponense, assembly GCF_015104395.2. Lineage (NCBI taxonomy): Eukaryota > Metazoa > Arthropoda > Malacostraca > Decapoda > Palaemonidae > Macrobrachium > Macrobrachium nipponense. Next base: position 26,280,609 of record NC_087210.1, read on the forward strand.
GTGCATTTTATTAAGACATTTAGGAAAATTTATTTTTTTTAAAGATTATACTGTAATTCATTTAATTTTTTTTTTCAGGTTAGTTGTAACATGAAAACTATGAAAAGGTATTTCAAGCGCCTCGTCCTCTTCCCAGCAATCATACTTGCCCTTCAGGGACTTGTTTTACTGAAGAGAGTCTGTAGTTTTATCTACAGCCTTTTCTTTCAAAGGACAACACCAATAGTTGTGCGTACTCCTGGGGAGCGTTTTCAAGACCTGGCTTCTGTTGGTTATACTTTCATGCCAAATTATGTTGACTTGCCAATTGGAGGTGGAAAAACTCTTCCGAGGGTTCATTATTTGGATGAAGGTTAGTTTTAACAAAACTGAGTTTTGGTTTTTAAAGATAGTTTGGCTCTTCGGGATGTCTTTATTTGAGATTTCAAATTTTAATATTCTGTATCAAATTTAGACCCTAGAGCTTATGTAGTTAAACTTTTAACTTAAAAAGTTTAACTACATATGCATAAAATTGATAAATCTTATCTTGGTTTTTGTAAAATTACTTTTTAAACTTTTAAATAGTGTTGGGTTTACTAAATATTAATTTTTTTTTTTCAGTTCTGTTTAAAGGTAGTCATTTATTGAAGATTTAGGTAATGTGCTAAATTTATTCCTTCCATACAGTATAAATTTCATAGAACCCATCTCAGTATGTACTGGTACAGCACATCCTGTGAAATTTAAAAAATTTCCTAATTAAAACTACTTGAATTAAAACAATTTCATGAATTCCTTCTGCATATTGTAGTTATACCAGAGGTGGTTTTATTGTGCCAAGATGGAGAAATTTCCTCTGTCCAGTACGTATGTAGTTTTAAAATCGCATTCACTACGTAGTTAATTTTTTTTTTAATCGTGGGTTACTACTTTGTACCAAGTGGACCATTTTAAAGAAGTTTCAAATGGCAATACTGTAGGACTATATTGAGAAAAAAATTAAAAGCTTTTAAAGTTTGTTTGCCATGCCAGCAGTTAAAAATGGATGTGCTACATTTTAGGAAAATGCAAATTCTTTCAAATTTGCAGATGTGTACTAGAGTAGTAGAAGATTGATAGAGATTGATAATTTGAAGACTTTGGAACTCCATGAATAATGCATGACAACCCTATTTGGGTCTTTACCTTGGGGTAAGTGTTGATGGGCTGTAGAGTACAGTAATGAAGGAAGGTATAACATTCATGCAAATAGTCTTTACTTCAAAGTTCCCTCTTTCAGTATATTCAAAGCTAGTCATGGTAGACAACCCAAAATCAGGATGTGGAGGTAAAAATAAAATTAGCCCACTTGGCATAAATATCCCATGATGGAAATTAATGAAAAGAAATTAATTTTACAGAGACTGGACTCCCAATTAAAGTTCAGTTTAGCAAATTAAATCTGAATGAATTCCCAAGAATTTAAAAAATGGGTTGCATGTATATCCTTTGACAAATGGTGTTTGAGGCATGCAGACAATGTATGAATAGATAGTTCTCAAGTCACAGGTGCACTTTGTGGTAACACTTAAAGGCTTGGTATTCACTAACCAACTGACTAATGTTGAGAGAATGATTGAAACTGAACCACCTTACTACAAAGACCTCGGATGCTACCCATGTAGATAGCACTGGAGTTTAGGTGAAGTAAAAGCCTAAAAATTGTTTTACATAACTAAAGAACTGACTTGCTAATCTAATAAACATGTACTAAACATTTCTTAACCAAACCTTTATTTGTGCTGTGGAGCAGCTGAGAGTAACTGCATGTTGCCTGAACATAGCCATAGATTTCTCAAGAGATTGTATAAATTGTCATAATTATTGCCTACAGTGACACTGTTAGAGATTCCTGTGAAGTCACAGGTTCAGCGTAGATTTCTTAATGTTTTAAGATGTGACAAGCTTGGGGCTTTTGAACAGATCTTTTCCCCCTTGCTTCAAATCTAAATGTATGTACGTATACTTTTTTCCATTACTTCAACCCTGTACAGGTTTGATTAGATTTTTCTCTCATTGTTGTCCAACCTCACTTTTGTCTTTTTATAAAGAACAGTTACCACTTTTGGGGTTGGAATGAAATTGATTTGTTCATACGTGGAACAAACCTTTGGTCTTAACAATAGGATAATCTCAAAGCACCAGCTGGTAATTGGTTATAAACTATGAAAGATATATAGCAAGGAATCTGTGAGATCTGGCAACTACTGCACGTACGGGATGAGAGCTGGTCAGAGACCGCACTGTTGTGTAGCATTAAATTTTTTTTTTTTTTTCCGCCTTAGAGAGTAGACTGTCGTTTTTGCTCTCCTTCAAAGCCAATTGATTTGTTCCAGTTTCCTTTCTTTTTCACTTTGTTGTGTGATGAGTGTTTCTGATTTGTAATGGATTCCTCAGTCTTCATGGTCTAGTGAACACACGTGCCCAGGCATTCGGGGACTCCCGCGCTCAGGTTTCTGGGCCCAGGCATTTGTCATATTTCAGGGGTGAGAGTATCTTTTGGAACTTGACTCGTGGATTCCAGGGCTGGGCTGGTTTCTGGTGATAGGACTCCTGCATTCTGTCTGGTTTGCCCACAAAGATTAGTTAGTTTGAATGCATTCATACAGTGCTATTGGAATAAGTGGTTTTGGCTTTTAACTTTATAATCTCCATAATCTCCATAATCATGTTGGTATCATTCTGTTGGGATGGAATGGGCCAAACACTGGGACCTATGAGGTCATTCAGCACAGCAAAGGAAATTGAGTTAAAAGGTTTTAAAAGGTCTCGTAGGAGGAAGACCACCCAGTTGTACTGGGAAACTATTGTTAGGAGTATTTAAAATAAAAATAAAAGTAAAATGGAAGACTATACAAGAAAAGTTTTGAATGGGGTTGTAGCTAGGGGTCAAAAGGAGCACTGCATTGAGTCTAGAGTAATGTTGACAGTGCATGTCCCTTCATGGTAAAGTTGGGTTAGGGTATGGATTGGATATTTTGTCATAACACTGGTGTCATTGGTGGAGGAATGTGCCATTGAATAGCTAGGGCACGCCCTTCTCTATCCTTGACCAATCCCATTCCCACTCAATTTTTTAAAAGTATTTGTTGTACCTGGTCTGCAGAGGTGTAGACACTGCTGGAGAAAGATTCTTGTAGGCTGTATTTTTTTTCTCTCTCTCTCTCTCTCTCTCTCTCTCTCTCTCTCTCTCTCTCTCTCTCTCTCTCTCTCTCTCTCTCTCTCTCTCTCTCCAGGTTTCTATGGTATGCTTTTCCCAATGATTTTAATCAGCAGCTAGATACCGACCATTTTCACTTAAATTTCAGTTAGAATGGAAACTCCACTGTTGGATGCTGTCGAAAGGCAGATTTGTGCTTTAAACTTATAGCAGCAGATGGCTTTTCTACCTCAGACTAACTTGCTGAAGGAAATAGGAATGAATGTTTGTATGGTGTTTTTACATTGCATGGAACTGGAAATAGGATGATGCCAATTGAGAATTAGTAGTTGGTAACTCCATTCCCTTTGAGAATTAGTGGTTGGTAACTCCATTCCCTTTGAGAATTAGTGGTTGGTAACTCCATTCCCTTTGAGAATTAGTGGTTGGTAACTCCATTCCCTTTGAGAATTAGTGGTTGGTAACTCCATTCCCTTTGAGAATTAGTGGTTGGTAACTCCATTCCCTTTGAGAATTAGTGGTTGGTAACTCCATTCCCTTTGAGAATTAGTGGTTGGTAACTCCATTCCCTTTGAGAATGAGTGGTTGGTTAAACTCCATTCCCTTTGAGAATTAGTGGTTGGTAACTCCATTCCCTTTGAGAATTAGTGGTGGGTAACTCCATTCCCTTTGAGAATTAGTGGTGGGTAACTCCATTCCCTTTGAGAATTAGTGGTGGTTAACTCTATTTCCTTTGAGAATTAGTGGTGGTTAACTCTATTTCCCTTTGAGAATGAATTAGTGGTTGGTAACTCCCAATATTCCCTTTGAGAAGTAGTGGTGGTTAACTCTATTCCCTTTGAGGAATGAGGTGCTGGTTGGTTAACTCTAATCCTTTGAAGGAATTAGTGGTGGTTAAAATCCTTATTCCCTTTGAGAATTAGTGGTGGTTAACTAATTTCTTTGAGGAAATTTAGTGGTGGTTAACTCCATTCCCTTTGAGAATTAGTGGTGGTTAACTCATCCCTTTGAGAAATTAGGGTGGTTAATCCATTCCCTTGAGAATTAGTGGTGGATGGTTAACTCTCCATTCCCTTTGAGAATTAGTGGTGGTTAACTCCATTCCCTTGAGAATAGTGGTGGTTAACTCTCCATTCCCTTGAGAATTAGTGGGTGGTTAACTCCATCTATTCCCTTTGAGAATTAGTGGCCCTGGTTAATCCAATTCCCTTTGAGGAATTAGGGTGGTAACTCCATTCCCTTTGAGAATTAGTGGTGTTAACTCCATTCCCTTGAGATTTGAGAATGGTGGTTAACTCTATTCCCTTTGAGAATTAGTGGTGGTAACTCCATTCCTTTGAGAAAATTGTTTGGGGTAACTATTCCTTTGAGAATTAGTGGTGGTTTTAACTTAATTCCCTTTGAGAATTAGTGGTTGGTAACTCCATTCCCTTTGAGAATTAGTGGTTGGTTAACTCTATTCCCTTTGAGAATTAGTGGTTGGTTAACTCCAATTCCCTTGAGAATTAGTGGTGGTTAACTCTATTCCCTTTGAGAACCCTTAGTGGTGGTTGGAACCTCATTCCCTTTGAGAATTAGTGGTGGTAACTCCATTCCCTTTGAGAATTAGTGGTGGGTAACTCCATTCCCTTTGGATTCCCTTTGAGAATTAGTGGTTGGTTAACTCCTATTCCCTTTGAAGAATTTGAATTTTCCCTTGAGAATTAGTGGTGGTAACTCCATTCCCTTTGAGAAGTTATGTGGTGGTTAAACTCCATTCCCTTTGAGAATTAGTGGTGGTTAACTCCTTTTTATTCCTTGAGAATTAGTGGTGGTTAACTCCATTCCCTTTGAGAATTAGTGGTGGTTAACTCCATTCCCTTTGAGAATTAGTGGTGGTTAACTCCATTCCCTTTGAGAATTAGTGGTTGGTTAACTAACATTCCCTTTGAGAATTATTGTAGTGTAAATGTTAACTCCATTCTTTGAGAATTAGTGGTGGTTAACTAACCTATTGGCCCTTTGAGAATTAGTGGTGGTTAAACTATCATTCCCTTGAGAATTAGTGGTGGTTAAACTCCATTCCCTTTGAGAATTAGTGTGGTAAACTCCATTCCCTTTGAGAATTAGTGTTGTAACTCCATTTCCCTTTGAAGTAGTTAGGTGGTTATAACTCCATTCCCTTTGAGAATTAGTGGTTGGTAACTCCATTCCCTTTGAGAATTTAGTGGTTGGTAACTCCATTACTTTGAGAATTAGTGGTGGTAACTCATTCCTTTGAGAATTAGTGGGTTGGTTAACTATCCCTTTTGAGAATAGTCCCCTGGTAACTATTCCCTTTGAAGAATTAGTGGCGGTAACTTACTCCATTCCCTTTGAGAATTAGAATCCAGTTGGTAGTCGGTTAACTCCATTCCCTTTGAGAATTAGGTTTGGTTGGTAAAAAACTCCATTCCCCTTTGAGGAATTAGTGGGTTGGTAACTCCATTCCCTTTGAGAATTAGTGGTGGTAACTCCATTCCTTTGAGAATTAGTGGTTGGTTAACTATTCCCTTTGAGAGAATTAGTGGTTGGTAACTCTTAATTACCTTTGAGAATTAGTGGGTGGTTAACTAACTATTCCTTTGAGAATTAGTGGTGGTAACTCCATTCCTTTGAGGAATTGTGTTAAAAAACTGTATTCCCTTTTGAGAATTAGTGGTGGTTTTAACTCTATTCCCTTTGAGAATTAGTGTTGGTTACTACTCTATCCCTTTGAGAAATTAGTGGTGGTTAACTCCAATTAGGTTCCCTTTGAGAATTAGTGGCCCGGGAGGGGTGGTTAACTCTATTCCCTTTGAGAATTAGTGGTGGTAACTCCTATTCCCTTTGAGAAGTTAGTGGTTGGTAACTCCATCCCTTTGAGAATTAGTGGTTGTTAACTCCCCATTCCCTTTGAGAAATTAGTGGTTGGTTAACTCCATTCCCTTTGAGAATTAGTCGGTGGTTAACTCCATTCCCTTTGAGAATAGTGGTGGTTAACTCCATTCCCCTTTGAGTAATTAGTGGTGGTTAACTCCATTCCCTTTGAGAATTAGTGGTTGGTAACTCATTCCCTTTGAGAATTAGTGGTGGTAACTCCCATTCCCTTTGAGAATTAGTGGTGGTTAACTCCATTCCCTTTGAGAATTATGGTTGGTGGTTAAACTCCATTCCCTTTGAACGAATTAGTAGGGGTTAACCCCATTCCCTTGAGGAATAAAGTGGTTGTTAATCCATTCCCCTTTGAGGAATTAGTGGTTGGTTAACTCCATTCCCTTTTGAGAAATTAGTGGTTGGTTAAAACTCCATTCCCTTTGAGAATTAGTGGTTGGTAACTTAAATCCCTTGAAGAATTAGTGGTGGGTAAACCTATTCCCTTTGAGAATTATTGGTGGGGGTTAAAACCCTATTCCCTTTGAGAATTAGTGCGGTTGGTTCAACTCCATTCCCTTTGAGAAGTTAGTGGGTGGTTAACTCCATTTCCCTTTGAGGAAATTAGTGGTTGGCTTAAACTCCATTTCCCTTTGAGGAAGTTACGTGGTTGGTTTAACTTCCAATTCCCTTTGAGGAAGAGTGGTGGTAACCCAATTCCTTGAGAATTAGTGGTTGTTAACTCCCATTCCCTTTGAGATTAGTGGTTGGGTAACTCCTTCCTTTGAGAATTAGTGGTTGGTTAACCTCATTCCCTTTGAGAATTAGTGGTGGGGTTAAACTCCATTCCCTTGAGAAATTAGGAGGTGGTTTAACTCTATTCACTTTGAGAATAGGTGTGGTTAACTCTATTCCTTGAGAATTAGTGGTGGTTTAAAACTATATTTCCTTTGAGAATTAGTGGTTGGTTAAATCCTATTTCCCTTTGAGAATTAGTCGGTGGTTAAACTCATTCCCTTTGGAAAATTAGTGGTGGTTAACTCTAATTCCCCTTGAGAATTAGTGGTTGGTTAACTCCATTCCCCTTTGAGGAATTAGTGGTTGGTAACTTTCCATTCCCTTTGAGAATTAGTGGTTGGTAACTCCATTCCCTTTTGGAGAATTACGTGGTTGGTTAACTCCATTCCCTTTGAGAATTAGTGGTGGATTAACTCCATTCCCCTTTGAGAATTAGTGGTGGTTAACTCCTATTCCCTTTGAGAATTAGTGGTGGTTAACCTCCTATTCCCTTTGAGAATTAGTGGTTGGTTAATCCATTCCCTTTGAAGAATTAAAGTGGTCGGTAAACTCCATTTCCCTTTGAGAATTAGTGGTGGTTTAAACTCCTATTCCTTTGAGAATTAGTGGTTGTTAAACTCCATTCCCTTTGAAGAATTAGTTGGTGGTTAACTCCATTCCCTGAGGAACCAAGTGGTGGTTTAACGATCCTTTGGAATTAGTGGTGGTTAACTAATTCCCTTTGAGAATTAGTGGTGGTTAACCTATTCCCTTTGAGAATTAGTGGTTGGTTAAAACTCCATTCCCTTTGAGGAATTAGTGGTGGTTAAACTCCCATTCCCTTGGATGAATTAGTGGTGGGTTAACTTCCATCCCTTTGAGAATTAGTTGGTTGGTAACTCCATTCCCTTTGAGAACTTTAGTGGTTGGTTAACTCCAATTCCCTTTGAGAATTAGTGGTGGTTAACTCCATTCCCCTTTGAGGAATTAGTGGTGGTTAAACTCCATTCCCTTTGAGAAATAGTGGTGGTTAACTTCTATTCTTTGAGAACTTAGGTGGTGGTTAACTACTATTCCATTTCGAGAATTAGTGGTGGTTCAACTCCTATTTCCTTTGAGCAATTAGTGGTGGGTTAACTCCATTCCCTTTGAGAATTAGTTGGTGGTAACTCCATTCCCTTTGAGAAGTAGTGGTGGTTAACTCAATTCCCTTGAGAATTAGATGGTGGTTAAACCCATTCCCTTTGAGGAATTAGTGGTGGTTTAAACAGTCCAATTCCCTTTGAGAATTAGTGGTGGTTAACTCCATTCCCTTTGAGAATTAAAAGGCGGTGGTTAAACACTCCCATTACTTTCCCTTTGAGAATTAGTGGTGGTTAACTCCATTCCCTTTGAGAATTAGTGGTGGTTAACTCCCATTTCCCTTTGAGAATTAGTCGGTGGTTAACCCAACTTCCCTTTGCGAATTAGTGGTGGTTAACTTCAATCCCTTGAGAATAGTGGCCGGTTAACTTCCATTCCCTTTGAGAATTAGTGGTGGTTAACTCAATCTCCCTTTGAGAATTAGTGGGGGTTTAACTCAATTCCCTTTGAAGGAATTAGTGGTTGGTTAACTATTAACCTTTTGAGAATTAGTGGTGGTTAACTATTCCCTTTGAGAAATTAGTGGTGGTTAAACTCCATTCCCTTTGAGAATTAGTGGGGTGGTTAACTCACCATTCCTTCCCTTTGAGAATTAAGTGGGGTTAACTCCATTCCTTTGAGAATTAGGTGGGGTTAAAACTCCAATTCCCTTGAGAATTAGTGGTGGTTAACTCCATTCCTTGCAGAAATTAGTGGTGGTTAACTCTAGTTCCCTTTGAGGAATTAGTGGTGGTTAACTCCTATTCCCTTTGAGCAATAAGGCGGTTGGTTAACTCCAATTCCCTTTTTGAGAATTAGTGGTGGGTTAACTCCATTACCCTTGAGAATTAGTTGGTTGGTTTAACTCCATTCCCTTTGAGAATTAGTGGTTGTTAAAACTCCATTCCCCCCCCTTTTGAGGAATTAGGTGGTTGGTTAACCTCCATTCCCTTGGAGAATTAGTGGTTGGGTTAAACCCATTCCCTTTGAGAATTAGTGGCTGGTAAACTCCATTCCCTTTGAGAATTAGTGGTTGGTTCAACTCCATTCCCTTTGAGAATTAGTGGTTGGTTAACTAATTCCCTTTGAGAATTAGTGGTGGTTAACCTATCCCTTTGAGAATTAGTGGGGTTAACTTATTCCCTAGGAGAATGAGGTGGTTGGAACTCCATTCCTTTGCAGAATTAGTGGTTGGTTAACTCCATTTCCCTTTGAGAATATTAGGTGGTTTAACCCTTTCCATTCCCTTGAAGGGAATTAGATGGTGGGTAAATCCAAATTCCCTTTGAGAATTAGTGCGTTGGTAACTTCCATTCCCTTTGAGAATTAGTGGTGGTTAAACTCCATTCCCTTTGAGAACTTAGTGGTGGTTAACACCTATTCCCTTTGAGGAAGTTAGTGGGGTTAACTCTATTCCCTTTGAGGAATTAGTGGCTGGTTAAACTCTATTCCCTTTGAGAATTAGTGCCGGGTGGTTAAACTCATATTTCCCTTTGAGAATTAGTGGTGGTTAACCAATTCCCTTTGAGAATTAGGTGGCGGTTAAACTCCATTCCCTTTGAGAATTAGTGGTGGTTAACTCTATTCCCTTTTGAGGAATTAGTGGTGGGGTTAACTTCCATTCCCTTTGAGAATATTGGTTGGTAACTCCATTCCCTTTGAAGAATTAGTGGTTGGTAACTCCCATTTCCCTTTTGAGAATTAGTGGTTGGTTAACTCCATTCCCTTGAGAATTAGTGGTGGTTAACTTCCAATTCTCCTTGAGAATTAGTGGGCGTTAACCCTTTCCAATTCCCTTTGAAATTAAGTGGTGGGTTAACTACCCATTCCCTTTGAGAATTAGTGGTGGTTAACTCCATTCCCTTTGAGGGAATTAGTGGTGGTTAAACTCCATTCCCTTTGAGGAATTAGTGGTGGTAACTCCATTCCCTTTGAGAATTAGTGGTGGTTAACTCCCATTCCCTTTTGAGAATTAGGGGTGGTTACCTTCCAAATTCCCTTTGAGAATTAGTGGTGTTAACTCCATTCCCTTTGAGAATTAGGGTGGGGTTAACTCCATTCCCTTTGAGAAGAATTAGTGGTTTGGTTAACTCCATTCCCTTTGAGAATTAGTGGGGTTGTTAACTCCATTCCCTTTGAGGAAGTTAGTGGTTGTTAACTCCATTCCCTTGAGAATTAGTGGTTGTTAACTATTCCCTTTGAGAATTAGTGGTGGTTAAGATTTACCCTTCGGAGAATTTAGTGGTGGTTAACTCCCATTCCTTTGAGAAATTAGTGGTTGGTTAACTCCAATTTCCCTTTGAGAATTAGATCTTGGTGGTTAACTCCATTTCCCTTTGAGAATTAGTGGTGGTTAACTCCATTCCCTTTGAGGAATTAGTGGTTGGTTAACTCCATAATCCCTTTGAGGAATTAGTGGTGGTTAACTCCATTCCCTTGAGAATTGAGTGAGTTGGTTACTCATTCTCAATTTGAAATTAGTGGTGGTTAAACATCCTTATTATTTGGAGGAATTAGTGGTATGGTTAAACTCTAATTCTTGAGAATTCCGTGGGGGTTAAAATCTACCCTTGAGAATTAGTGGTGGGTAACTCTATTCCCCTTGAAGAATTGTGGGGTTAAATTCCCCATTCCCTTTGAGAAATTAGTGGTTGGTTAACTCCATTCACTTTGAGAATTAGTGGTGGGTTAACTCCAATTTCCCTTTGAAGAATTATGGTGGTTAACTCCCAATTCCCTTTGAGAAATTAGTGGCGGTTAACTCAATTCCCTTGAGAATTAGTGGTTTGGAACTCCATTCCCTTTGAAGAATTAGTGGGGTGGTTAACTTCCGATCACACTGTTTGAGAATTAGTGGGTGGTTAACTTCATTCCGTTGAGAATTATGTGGTTAACCTTCCAGCCCTTTGAGGAAATTAGTGGTGGGTAACTTCCATCCCTTTGAGAATTAGTGTGGTTACTCCATTCCCTTTGAGAATTAGTGGTGGTTAACTAACATTTATTCACCCTTTGAGAATTAGTGGTTCGGGTTAACCCTATTCCCGGTTGAGAATTAGTGGGGTGGTTAAACTCCATTCACTTTGAGAATTAGTTTGATTTGGTTAACCTTCCAATTACCCTTTGAGAATTAGGGTTGGTTAACTTCCCATTCCACCCTTTGGCCGAATTGGTGGGGTTAACTCCATTCCCTTTGGAGAATTAGTTGGTTTGGTTAACCCAATTACCTTTTGAAGAATTAGTGGGGTTAACCTTCCAACCTTCCCTTTGAGAATTAGTGGTTGGTTAAACTCCATTCCCTTTGAGAATAGTGGTGGTTAACTCATTTCCCCTTTGAGAATTAGGGGGTTAACTCCATTCCCTTTGAGAATTAGTGGTGGTTAACTCCAATTCCTTTGAGAATTAGTGGAGGTTAAACTCATTCCCTTTGAGGAATTATGGTGGTTTGGTTAACGGGGAATTCCCATTCCCTTTGAGAAATTAGTGGTGGTTAAAATTCCCCAGTTACTTCTTCCAAATTTAGTGGTGGGGTTAACTCCATTCCCTTTGAGAATTTAGTGGTGGGTTAACTCCATTTCCCTTTGAGGAGGATTAGTGGTGGGGTAAACTCCATTCCCTTTGAGAATTAGTGTGGTTAACTAACCATGCCCTTTGAGAATTAGTGGTGGTTAACTCTCCATTCCCTTTTGAGAAATTAGTGGTGGTAACTTCATTTTTCCCTTTGAGAAATTTAGTGGGGGTTAAACCTCCCTATTCCTTTGAGAATAGTGGTTCCAAATTCCATTCCCTGTGAGGGAAACTTAGGTGGGTTAAATCCATTCCCTTTGAGAATTAGTGGTGGTTAACTCCATTCCCTTTGGAGAATTAGTGGTAGTTAACTATAGTGTAACCAAACTTTGTCTGAGGATATTCAGGTTTTTTCTGGTTATCTAGGAAAAATGCAAATTATCAAAGAACTGCAGTTTTTGCATTCAGTGCAGCAAACTTTTTCTGAGTATATTCAGGTTTCTTCTGGTTATCTAGGAAAAATGCTAATTACAAAACTGCAGTTTTTGCCTTCAGTGCACTGCTGCACTTAAATATATTCTTGAAACTTCTGTAATATCTTTATTTTTTTCTCTCAATTCTTTAATAAATTTTTCATCAGCCTGTGGAGGTTGAGCATAATTAGTATTTTTATAAACTTTTCATAAATGCCATGCCACTCTAGATAGAGGCAAAAGTCATTGGGTTACATACTCCAGTATCTTTGCTTAATTTCAAATACCCAGCTGTCAAGCTTTAGTGTAATCATTCCCTCCTCCTAAAAGTAGTTTAGCTAGTAATAGCAGAAACAGAAATCTTGAACAAATTGTCTAAACAAAAGTAAGTTTATGTAAAAATGTTTTGGTGATTAAGAGTAGTTTCAAGTTTTTGTTCCATCTTGAGCTGAATTGCTGTTGTGATGACTTTCCTCTTAGGAGATTTCAGTTTCCTTTGTTATTGATTCTTTAAAAAAACTTTTCATTAGTGCATTCAGGTGCTCCTCAAATTCTTGTGTATCAGTATCACCCTCCTAAAATTCATAGTGCATTCAGTTTGTAGGTTCCTATGGTATGTATGGTTTAACTAATAGTGTAGGCCGTAGGGTGTATTTGCAAGGGCATTTTTGGTGTCCTGATACATATATATTTTTTTTTTCACAGGGCCCAGAGATGCTAAAGAAGTTATCTTGTGTCTTCATGGTGAACCTAGCTGGTCCTTCCTGTACAGGCACATGATTCCAGTTTTTGTGGATGCTGGCTATAGAGTTATAGCTCCAGATTTCATTGGATTTGGGAAGTCAGATAAGTATGTGGACATGGAAAATTATACTCATAATATGCATACCATGACTCTTAGGTTGCTCTTGGACTACATCAGTGTTAAGGGTATTACTCTGGTATGCCAAGACTGGGGTGGCCTTGTAGGCCTCTCGGTTGTGAAAGATAATCCTAACATATTTTCAAGACTGGTAATTATGAACACTGGTTTGCCAGCTGGTATTGAGCTTTCTATCAATAACATATATAGAGCTTCTCCATTTTTGCTATGGCGTAGCTTTGCAGAGTTACTTGGAACATCATTACCAGTATATTCATTGTTAAAGTTAGGTCTATTGAATCCTGAACCAGCAGTATTACGAGCTTATGATGCACCATTCCCATCTCCTATGTTCAAGAGTGGTGCTGCCAAATGGCCGCTCCTAGTCCCTCTAACATCACATGATGCAGTAGCTGCCGACATTAAAGTTACTCGTGATTATTTATCTAGTGAATGGGAGAAACCTGTTCTGATAATGTTTTCTGACAAAGATCCTATCACAAAGGGCCAGGAACACACTTTTAAGAGACTCCTACCTCGTGCAGTGTGCAAAACTATTGTAGGAGCTGGTCACTTTCTTCAGGAAGATAAGGGGGAGGAATTAGCCTTTCATATTGTCAGTTTTGTGAATGAGAAACTGTAGTAATTGAGTTTTGTTGTTAGCATTTGGTTTTATAAATTTTAGTCTAAAAATTTCAATTTCCTTCCAAATTTCAGTGGCCAAGTAATATATTACCAACATAGCAATCTGAATCCTATTAAATCTTTTAGTCATAGTATTTTCTAATGTTGCTAATTACCACAACTACATTTTAGAAAATTCTAAATTATTTTTGGGGGGAGATTTTAGTGCAATATTGCTTTATTTTAAGCATAGTAAGAAACTGGATAAATTTAGATACCTGTGCAATGATTGCATTATATTACTGCTTATTTGTTGTAGTTGGAGTCTTTCAGTTTTATTGTATGTATTTAAAGCGGTTTAATTTGGAAATTATAAGGAAAGCAGTGGCAGTTGTGTATGAAAGAATTTGTAGTTATGACCGCTAATTTCATCACATCATGGCTGCTTAAAGGATTCTATAGTTAGTAAGGCATTTTAGATACTTTATTTTGGTTACTGTATGTCTACAATAAATATAGCAAACAATATAGCAAAAGTAAATTACTTTAACCTTTGACCCATTTTGACTATGAAGAGTACTTTTGTTGCCGTTTCTGAACGTAAATTACTTGAACCTTTGACCCATTTTGACTATGAAGAGTACTTTTGTTGCCGTTTCTGAACGTAATGTAATAAAGTTAAAATTGTGGATGCTCTTATGCCCTCTATGCGACTGGCTGCTGCAATCTGCAAGGAAAATAATTATATTGTATAAAGTTGCAATAAGTGCAGTACTAATAATTTTACAGAAAATCAAATTTTAGTAAAAAATTTAAAGTTACTTGTAATTTTCCTAACGTACGAACCTGAAGTCTTTACATGGAATTTACTTTCAGCGCAAGCTGGAGCCAGCAGTTTGTTAGAAAGTTGGATAGATAGTTGGCTACCAACAGAAGGGGAGGAATCCCCTCCATCCAGTTGCTAAGGTATTTTTGACCATAGTCTGGGAAGATGGTTAGAGATGAGCCGTTCGTGTAAAGACCTCAGGTTTGTATGTTAGGAAAAATGCAAATGGCTTAAAAAATTTAGTTCTTAACCTGTGACAAACCCTTCTGTCTACAAATGGGAGATTTACTCCTTGGGGGGGGGAGGATTCTGAGGAAATCTCTGAATTGACTGGTAGTTTGCATCACCTGGGGCTCTTTCTTGGTCATGCAAGATCAAAGGAAGGAGGCTCCTACCTCTGAACTGCTAGACTTCTCACCCTAAAATAAATGGAAGGTAATATCGTGGATTCAAAGGTTCCTAGGCTTCTTGAATGAATTCATTGTTGGGGACTATAAAGCTGAAGGTAATATCGTGGATTCAAAGGTTCCTAGGCTTCTTGAATGAATTCATTGTTGGGGACTATAAAGCTGAAGGTAAAAATGTGGAATGTTCATTGTCAGTCCCTCTTATTCCCCTGCTGGAAAAAGCATAGGAGTTGGCATCTATTAAAACTGAAAAAACTAGATTATAGACAGGATACTCATGTCATCTAGAACTCCTACATATATTCCCATCCAGCAAGTGACTGTTTGCAGCCATAAACTTTGTCAGTTTGATCTGTCAAAATAAATGTAGCCTAGACACCATTCCTTGACAGTCTGAACCAAAAACATGTTTTGGTCACTTCGTTTGAAGTCCTTAAGTGGTAAAGCAGAAGGCTTTCAAGGACTTTGTAATCTTTAGGGTCCTTGGAAACTGAATGCTCGTACTGTTGATCTCCCGCCAAATCAGATAGAACAATGGGAAGTCTTAAGGCCCAGACTTTAATCATGGATGGCTAGATATCTCCTAGATGCACAGTATCTGGAGTTCCCAGGTCGCCTCAAAGTATTGACTATGCCCAAATAGTTGCTAAACTTTGCTGACAGATAAGAATCTTATGTTTTCAGTGTGGTGTGGTTGATGGCTGTTATATCCAGTTTGTAAAGCTGAACAGTAACTGCTTTGGTGCGTCAAGATAAGAATAACCTGGCAGTCTAACTAGATCGATCAATCCTTTGACCCTAGTGAACGAATGTCTGTCCTACATCTATCTTCCCTGGAATGTTTGTGGTTGACCATTGTGCTGAGTGTAATATTGCAAATCCATGCAACCACACAGTCAGTTGAGGAGATGATAGTACACTAGCCTCTGCCCTCTGCCCCCTTGTTGACTAAGAAACCTACCAGAGTATCATTCCGTAACACCATGGAATGCCTATTCTAATGTCCTGAGGCTTGGAGTTAAGGAGATTAATGTTGAGGTGTAGATTAGGTAAAGTTGGGCTTAGGTTAACCCTTTAATGTCCAACTGACTTAATCGTATGTAAAATACTCTATCCCCTATCTATCCAACTGACGTAGCGGTACATAAAATTTACAGAAATTTTTTGTACGTGTGGTAGGGGCCTTTTTTTTTTTTTTTTTCTCCCCAGACCAGTAGCAATTTCCATAGGCTAGATCATACCTTGGACCGTTATCTCTGGTATCAATACGCCAGCAAAGTAGTTTCTGTACTGCGCATGCTCAAATCCCTGGCGTAGTAAAATTCTCACAATGAAATCGGCTGATTGCACCTACACTTCCCTCTGTGACCCCAAAGCCATTTTTCTTAACGCTCACTTTATTCTTCAACTTTTCCTCTACATTTTTGTATATTTACAAAGTAATTTCTATGAAAAATAACAGAGCTCTTCAAAAAATTTTTATTCTAGCAACAAATGTTGACAACAGTAAAAAATTTTTTATTAGATCAATTTATAACTCAAAAATGAAACCGTTGCCGTATCCAAAGCCATTTTTCTTGACCTTCCCTTTATTCTTCATTTCCTCTACATTTGTGTATATTTACAAAGGAATTTCAATGAAAAATAACAGATAGGGCTCTTCAAAAAAAAAAATTTTCTAGTGATAATTCTCACTATGCGCCGGGCAGAGCGCTGTGTTTATCCTCTTTTCTATCAATTTTTTCACAGGCTGGACTTATTAGTTTTCCATTGACTTATATGTCGATATTTAGGGAATTTTATTTAAATAACTTGCATTTTTTGTATTTAGAGGGCTGGGGCTCTTATTCTGACTATTCCACCATAAAATACTAACATTTAGAAAAAAAGGACAGCAAAATAAACGTTGTTGGCATAAAATATATATTTGCTGAATTTTCAAAATCATTTTTTCGCACAGTCGAGCGCTCCCAGACACCTCGGATATCTGGGGGGACAGTGCTCAAAACTAAGCGGATATGAAAGAGTTAAGTACCCTACCTAACCTAACCTCACCTCTTGAAGTGCAGGTGCCTTCCTTCCAGTTGATGCCTTGAGACACAAAGAAGATATTTGTCATCTAACCTTTAGGTTATGTCCTGTCTCACTCCTCTGAGAGAGGAAGGGAAGGAATATGGAGACTGTCTTAAGTCCAGAAGCACTTCAATCTGCATAAAATGAAGAAAGTCAGAAAAAATGCTCATGAAGTACAGGCCTTCCTGGTTAACAGGTAACCAAGCAGGGTTTGCAATTGCTGAGCTGGTTACCCATGCCCAGACAAAGGTAACCTTGCTGGTGTATGTTTAACCTTGTAGATGCTATTCTTGCACACACCGGTGAAAGATTGGACTTCAATGTAACATGTAATTCTCAAGCTGCAACAAAAACTGTGTCAGTCAGTCTTAGAGACACTTAAACATCAGAGGCATACAACAGAGTAAGGCATAGGCCTTCTGCTCTGAAGAGGTAATGGAGTCTCCCCAGAAAAGAAGCGGAGGAAACCCATGAGGGGTAGTGCCGTCTGTGCACGGTGGGCATTACTTAAGGTACTTTGCAACATCTCTTCGTCCCCTAGCTGCAACTACTATTCACTGTACCTCTGTTCATATTTACTTTCTTCCATCTTACTGTCCACCCTCTAATAAAAATTGTTTCAACAGTGCAACTGGAAGGTTTTCTTCCTGTAACACCTTTCAAACCTTGTACTGTAGATTTCAGTTTCGGCGCTGAATGGCTTTAGTTGCCCCAGTGCTTGGCATAATTTAATCTACAAAAATCAAAACAAAATGAAGCTGAGGAACTAGCAGAAGGATTGATAGGCAGAAGAATTAATGGGCAAGTACTAGTATTTGGAAAAAAGTCTTTACTCTTTGATTGCTGCAAGCACAGAGCACGTCAGTTGTCTTGAACCAAACCTGTCAAAACGGGTTGGCAAAGAAAGGATCTAAGACCAATTTCTAAATGCATCACCTCCTCTACAAGAGAGGACTGTTGTAGAAATTAGGACGGGTTTGTACAAATACCACAAGGTATTCATACAGTATAACCTTCAACTTCCCCATGGGAAGCAAAGTTGTAATGAACTTGTGGACCAAATGGTTAATGGGGAGTGGTAGGGACTCTAAGAGAAGTAGATATCCTACTGAAGGACTATTACCACCCAGGATCCAGTCACCATAAAATAGACTGCACTCCTTGCCAGGGGCTGCACGTAGTGAGGTATTTTATGTTGTCCTACTTAAACTTGCTTCCCTTTCTGTGATTCACAGACAAAAGAAATTATTGGCATCTCTCTAATCTATTGCAAAACCTGGTTGTACAATGGCCATTGGGTAAGGCAGATTCCAAAATGTATCCTAAAAAAAAAAAACTATCCTAGCTATTGACATTTCTACCTGGCACACTCTTGGTTCTCTGTGTGTGCCCCCATAACTGGAAGAGTAGTAGTCTTGAACTCTTATTACAAAACTTAATCTTGACTCCAGTCAATGATACATCCGAGTCATCGATAAAAGATGAGAGAACTAGAGAGGGAGTAGTCAAGAATACATTAAAGCTGATCCAAAGACTGAAGAATCTACTTAAGATGAAGGCCTCAGACAATCTGGGGAAAGAGGAGACATCATTGTACAGGTAGTGAAGGATGGTTGTATGATGTGGACATGCAAAAAGCTGCTATAAGGAAATGTGGCCAGGGGACATTCCTCTTACATCGGGAACGGACTCTTTCCTCTTACATCGGGAACGCACTCTTTCCTCTTACATCGGGAACGGACTCTTTCCTCTTACATCGGGAACGGACTCTTTCCTCTTACATCGGGAACGGACTCTTTTTCCTCTTACATCGGGAACGGACTCTTTTTTCCTCTTACATCGGAACGGACTCTCCTCTTGCATCGGGAAAACGGACTCTTTCCTCTTGCATCGGGAACGGACTCTTTTTCCTCTTACAACGGGAACGGACTCTTGTCAGTAAAGGATGGCAGAAGCTGTCCTTCAGCCACAAGGTCATCTACCATAGGGCCACTGGTTTATCTAATGGATACATATAGGAAATATGAATAACCAAAGTTGAGTAGAAACACTTAAACCCTACCTGTATAATGATGAAGTACCTGTGGATGAACACGGTCGTGAAAGGATGTCAATCATTCAACAAAGTTTAAGGGCTTGGATGAGCGATCCAGTTCATTCAGACGTGGTCATTACCAGCAACAGGCGTTGGCCACTTGGAAATTTTTGTCGGCCCTGGGACTAAACATGGTTTCACTCGGACGTGATTGCATACACACGGATGTAATCTCTCTCTCTCTCTCTCTCTCTCTCTCTCTCTCTCTCTCTCTCTCTCTCTCTCTCTCTCTCTCTCTCCACAAACATGGGTGGATGCTGTGTTCCAGACATTCACAGGAATCCAACCAATAACTGTGACAATAGAATCACTCTTGGATGGCGTGAGCCGACAATTCGGCGCATGACGATTCAGCACAAGGGCTATTCAGCGCAAAGACAATCTGGTGAAGCATTTGGCGAAATAAAGCTAAAGTATGGAAAATTAAGAAAACTGTGATCAAATTAGTTTTTATTGGTAAATTATTTTTGAAATTCAAAAAATGAAATATTTATTGAAATAAGATAAAGAAAATTATAATAATTTACTTCTGATTTGGCGACAGAAAACAAAACCACCTACTTGCAGTTAATAGTATTGGTAATAATCTAAGATTGTTTACACTTTCAACCATCAAACAATTTACAGTTGTTATTTATGCTATAACAACAAGCGAATAATAGTTACTCTTATTCTTCTAAACTCGGACTGGATGCATTTCCTTTTCTGGGGTGTAGTTTTTTACAAACTTTCGCCGAGCTAAAACAAAAACAAAGTCCCATGGAGCAGATTTTATCAGAGAAAGGTCGTGATCACATTCTATCAATGGATTTTCCTATCTTTTAGATTTTCAAATGTGTTTGAAGGCACGCAAATAAGTGGTTGCTTTTATCATCTGGCTCAGTGCATATGGCAGAAAATACAAGCTTCAAATCTTACACAGTTATATTATAAGCAAGGAGCATATTTGAAAACAATTTAAGATGTTGGTAGCCTTGGCTTTTGTGCCAGCTGATGATATTTGCAAGGTATTTGAATCTTTGCAAGATGTTATCTCCTAAATTGGTAGTTAATGAATTATTTCAAGGATACGTGGATTGGTCGTCCCTTCCGACGCCATAGTAGAGATGCTATTTTTAAACCTGAGTTATGGAGTACTTTTGATTGGGTGCAGGGATACCTACCAAAGACCAACAATTCATTAGAAGGGTGGCACCAAAGTCTTCAGTTAACACTGGGTTATAACCACCAAACCTTTTATAAGTTTGTGGAGTTTTTGAAATTGGAGCAAGACAATGCGGAGAAAAGGATACTGAGAATCAGAGCTGGACACGCCAATTCCAGAAAAAAAAATAGGTTATCAGAGAATAGCTGAGGCAATAAACACGCTAGGTAGTAAATATGGGAATCGAGCAAACAAATTGGAATACTTATAAAATATAAGCTACCTCATTGAATTGCAGAAATAAATTAGTATGAATATTTTTGTAAAGGAATATTTTATAGTATGTCCTTTCCATAAATATTTGTCTACTTTTTAAAATTCAGTATGATACAAATGAAAAATACAGTAGAGCCCCGGTTCGCGACTGTATTAGAACTCGACATAATCGGATTTCGACACTAAATTTCCAATAAACTTTGTATCTGTTTTCAACCAAAAAACCAGTTTCCGACCCCCGACCATATGATGTTTGTAAACAAAACTGTTTCTGCCAGCTGCCTCTAGTTGGCGTCATCCAGTGCTACCAAATGTAGCATAATTTCATGTTTTTTAGCATAATTTGACCCAAGAATTGGAGCTCAGCATAATTTCTTTCACACTTAGGGTTCTAGTACAATTTTAGAATGTATTTTCACTAAAATTTTAAATAAAATGGAGAAAATTCCTCAATTTCATACACAGCTATAGTGAATATATGTATCTTCATAGTGAAATTGCCTCAAAAGCAGCACTAACAAATGAGTTAATTGCTAAAGTTTGAACCCAACTAAGGAATGTTAAATTTTTTTAATATAAATAAATACCCACAGTGGCATGACAAACGATCAGTAAAGTGTTAATAATGTTTTTTCTTCAAGATAAGAATTACTTTTTCCTTTTTTAAGTTTTTTTTCAGTAGTTATCAAAATTTTGTTAATTATGTCTGAAGTGATTTTCACACAATTTTCAAGTATTTATTCATTGTGTATGTGATCTGTTAAAGAAAAATGGTGTTTCAGTGGCATGATAATGATCAAGTAATAAGTACGTATGTTTTTCTTCTTGAGACTGGTTTGTTTGTTATCTTTTTTTAGTTTTAATTTTTCAGTAAATATCAAAATGTTATATTTGAAGTCTTTTCACACACATTCAAGTATTTATTAATTGTGTATGTGACCTGTTAAAGAAAAATGGTTCTCAGTGGCATGATAATGATGCAGTAATAAGTAAAATTTGTATGTTTTTCTTCACATTTGTATGTGTGATCTTCACACATTGTCAAATAGTATACTAGTGATTGCATATCAAATAGTATACTAGTGATTGCGTATGTGATCTATTAAAGAAAAATGGTGTTTTATTTCGAGTTCGCTAACATGTAAAGATCATCAAATTATTAGTTATAATATTGTCTGTTCGTCACTTTGTATCATTTCACCTAATATATAAATGTTTTAAATTTCCATTACATCGTTGTTTTAGCTCAAATGTATTAGAGAAATGAGATAATGATAGATTAATAGCATAATTCTGGCAAAAAATTGCACTATATTTGGCATAAATTCTTGCTTGGACCGACTAGCATAATTTAGCAAAACGGTTGGTAACACTGGTGACGCCACTCAGCATTGTTTTAAGTCCCCAGCTATTGTTTACAAACATTCAAATGTGTCGTGTCTTGTACACCTTGCGCGCATTACGTTTGCTTTTTTGGTGGTATCAACTCTATACGCAGTTACCTTTTGATTCATCATGGGTCCCAACATTACTACTGGCTATCTATGGTTTCAAACAAACCTTTTGCTATCGTTTGAAATTTTTTTCTGAAAATAATGGAAAAGTGTTTACATGGCATCTCGCATTTTCCTTCTTCAAAATGTTTCCATCATTTCCAACTCCAAAATAAACCTAAAGTTTCATCTATCCTCTCCTCTGCATGAAAGTGATGAGCGAAAAAAAGATTTAATCAAGCACCTTTGGTTGATTTTTTTTTTCAAGCGTAGACCTATTCTAAAACCATGTTCACACTTGAGGCGCGCGTTTCAGTAGCAAATGCAATACGTATTTAAGTGTTAGGTTTGGAGTGAAGGCAATGTTACTTACGTAGGTTACATGTGCGGTTCGGTAGCGAATGCAATCTTTAAGCTTTATTAAGCTTGCCGGTAAAGAAGAGGTTAGCCATAGCTTAAATCAGAGAAGCCACTATGCCATATTAAGTGCATAGTAATTAAGAAATTAAGACGAATCTTTTATGTCGTACTGTAATACGTCAATGTTTATGTGTAAGATTTGGCAGTGAAACCAGTTACATACGTAACATGTTCGGTTAGGTACCAGCGCAATCTAAGCTTTTTAAGCTTGCCGGTAAAGAAGAGGTTAGCCTTGGCTTAACTCAGAAGCCGCTACGGTATACATTAATTATAGAAATTAAGTAGATTCTTTTATATCTAATGTAAAAATACGTCATTGATTACGTGTGAGATTTGGTAGTGAAACCACTGTTACATACGTAATGTGTGCCGTTCGGTAGTGAACGCAATCTTAAGCTTTGTTAAGCTTGCTGGTAAAGAGGAGGTTAGCCTTAGCTTAAATCAGAGAAGCCGCTATGGTATAGAATAATTATAGAAATTAAGATGATTCTTTTACGTCTACTGTAAAAAGAGGTCAATGTTTACGTATGAGATCTGGTAGTGACACAGTTTACATATGTAATGCGTGCGCTGTAACGAACACAATCTGTATGCTTGGTTTATAAGCGTCCTCGTAAAAAAGAGGTTAGCTTGATATTAAACTCAAGAGATGCTGGTACGTAATGGTATAGTAATTATAGAAATTAAGAAGATTCTTTTACTTATATGTACGTATATATGTGCCATGCAGTACCATAATAATTGTCAAAGTCCATAAGTTTGAAACCAGCCCTGATATTGGACAATTTGCCGTAAAAGATGCACCTTTTTTATAAGGACATTTATGAAACAAAATCGTTAGTATCATAACATTTACTAAAAGATAACTTTCAAGCGATTTTGTATACAGTATTGCAGTCGATTCCGCATAAGATTTACCATAAATTAATATCGGATGTAAACTTTTCTAGGCTTATAGTGACGATAATTTACTACCATAGTCCCGCTATAAACCACCAGGGCTGCGCTATGGTTTGTTTACATCCTTAAATGCCGACTTACTGTAGGCAAATTTTTGTAAATTTTTTATAAATATAAATTGGGTTTAATTTTAATAGTTTATTAATTTACTGTAATAATTAGACTTGCTTTTCAATGTTTTTATTATGTTAACAAAACGTTTTATGCCTACCCACTACACTACGTTCTACTTACTATTTACCTAGGTAGCCTAGGCTCTTGGTCAACAATCGGTTGGACGCAGGCCAGTTTTCTTTTATACTGTATATTATACATTTAAAATTATAAATGTACGTTTAACATATTTATTTAACTTTTAACTTATTTAGTTGTAATTTACATGTAATGTATTGTATAAATAGGCAAGGTTAGGGGTAATAACTGATGGTCAAGAACGGATTAATCCATTTTCAGTTATTTCTTATGGGAAAACTTGATTCAGTTCTCGAAATAATCGAATTTCGACGCTCCTTCTGGACCAAATTAGCGTCAAGAACCGAGTCTCTACTGTAAATCTAATCACTGTTTTCTTTAACATCTTTTTATTTCATTTCACAAATTGTCTTTATGCTAAATAGTCCTTGCCCTGAATCATCGTGCGCAGAATTGTCTCTAAGCTGAATTGTCATGTGCTGAATTGTCGGTGTTCCGTGCTCCCTTGGAAGGGCGATCTTTTTCACCAGGGGACTCCTGTTAAGGTAGTGGGGTAGACCCATAGTCAGAACAGCTCTTGGTCTTGGAGACAACTTGTCAAGATTGGAAACTGCCTTAAGGTCCTGCAACATTAACCTCCACTCCCTCATCTCAAGAAAGAGGGGGGGATGCATGCTGGAATGCAAGCAGAGTTCTCTTATGAAAGGGATGAAACTACCACACTTTTAGCAAGAGAACCATCCTTTTGCCTCTCTCTCAATTTGTATATCTGAAAGACTAAAACATTACAACATTCCAAGTAATTGTATAGTTGAAAGGAAAAACTCTGCTGGTTCCGAGAGAAAACACTTTAGAACAAAGAGAAATAGATTCAGAACTAGTGTTCAATAAAACAAGGATGAGAAGACTTTTAAAAATATATATATTTTTTTTTTGGTGTGTAATTTGAAAAATAAGTACAAAACAAACACAAAAGCTAAGGCCAAGCTGTGTTTGTTACATCATAAAGGCAAAACCAAGTTAGAGGGAGGGAATTAAGATAAATGTACATAGGACAAAACAAGTTGAAAACATCTACATAGCATAACTGGAGGAAAAACTACGCAGCAGGAAAGAGCAAAAATTAAAAAAATATAACAGAAAAGAACTTGTTGCACTATTTCACAAATATTGCATTATTTCACAAATATATAAGTAGAACAGCAGGCAGCAGAAAGGGGACATCTGTCTCAGACGTAGCCAAAAATTCAAGTGAATGCCAACTACCAATTTCCACCCAGTTTTAAGTTAAACAGCTCACGCTGAAAGTGAATCCCATATGTAAGGACAGAGGGCTTGTTTATGTGTAGGAACAAATTTTATAAACTCATAGAAAAAATCCCAGCACCATAACTACCTTAAAATCCTGCCATCATAGCTATCTCAAGGTATGCTACATAACTGATCACTGTTACAGTGAATAATAGTTTTCACTGTACAACAAAACCAATAAGGAAAGTATTGGGAGTTATGATGCATTACAGCAAAGCCAGGATCATGCACATGTGTGAGTAGCAATAATTACTCTCATACCCCTTTACAAGTTCAAAAAAGCATTAAAGGGAAGTATCTGGAAATAAAATGCATACTTTTTCTGAATCAATGCAGAACATTCATGTTCCAAGGTAAAACACATGTAATTCAGAAATTGTAGTTTCTCATGGGAGTGACTGTGCTGAGAGTCATTTCCTGCTACAATATATAAAACACCATTGAAACTTCAGTCTTTTATAATAAAAAACAGCACATCACATTAGCCCTACATAGTTGCTCCCTACAAGTGCTTCATGGTTAATGAGGGTCTTTTTCAACATTTCAAGAAAAATTATGGCACTGTCTGTCCAATTACATCAAGCCATAATATAGATTAACTACAATGCTATCTTGCCAAATAGTATTAGAATAACCCAAAGCTAAGTAAGATACTAAAAATTACTCTGCAAAAATTGCTAATTAATATTCAAGCAGCAACCCCTACAAATCACTGTAATGCTTGGAAATTACAGGATGCAAAGGCAACTTACCTTGAACTTGAACAAAAGGATGCAAAAAAAAAAAAGCAGCTAGAGTACTGGAAGTATTTTGAAGACTAAAATGTAACCAAGTATCATTACATAAGGGGGGCTTTCCGCTATGATTTTTTATGAATATTTTTGAAAATTTCAAAATCTGGTTAAATGGCCGTAAGACATGAGCAACCCTCTGTTATCACGTGGCCAAACCATTTTTTTCGAAATATTAAAAATTAATGGGTTTTAGCCCCACCCCCCCCCTACACACAGTGACATAGGGTTGATGTTTGGCTCCCAATGACTATATTCATTTCGTCCTTTATTCCCGCCTAAATTTGTTTTTATTATTTTTGATTTTTATTTCGCCTAATCTCTACGTCTGGCAACAACAATGGCCACG
Organism: Macrobrachium nipponense; assembly: GCF_015104395.2. Classification (NCBI taxonomy): domain Eukaryota; kingdom Metazoa; phylum Arthropoda; class Malacostraca; order Decapoda; family Palaemonidae; genus Macrobrachium; species Macrobrachium nipponense. The sequence continues at coordinate 26,306,360 of NC_087210.1, forward strand.
ATCTCTTGACAAATGTGTTGTTCTGAGAGGGTAGCATCACCATACCCAGCAGAAAGCCACGTCAGTGTGGCATACTTGCCAAAAAGGGGAGTACGCTGCTCTTTACTCCTAGCATTTTTTCGCTGTTTGTCGTGTTTTTTTGCTGTTTCCTACATCAAGTAACACTAAATACAATTTATATACATTTGTGTGTGTACTAGAGTGAAAGTGGGACAATATGCCGAAACAGAACCGTGCAACTGTGGCCCGTTTAGCAAATTTTGCTTAAAAGAGACAGAGGGTGAAGGTACAACTAACGACAGTGTTGTTGATGTGGCAGCGGCGCCAGTACCACCACCATTGTTGGTTGATGTCTCCAGCGCTGTTCCACCATCATCACCACTGGCAGCAACACCACCACCATCACCAACAACAACAACACGAGGCTCTGTTTTGGCTGCTGAGAGCCCCGCCCCTGTTGCCTCCATGTCGTCTGCCGCGCAGTCAACTGAGTATTTTTCCCCTTCACAGTTACGCTCGCAGTTGATGAATGTAATAAAGGATGATGGAAAGGGAGTATATGATGAAAAATTCATTATATCTAGATCTCAGCTAGAGAAAATAGTCGTATATAAGATGCAAGGAAGGAAATTGTAGGGGTAAACTAAAGTTAGATATGTCTGCCAATAGATGGGATACTGATATTTTTATGAAGTGCCAATCATGTATGTTTACGGCTGATGCCCCAGCAAGGCGAATTAGTAGCTATGGAAACTCTGTACATCATCAATTTAGTGAGATAAATGTTGAGGAAATATATCATTCTTTGATTTCTGGTGTCGGACAAGCTGGGCTTGTGAAAAGAAGTGGATTTATAGGTAAGGACCCTATTTCAGCGGGGTCATATTCAAGACATTGCAGCTTTTTGTATACGAAAATGAAAATGCACATGGATAAATATCAAGCAAAGATATAGAGAAAGGATTAGCTGAGATTGATGAAAATGGTATGATGAACATCAAAGTTTCCTTCGATGGGACTTGGCTAACCCGGGGCCACAAGTCCCATGTAGGTGTTGGTTTTGTGATAGAAGTGTATACGGCAACTATCATAGACGTGATTGTGCTAAGTAATTATTGCAAAATCTGCGAGAGAGGGGAAGAGAAGAAGAAGCACAAGTGCAATAAGAATTTTGACGGTCTAGCAGGTGCTATGGAAGCTGAGGAAGCAAGACGTTTGTGGTCACGGTCAGAAAATTACGGGTTCCGATACATAACCTTTGTGGGAGATGGTGATTCTAAGGCATACACAGCTGTGTGTGAACTGAATGATGGTAGAGGACCGTATGATGGCCATCAAGTAATTAAATTAGAATGCATAAATCATGTGCATAAACGAATGGGTAGCAGGCTTGAGAAAGCAAAGAAAGCTGCGAGTGAACTCTTCACTCAAAAATCAGGCAAGATTGTAAAGAAAAGTTTATTGGCTGGGCGAGACAAGCTTACGAAGACAACCATTGAAAAGTTTCAATCATTTTATGGGAAAGCAATCAGAGATAATATCGGCACTGATGTAGAAACAATGAGACGTGCAATAACTGGACCTCCTTTTGACCATCACACGTCATCAGATGATCGGAAGGAGCGTCATAACTTGAAAATGCCCCAAAGGGACGTCGTCATGGTGTTTTTACCAGCGGGCCATTGCACATGGAAGGAAACCACATCTCACAAAGAACAAAAGATTTTGCTGTCAAAAACTTCCACCAGAATTGTATGAATACGTAAAGGGAGTATTTCAGGACCTGTCATCGCCAGCACTTCTACAGCGATGTTTGAAAGGGTTCACACAAAACCCTTCATGGGGTGCTATGGCAGAAGTGCCCAAAAACAAAGTTTTTTGGCCTAAATAGAGTGCTTTTTTGTGCACAGGTAACGACAATCGAGCATAACTTCGGCTATGAGAAATTCAACCTACTGACGCATCTGTTTGGCACCAGTAAAAGCATAGAAAAAGTTCTTAGTGTTCGAGAGTCAAAAAGACTTGAAAAACAAACCTCCAAGACGAAAAGGACAAGAAACGTGAAGAAGAAACTACTGAAAATGAGCCCACGAATATGAGCCTGGAAGATACTAAACTCAAACTTGCTTGGTTTCAAACCAGGCAACAAAGAGTCAGGTGGTACTTGATGATACCCTCGCCTTGAGCGAATAATACCCCTTTTTAGGGGGGGGACTTGGAACCAGAAACCAAGCAAAAAAACACTAAGAACTATTAGAAAGAAGGAAAGGCAGTCTGAACTAATCGCTAGTGAGTATTTAACATTTGTTTGTATCATGGTTTGCTCGAAGATCAGTTTGATAATCAGGAGCGCCAAAAAAAAAAAAAACACTTGTTGAACTTTACGGCCATTTTCTCAGTTTTCACTTTTTGCACTTCAAACGCTAACTACTTTTTTTATTTTTATTTTTAGGCCAATTTTAAAGTTAAAATATACCATTAGAAAGAGGAAAAGAAAGGCGAATATTTGTTGGGGCTAGATTTTTGCTTAGGTTGACGAGGAAATCATGATAATAAATCAACAAAATTTGGGGGGAGAAATTCCCCCTCGCCCTTCATCCAAAAAAAAACAAAAATGGAAAAACTGTTCCCAACGTTTTTTTTCTACTATGATTTACTTTCTGTGTATAAAGCCTCATTGCAATAGCTCGAAAAATAAAGGAAGAGTTACATTTTTAAATTTTTTTTTTATTTTTTTATTTTTTAAATAAAAACCAAAATAATAATTTGATCACTCTGAAATTTTTTCTGGAACATCACCTTATATATATGTATAACATATATTAATTTCATAAAAATCGGAGCAGTATTTCTATATAGGCGGATGCCCCCCTTAAGTGAAAAAATACCAAATAAAAATGTTATGGCAAGCAAAACTGCCTAACTAACTTTTTAAAGTAACACACTGCAGCAGCAGCAGCAGCACCAAGGCACTACCACACTGGTAAGAATGAGATTCTTAAATCACATACTTAGCTCAAAAATTTTAAAATCTTGAAATGAAGCAGGATGGACAGGACAGTTAGGTTATTATAAAGTATTGGGTTTTTTCTGTCCTTTGAGCCAAAAAGGCACCTTTTTTTACCCATTGTAAAAATATCTCTCTCTCTCTCTCTCTCTCTCTCTCTCTCTCTCTCTCTCTCTCTCTCTCTCTCTCTCTCTCTCTCTCTCTCTCTCTCTCTTATTGTGAGCTTGCCAGACATCCTCTAGGCTGGGAGGATATTATTATTATTACTATTATTATTACTGAAATATCAAATACAGTCATGTGTTCTCTCTACAGAGAACAAAAAAGCACTCGACATATGCAGGAGAAAAAAGAATATGGTATAGTTAAAAAAAGAATGAATATAGCTAAACTCAAATACAAAACACTAATATATTGTTCGAGTGAAGTTTCACACTAAGGAATTTTACCCCACTCGGCAAGAAGATCCACTGTCTTACCTGATGTGCTATACATACATTTGTGTACTTTGAACAAAGCATAAAAGATATTTAAGGCAAAAGTTATTATTTACAAAAGTACATTTGTTTCAAAAAACTATGCTTCAAAGTGGATTTTTTTGCAGTTAACCATTAATCTTTTATACAGTGCAGCTTCACCCTTCTTAACCAACATAACCCAAGTAATATATAATTTCTTAGTCAATGATTTCTTGTACTTTAATTGTAATGTGTAACCTTAATTCATTATATTTTACCTTAGCTGTTTTTCTGTATCTCAGAAACTTATATGCTATGGACTGAGTGCAAAATTACCATGTAAAAAATTATTTTTCTAAGCAATGTTGTTTGTGGAAAAGGACAGAACTACAAAGCCATTGAGAGCCAAAGGCTAAAAGAAATTAATCCCTTCATGTAACTTTCCTGGCAAAATAATCCAAAGAGAAATCTTTTAGCTTTTTTTATGGGAAAGGATTGAAAATCACCTGGCTGACAGGAATAGCTCTTAAACTACCAGACACAAAAGTGTTAAACTATAGAATACTCACAGTTGTTGGTCTGGCTTTTGACAGCTTTGCTCTCATTTCATTAGATAAATTGATGGTTGAACTGAAAGACGAAGTCGAATTAGTTATCTATAGTTGTATAATATTAAATTAGCAAATTACAATAATTAATGCCTGTATACACATTAACTTAACTCTTAGTTTTTGGGGGTTCAAAACTCATCTATGATTAAACAGTATTCTGGCTAACCATTTATGAGGTTAAGGGAATTTTCTTTTACTTTGACTGTAAATTTCCTTTTCTTCTTTTTCAAGATAGAATGCTGATCTTGGTGTACTTAAATCCAAATGATTATAGTACAAGGTGTCCCTAAAGATCCAGTACCATTCCAAGTATTTATTACTTGTAATGGTATTGAGACTTTATGGACACCCTGTATTATATTTTATTACGGTGTTTGTGAAAATGTAAAACCGTGACCTATCCACATGAGCCACTTCAAGAACCATTCCTGAACCTCATGCTGAAGACAATTTTATAGTCACCATTGAAGTTCTCCATGAAGAGAAATTTAGTTATTTTGTAAATATTTTTTTAAACACTAATAGAGAATTCTACTCTTTTTTGCATCATGAAAAATTTAAATAAATGTCCTATCTAGTGACATACAGCTTGGTTTTTATGTGATTGCACTTGAAAAATGTAAAGAAAAATTAGGAAAAGAAAATTTTGTTTTGTTTACATTGGAATAGTTTAATGAGATTCTATGGAACAACCTCTTTTTTAAGTGCTAGCTCAAATCAAAATCATTTAGTTCTAAACAATAGACCAAACATGGGAAAGGGTTGCATAATATCAGAGTTCATTTAATGAAATGAAATTTCTTGAAAAACAGGAATCGGCCAATCCAGAGTATCGAATTAATGGTGAAAAATACATCTGATCCATTTTGCTGCATGGATGGGAGACAATTATCTTAGTAAGAGCAAGAAACAGAAACTGAGTAACAAAAATGTAGATGTGAAACAGTCTGGAGGTGTCTTAGAGGGAAAAAATAAATTTTAAAAAAATTAGAAAGAGTGAGCAGAAACTGAAATAAAAATCACTGGGAAAAGGAAACTTCAATTTTGTGGGCATGTGCAAAGGGTTGGGGGTTTTGGATGAAATTAAGGGAAGGAGTGTTAAAGGGAGCCAGAAGTACTATATGGATAGAGTAAGTAGACAGACTGAATGTTTGAAATCAACCACAGAACTGATACAGATAACAAGGAATTGAAAAGACTGGCCACCCATGAGCAACGTCAAGGGAAGCACGGAATACTGATGAAGAGGCATCTCGGAATAGGAGAGGTTACTGCCTAATCAATATAATTCAACCCTGGATAAAGAAATTACGAATGTAATGAGACACTTCAAGGAGTCATAATATTCAACAGCATATAGCCAGACGCATTTTGGTTACAAACTAGGTAACTGACTACAGGCAGTCCCCGGGTTATGACGTGCTCGGCTTACGACGTTCCAAGGTTAAGGCGCTTTTCAATTATATTCATCAGAAATTATTTCCAGGGTTCTGACGCATGTTCCAGGGTTACGACGCCTACAACGCTTATCTGGAAGGGGAAATATGACACCAAATATGCAAAATAATCAATATTTGAAGGTTTTTTTGATGAAAAATGCAATAAGAATGCAGTTTACATAGTTTTCAATGCACCCGAAGCATTAAAAATGATATTGTTATGATACAATAAAGTTTGTTCATACTTACCTGGCAGATATATATATAGCTGTATTCTCCGAAGTCCGACAGAATTTCAAAAAACTCCCGGCACACGCAGTGGTCGGCCAGGTGGTAGTACCCATTCCCGCCGCTGGGAGGTGGGCGTCAGGAACCATTCCCATTTTCTGTCAGATATTTCTAGTGACCACTGTCTCCTGAGGGGAGGTGGGTGGGCACTTGGAGATATATATCTGCCAGGTAAAGTATGAACAAAAAGAAACTTTATTGTATCATAACAATATCATTTTGTTCATGAACCTTACCTGCCAGATATATATATAGCTGAATCCCACCTTTGGAGGAAGGGGAGACAGACTCGGATTTTGGGAAACAATTCCATTTACATGATTGATATCTTGGTTCCTTACCTGTTAGCATAGCTGACTTCGTGAGTACCGTCACCCAAGTCTGCTTCTGCTTTACTAGAGACTCCAGCAAGGTAGTGACCTGCGATGCTGTTGAGTTCTAGAGGATCTGTCAACGGTAGGGCGTGACCACAAAACAACTAGATCCTACATTATAGACCTCCAATTTTTTGGGTAATGCATTCCTAGAGGTGCCAGCAAGGACGTGACCTGGTAGCTGGTGCGCTCTAATGAACTGTCACGGGGAGCGTGACCACAATGTGACAGATCATATAGGTGTTGATTAGACACCGAATGCTGTTAATGCTTCACTGGAGGTTGCCAGCAAGGACGTGACCTATAGCTGGTGCGCTCCAGAAATGATTTGTCAACGGGTACATGACCACAATGTGAAAAAAACAAAAAAACATTTTACCCTATTATGAGGGCGAAGCAAAAACATTACCACCTGACCTAGCCTATCTGGTTAAACTTCGTATAACCAAGGCTAATGGAGGGAAGTCCGCCTAAGGCGGCCGACCCAAGACCACAATAAACTAAACACCTAAATAAGCATAATAAAATAAAAATAAAAACAAAATAAAAAGAAATAAAATTAAAAAGTCCAAACTAACATATTATTACCTAAATGATAGGAAGAGTGCTACTCTCTGTACCCAATATAGTGTCTGCTGCGACATACGGGCCCAAAGAGCAACAGTTCTCGTATGTAGTCCTCACCTCCTCCCGAAGGTAGTGAGAGGCAAACACTGAATTACTACGCCAAAATGTGGCATTCAAGATGTCATTAAGTGCCATGTTCTTTTGGAAGGCTACCGACGTAGAAATAGCCCTCACTTCATGCGCATTCACCTTCAACATTTTCATATCACTGTCTTGACAGGATGAATGCGCTTCCTTGATGGTGTCCCTCAAGAAAAAAGCCAAAGCATTCTTCGACATTGGTAAATTTGGCTTCCTAACCGAACACCACAAGTTATCCGAAAGACCTCTACAATCCTTAGTCTTCTTTAGGTAGAATTTTAGAGCCCTGACAGGGGGCACAGAACTCTCTCTAGCTCGCGCCCAATGATTTCGGCCATCCCTTTAATTTCGAAGGTCCTAGGCCAAGGTTGGACGGATTTTCATTTTTTGCCAGGAACGTTGGGCTCAAGGAACAAACCGCGGTTTATAACCTTTAAAGCCCACGTATTTGCTAATCGCTTGTACCTCGCTGACTCTCTTCGCCATCGCCAGAGCAGTCAGGAAGATAGCTTTTCTAGTAACATCCTTTCAGGGAAGCCGTATGCATAGGTTCGAATGGACTGGACATGAGGAACTTCAGAACTACATCCAAGTTCCAAGACGGCAACCTGGGTTGTTGAACCTTCGTTGTTTCAAAAGATCTCAAGAGATCGTGAAGGTCTCTGTTGTCCGCCAAATCCAGGCCTCTGTGCCTAAAGACAACTGAAAGCACACTCCTATACCCTTGATTGTAGAGACTGCAAGTTTTAGATCCCTTCTCGAGATAAAAGGAAGTCAGCAATCTGGCTCACAGAGGTCGTGGTGGAAGAAATGCCGTTCTTCTTGCACCAACTCCTGAAGACTGCCCACTTCGATTGGTACACTGCATTGGATGAAGCTCTTCTTGCACTGGCGATAGCTTTCGCCACTGACCTAGGAAAAGCCTCTCGCTCTGGCCAACTTTTGGATAGTCTGAATGCAGTAAGACTCCAGAGCGGAGAGATTTCTGTGGTACCTCTCGAAGTGGGGCTGTCTGAGTAGATCTGTCCTTACTGGAAGCGTCCTCGGGAAGTCCTACGAAGGCCATGACCTCTATGAACCAGTCTTTCACCGGCCAGAACGGGGCGATCCCCCCCCCCAAAGTCATTCTCGTCCCTTCCGACGCCGCAAACTTTCTCATGACTTCCCCTAGGATCTTGAACGGGGGAAAGGCGTACAGGGTCCATCCCCCCGTCCAGTCCCAGAGAAGTGCGTCTATCGCCACTGCCGATGGCTGGTCGAGTACTGGGGAAGCAGTACAGTGGAAGCCTCTTCGTTCTGGACGTCCGCAAAGATGTTCCTAGCCAGACGTCCCCATAACCCCACAGCTCTTGGCATACCTCCTGATGCAGAGTCCACTCGGTTGGCAGAAGTTGACCTCGTCTGCTGAGGAGATCTGCCCGGACGTTCTCTACTCCTGCTACAAACCTTGTAAGGATCGTGACGTCCAGTGCCTTGCCCACAGCAAGATCTCCTTTGCCAGGGCAAAAAGGGACCGAGACTGTGTTCCTCCCTGCTTCTTCAAGTACGCCAGAGCTGTGGTGTTGTCTGAGTTGACTTGGACTATTCGATGAGAGACTTTTTCTTGGAAAAACTGGAGAGCTAAAAAGATGGCTGCCATTTCCTTTAGGTTTATGTGCCAGGACACCTGTTCCCCTCTCCAGGTGCCTGACACTTCTTCCCCCCTAATGTTGCTCCCCACCCCGTGGTGGACGCGTCGGAGAACAACACTAGGTCGGGGCTCTGAATCTTGAGAGAGATGCCCTCCGACAACTTCACTGGATCTAGCCACCATTTTTAAGTGATGTTTACCTCTCTTGAAATTTTTAAGCTCATATCCAGATTCTTGTTTTCTTTCCAATTTTCCTTGAGAAAAAATTGTAGCGGTCTTGAGGTGCAGTCTCCCCAAGGAAACAAACTTCTCCAGCGAGGAAAATGGTCCCCAGCAGGCTCATCCATTCCCTCACCGAGCACGAATCTTCCTTAGGAAGGCTGTCACTTTGTCTAAACATTGCTGCTGACGTCCCTGGGCGGACGGAAAAGCTCGAAAAGCCACTGATCCATCTGAATCCCAGATACAAGATGGATTGGGTTGGAATCAGATGTGACTTTTCGAAATTCACCAGTAGTCCCAGGGACTCACCAACGATAAAGTTGTTGTTGAAGATCCTTCAGACACCGCGTTTGAGTGGAGGCACGAATGAGCCAGTCGTCCAGGTACATAGAGACTCTGATATTTGCAAGATGAAGCCACCTCGCCACGTTCTTCATTAAAGTCGTGAAGATCATAGGGGCAGTGCTCAATCCGAAGCAAAGCGCCCTGAATTGATAAACTGTCCCCTTTTAGGACAACGAAGATACTTCATCGACTGTGGAGGATGGGGACGTGGAAATAACGCGTCTTGAAGTCTAATGAAACCATCCAATCGTTGGTCTTAAGGTCCCAAGAACTGACTGAGGTGTCTCCATCTTGAATTTCGCTTCTGTACGAACCGATTCAGACTGCTCAAATCTAAGACTGGTCGCCAACCTCCTGACTGTTTCGGCACCAGGAATATCCTGTTGTAGAAGCCTGGAGATTCCAGGTCTACGACCTGTTCCACCGCTCTCTTTCCAACATCTGCTCGAGCAAATCGAAAAGGATTTGTTGCTTCTCCAGATGGTAAATAGGGGATAAATCCTTGGGTGTCGTGCACAGTGGGGGAGGGGGGGTTTCAAGAAAGGAATCTTGTACCCCCGCTTGATGACGTTGAGTGACCAGCTGTCCGCCTTCCTTTCTATCCAAGCTTTTGAGATAGTCGAAGCTGGCTCCTACTGGTGGCTGAAGGATATCTGGTTCATTTCTTTCCTCTGATCTTAGCCGAGACTCTGCCTCTGGAACGTGTACTTCCTCGAGAAGATGTTTTCGAGGAAACTCCACCTCGAAAGGGCTTCTGCTTCTTGAACGGTTGCGCCCGTGCCGACGTAGAAGAAACAACGGTACATTTTGCCGACTGAGCTAGGAGGTCTTGGGATAGCCTTCTCTTGTAGACTGACAGCCAGATCTTTGACCATAGCCTGAGGAAAAAGATGGCTCGAAAGAGGCGCATACAACAATTCTGCCTTTTGAGAGATAGAGTACCGGCCTTTGCAGTAAAACCACAATAGGCCGCTCTCTTCTTCAAAAATCGAAAGTGCAGAATGCGAAGCCAACTCCTCTGAACCCATCCCTGACGGCCTTGTCCATGCATGCAAGCACGCTGGACAGCTCCTCGAGGGCTAAGCGAATCAGGACTACGCGACCAGTTATCCAAGACCCCTAAACACCAATCCAAAAAGTTGAAAACTTCTATCGTACGGAAGAGTCCCTTCATATGATGGTCCATCTCAGAAAGGGTCCAGGGCACTTTCGTCGTCGACAAAAGGAATCTCTTCGGTGCATCTACCAAGGTAGTGAAAGTCACCTTGGGACGACGAGGGGGCTCTAAAACCTATCTCCTCCCCTGTCTCATACCAAAGACCTGCCTTACCTGTTTGTCTTGAAGGGGGTAGGGCGAAAGCCGTTCTTGTTTCGGGCTTTTCTTGACTCCATCCAATTCTGCATTTTCTTAAAAGCCCTTTTTGTTGATAATGAAGTAGCCATCTTCAACAATCCTGGAGTCTTGATAGCCTTAGACGATAGCAATTGTGAAGGAGGCGACTGCGGGGCTTCAGGTTTTAAACTTCTCTTCAAAGGAGGTTCGAAGCAATTGAACCAAAACCTGGTAATCTGAAGATACTGCTGATGATTGTTCTTCGTTTTAGTTAATTCCTCCGACAAGTTTCCTTCTTGAGATTCATTACTATCCTCCGAATCTCGGCGAATGTCTGAAGAAACATTACGTCGTGCGTCCAGCTGCGCGCCATGCCTGGCGTCAAGCCGCCCTGCGTCCAGCCGAGAGTCCTGCCGAGCGTCACGCTTGGCATCCAGCCGAGCGCCCGCCCGGCGTCGAGCCGAGCGCCTAGTCGAACGTCAGGCCTGGCGTCAAGTCTCGCTGCTGCCTTAACGTCGTGCTCTGCAGACCTTCGTGCACGAAATCTGGAAGCGAGGTAACAGGAGAAAAAGTGAGGCGATGAGAAAAGGAGACTGCCTGGATCTCTGACTGGCAGTTTATCATCCGTTCCTCCTGTGACGTGAATTATCCTCTTTCTCTGCCAACTAATAAGGCAATTTGATGTTGCAAATTCTCAATCTTCTTCGATTTAGGGCTGATCCTGTGAGAAGACGAGGGGCGAGGGGAAGCCCTCCTCCTTCTCACATGGACCGCCACAGGTATATCCTTAGCGCAACCAGGGCGCTCAAAAGCATTGTCGTCAAAAGACATCCTCTCCGGCGACGATCGCAACACAGAACCGAAGAGAAAGGACGTGAAGCGTCTTTCTCCTTAGACCAAAGGTGCCGGTCGCCTGTGCGACACCTTGCACCTTTGCTCTCTTTTGCAGTGGAGAGTCTTCGAATTGTTCTGGAGACGACCGCAAAACAGAAGGGGCTAAGGGATGTGCAGCGTCCTCCTCTGAGGAATCAAAAGGCGGCGGCCACCTGTGCGCATCTATCGTCTTTGTCCTCTTCAAAGGGCGCGATCGCTTCCGAAAGCTCCAACCGCTGGCGCGGGGAGGACCGATTCTGATGACGAAAAGCACTCTTTCAAGATCCGTTTACGAACTTTGGAAGCCTGGGAAGCGCCCCCAGGTCTTGCCGAAGGAACGTCAGATCGGTTGTCCGACCCCCCTTCCGCAACACTCGGAGCATTATCACTACACACCACTGCACTATTAACACCTTCTAATGCTTGCAATTTTTGATTCCAGGCTACGCAAAGATTCAAGAATCATTGATAGGGTATTACCCTCCACAGACACTAATGTAGGGCCCGAAGGCATCACAGGTTTAGGAGGGATAAATTCCACTGGATGTGTAACTGGCGTTACACTCCTTCTTACCCTATCTCTTTCATTTTAGACACATATGATTCATACGCCTTCCACGCAGAATCAGACATACTCTCACATTCATTGCAGCGATCATCAACCACACAAACATGTTTCCGACAATTCGCTCACACTGTATGAGGGTCTACCGAAGATTTCGGTAGCCTCACCTTGCATTCTTCCACACCACATACTCTGGCGCTAGTCGAACTAGATCCAGACATCTCAAGTTTAAGGAAAAATCAAGCCAAATTCAAAACCAATCCACAATTAACGTATGCCTAACCACCGATCCAAATCAAATAACCAAAAAATCAATCGGGATACTCAAGTGACCAAAAGAGTTCCAAAATCCAATGACGGAGGTGCAGAAAACACTTGTTGGCTGCACCGGCGACAGAAAATATCTGGCACGAAAATGGGAATGGTTCCTGACGCCCGCCTCCAAGCGGCGGGAATGGGTACTACCACCTGGCCGACCACTGCGTGTGCCGGAGTTTTGAAATTCTGTCGGACTTCGGAGAATACAGCTATATATCTGGCAGGTAAGGTTCATGAACAAAGTAAGGTTTTATGCATGACACTTACCTGGCAGGTATATATATAGCTTATCCTCTTGACGCACTGTCAGAATTTCAAAACTCGCGGCAAAACCGCTAGTACACTGGTAGTTCAGGTGATGGCCACCCCGTTCCCGTGGCACTGGTACTCGGAACTATTCCCGTTTTCCTCAGATTTTCTCTGCCAGCCGAACCGGCAACATCGTTGTTGGTTCTCTTGATAGAATTTCCTGCTCGTTGACTGACTTTTTGGATATGGTATGTATTCACGAAGTTAGCTTGGCAATCGCAATTGGTTTTTATTTTGATTTAGTATGTCTGATTCAGGGAGTATGTTTAGAGTTTGTGTGAAAGAAGGGTGTAAGGTGAGACTGCCGAAATCATCTGTAGATCCCCATACTAATTTTAAGAAGGTGTCGGGAGTTTGTATGTACGTGGGACAATAGGTGCAATGAATGTCAGTGTCTGAATGAGAAAGAGTGGAAGGCTCTTGTGAAGTATGTTGAGAGATTAGAAAAAGATCGGGTGAGAAGATCTGTCTCTAGGAGTGAGAGATCTGGGTCTTCGAGTAAACCTATGAATGAATCTTTGCATGTGTCTTCTCCAGCTCATTCACATGTAGATGTAGCACCTTCCCCTCAGGTTTCTCCTGCGCCCGTTGCTGTATCTGAGGATACTACTGATCCACAAATTGTGAAAGTGTTCGCTGCCCTTGCGTCCATGGAAGGGAGATCAGATTAAACGCTTAACGGACAAAGTGGAAGTGTTTAGTGACAGTGTTGTGGAGGGGGAGCTGATCGTCCCTCTCCGTGATACCCTAGACCATTAGTACCTCTGTCAAGCTCCCAGACCCAAGGGAGAAGGCATGTCGACAGTCGAAGGGAGGCGAGAGGGGTTTACTCTCGATCAGTCGTCCCTTCAGGCAGTCCTGTTGCGTCCCAGGCTGCAGCAGTACGCCATAGAAAAGGCGATACTGGGAAGTTCCTTTATTCATCGGATAGTTCGGCTTCAGGAAGGAGCAGGCGTTTTGCGGAAGTATCGCGGCCTCTCAAGAGGTCATACTTTCCGTCCTCATCACAGGATGAAAGGGCTTTTGATCAAGAAGGTTGGAGTAGCCCTGAGATTTTTTCATCGGAGGATGAAGAAGCTATCCCTATCAAGAGGAAGAGGATTTCTCGTCCTTTGGAAGTAACTAGCGGTGCGGTGAGAGGTGTTTCTCCTATTAGAGGAACTCCGCTGCGTAGACCTCAGGATCGCTCGCCTCTTCGTGTTAGCCCAGTGCGTCCTCGATCTCCTCCTCATCAGGAGTCTCGTAAGGAAGCGGAGACGAAGGAAGTTCTGCGGGACATGCAGGAGAAGTTAGCAGTGATTGTCAAATCATGGGAGGGAAGAAGCCCGAACAACCTTCGGTTAGACGTAAGGACTCGTCTCTCCCGGTTAAGTCCTCCAAGAGGACGCAGGACGTGCAGCGTAAGCCAGGACGCAGTGCATCCCCTTAAGAAGGACGAAGCTTCAGCAGTGCAAGGACGCAAGAGGAAGAGTGATGGACGCATGGTGGACGCATACGTTCAGGAGGACGCAGGACGCAGGCGGCAGCATGTGGAAACTTTTTCTCGACAAGGAAGAGAGGAGTTTTACAAGGAGACAGTTCCACATTCGCTCTCTAAGCAGACTGTGCATAAGGATCCCGCTTTGGAGAGTCATCAGGATCTTGGTTTTCAAGATATTTCTTCGCAGGAGGAAGAATTTGTTGAGAGTGCGGAAGAGGACAAGAATGTGGAAGCTCCTTCCTCGGACTACAAGAGACTTACAGAGTGCCTCCTTTCTTTGTTTGAAGGAGATTTTCAACCTTCAGGCCCTCCATCTCCTTTGTCTCAATTTTCGAAGACGAAGACACCCAAGAAATCGTCTTTTTTGAAAATGACTTTGTCTATTTCAGCCAAGAAAGCCCTTCAACGTATTAATGAGTGTTGAAGGAGAAGAGAGAGTCGGGGAAGACTTCTTTTGCGTTTCCTCCGGCCAAGTTGGCTTCTAAGTTGGTGTTTGGTACGCTACGGGGGAAAGTCTCGGCCTGGGAGCTTCTGCCTCCTCCCAGGGAGACTTTTCCAACATAGTGGACAGCTCCCGTAGGCATGCTTTACACTCAGCCAAAGTGTGGTGGACTTCTTCAGAGTTCGACCATTTACTCAAAGGTATCTATCGGACTTTTGAAGTTTTTAATTTTCTTGACTGGTCGTTGGGGGCTCTGGCTCAGACTTCAGAGATGGGAGATTCTTCAGACTCCGAGTTACCGAGAAGTATCATGTCCTGTATGGATAAAGCCTTGAGGGATGGAGCTAATGAACTGGCTTCACTTTTTACAGCAGGCGTTTTAAGAAAAGACATCTTTTGTGCTCCGTTCGCTGCGAAAGGAGTCTCGAACGCGCAAAAGTCAGAGTTGATGTTCTCTCCACTTTCAGGACAGCTCTTTCCTCAGGATATCATTAAGGACATCTCGCTCTCCCTCACTCAGAAGGCTACACAGGATCTACTGACGTCTTCTGTCAGGAAGTATTTACCCTCTAACGTAATGAAGAAGACTCCGAAGGAAACAAGAACATCATAGCAGCCCTTTCGGGGGTCGGGGTAGGACTTTTTCCCGACCAGCCTTTAGAGGGGAAAGAGTACCAGCCAAAAGAGGTTCGAAAACCTCAACCAAGCAATGATTCAGAAGTCCTCCAGAAGTGTGTTGGGGCCAGACTTTTAGACTTCTGGGAAGTCTGGCAAAGCAAAGGAGCGGATCCTTGGTCTGTAAGGGTAGCGAAGGAAGGATACAAGATCCCCTTCCTAAAGAAACCACCTCTCGCTACAGCTCCGAGAGCCCTAGGGGCTCATTACATCGATTTAGAGAAGAGAGAGGCTCTTTGGCATCAAGTTGTCAGCATGTTAGAAAAGGGAGCCATAGAACCGGTTCTGGATCACGAATCCCCAGGTTTTTACAACCGTCTTTTTCTAGTACCGAAGTCATCAGGAGGTTGGAGGCCAGTACTGGACGTAAGTCAGCTAAACTTGTTCGTAGAAAAGACCAAGTTTACGATGGAGACGAACGATTCAGTACTGGCAGCGGTACGACCAGGGGACTGGATGGTAACGCTGGACCTTCAGGATGCGTATTTCCATATTCCGATTCATCCAAGGTCCAGGAAATATTTGAGATTCGTGATCCAGGACAAGATTTATCAATTCAGAGCCCTTTGCTTCGGTCTTTGCACGGCGCCTCAAATCTTTACAAGAATGATGTCGAACGTGGCGAAGTGGCTTCATTTGTTAGGAGTCAGAGTCTCTCTCTTACATCCCGACGATTGGCTCATAAGAGCACAATCAAAACAGCAATGTCTGGAGGACACGACATCACATTGGATTTAACTCTCAGCAGCTGGGTCTGATGGTAAACCTGAAAAAAGTCACTGGCTGATCCCCTCTCAGGAGATAGTTTATTTGGGGATTCTGATATCCTCAGTGACTTTTCGGGCTTTTCCGTAACCCGAAAGGCAGGACCATGTGCCTTCGGAAAGTGCCAAAGGAATTCCTAGTTGACAAGACCAATGCTCGGCGAGAGAGTGGATGAGCCTGCTGGGGACACTCTCTTCGTTAGAGCGGTTCATTTCCCTAGGGAGACTTTCACATGAGGCCCTTACAGTTCTTTATGAACGAAGTCTGGCCAAGAAGATCGCAACCAGATTCCTTCCGGTTTCCAATTCCTTCAAAGATAAAGGAGGAATAAAGTGGTGGCTAGTTCCGGGGAGAGGTTAGCAGAGGGTGCGTCATTCCAGCAGAGGAACCCAGACCGGATATATTTTTTCCGACGCGTCAGACGCAGGCTGGGGAGCGACGCGGGCCCTTGGGAGGAGTCAGGCCTTTGGAACAAAGAAGAGAAAGCTTGGCACATAAACAGGAAGAAACTGATGGCGATCTTCTTGGCTCTGAAAGCGTTCAGACCGTGGATCAGCGGCAAAGTGGTGCAGATCAACGCGGACAATACCACAGCTCTGGCATATATACAAAAACAAGGAGGAACCCACTCGTTTTCTCTTTGCAACTTGGCGAAGGAAGAGATTCTTCTGTGGTGAGAGAGAGAAAACGTCACCCTGCTCACCAGGTTCATTCAAGGAGAGAAGAACGTCAGAGCAGACCTGTTGAGCAGGGAGGGACAAGTGCTTTCCACGGAGTGGATTTTGCATTATCAAGTATGCCAGAGACTGTGGAAACTCTGGGGCACACCAGTGGTGGATCTTTTCGCTACCGCAGCGACGAAGAGGTTACCGAACTATTGTTCTCCAATCCCGGACCCTCTTGCAGTCGCGGTAGATGCCTTCCTACTAGATTGGACGGGTCTAGACGCGTACGCATTTCCACCGTTCAAGATTTTAGGAAGGGTAATGAAGAAATTCAGAGAAACAGTCAAGGAACAAAAATTTTTGGCTGACGTCTGATAGCCCCATAACTGGCCGGCCCAAACGTGGTTCACAGAGGTACTGGAATGGACAGTGGATTCTCCGAGAAGTCTACCCACGAGAGTAGATCTTCTCAAACAACCCCACTTCGACAGGTTCCACAAGAAACACCCTCGCTCTGGGTCTGACTGCGTTCAGACTATCGAAAGAGGGGGTTTTCTAGAGAAGCAGCGAAGGCAGTTGCAAGAGCACGAAGGCCCTCAACTATCAAAGTGTACCAGTCGAAGTGGGAGAACTTCCGCAAATGGTGTAAGAATCGGAAGATTTCTTCATCCAGTACCTCTGTGACACAAATTGCAGATTTCCTTCTGTATCTGAAGAAGGAACTGGGTTTGGCTAATCAAACAATTAAAGGTTATAAATGTATGTTGTCTGCAGTGTTTATGCACAGAGGTTTAGATCTGTCCAACGACGCAGAATTAAGAGATCTTCTCAGATCTTTTAATACAAAGAATGATCGACAATGCAGAGCTTCCTTCTTGGAATTTGGATGTCGTTCTCAAGTTCTTGGAAACGGATAGGTTTGAACCTATGGACAGTGCTTCTTTGCGAGAACTAACAAAGAAGACTATTTTCTTGGTAGCCTTAGCTACAGCTAAAAGGATTAGCGAGCTGCAAGCTATTGACAAGCAAGTAGGTTGGAAGCACAACAAAGCAGTTTGTTCGTTTCAACAGGAGTTCTTAGCCAAGAATGAGAATCCTTCGCATCCGTGGCCAAGGTCATTTGAGATTGCAGGACTGGCTGATCTAGTAGGTCAAGAACAAGAAAGGGTTCTTTGCCCAGTAAGAGCTTTACGGTTTTAGTAGAAAAAGAACAAAAAGCATTACGGGGACTTTGTGTTCTCTATGGTGTTCTGTTAAAGATCCTACTAGACCTATGACTAAGAATGCTATGGCTTTCTTTGTAAGAGAAGTCATTAAGGAAGCTCATTTACTTTGTCAAGAAGAATGCTTCGGCTTGATTAAGGTTAAAGCTCACGAGGTGAGAGCGGTAGCTACGTCCTTAGCATTCAGAAAAAATTTAGCCCTCAAAGACATTATAGATTCGACGTTTTGGAGGACAAAACTCGGGTTTTTGCTCTCATTACCTTAGAGACGTGAAGACAACTTTTGATAATTGTCAAACGTTAGGCCCGTACGTATCCTCAGTACAGTACTGGGCAAAGGAGTTTCCACCCCATAACCTACTCACATGCTAGGTTTTTATTTAATTAGGTTATAGTGTTTTTTATGGTTGTCTGAGAAGGTTATTACCTGCTCAGTGTTTTGGTGTAGTGTTTATTATAGATTGTGTGTGTGGTTCAGGTGACTAACTTTCCTAGCATGAATGCCCGTGGTAAATGAGGGCTAGGGTTCTCTGTCAGCAGATTGGTCATGTCCAGTTGTCAGACCCTTGTTGTTAGCTTTTCTCAACAAACAGGTCACATCCTAGTTGAGAGCTATTAAGGTTTAGCAGGCTAAGAGGCAGGACCTACGAAGTCAGCTACCTAGCAGGTAAGGAACCTAATAGTAATTTAAAATTAGTTAATTTTGAATTATGGACGATGTTGCTGTCTATGACCCACCTCCAAATGTGTCAATCAGCTATATATATAACCTGCCAGGTAAGTGTCATGCATAAAAATTCTATTGTTATGATACATAAAGTTTTTAATGCATACTTACCTGGCAGGTATATATAATTAAATTCCCACCCTCCTCCCCTCAGGAGACAGGGTTCAGAGAAAATCTGAGGAAAACGGGAATAGTTCCGAGTACCAGCGCCACGGGAACGGGGTGGCCATCACCTGAACTACCAGTGTACTAGCGGTTGCCGCGAGTTTTGAAATTCTGCCAGTGCGTCAAGAGGATACTTACCTGCCAGGTAAGTATGCATAAAACTTTATTGTATCATAACAATATCATTTTTCTTAGGATTTTTGATGATCTTCCGGCTTACAACGATTTTCGGGTTACAACGCGTCTCAAGAACGGAACCCCCATCATAACCCGGGGACTGCCTGTACTGTAAAAAACTGAAATATGGAGATTGAAGTGCTTGAAAAATGTGAGTCACAATATCAAGATGGTGAGAGTTTTGGAAGATCAACCTCAATTACTGTCACTAACAATTCGATGAAGCTGTTACCTCATATCTACCATATGTCACATCAGGCACACACTGTATCTCTTTCATAATGCTGAGGATAATACTAGCAGTAAATCCATGTCTTTACTGGGATTCTCAGAAATCACTTGAAATGTCTTAATGGCAGTTGAACATGTCACTGAGGTAAATGCAGGAGATACTGATCAAGTAAAGAGGGTCAGGGTCAAAAAATTACATATAAACTTCTTGGATATGCAATTATTTTAAGGAAACTTCATCAAAATTAATTTACAGGCATATGACCTTGAAGAAAAGTTTGCTGATATTATGGAAAGTCAAATGGATTAATAATGGAAAAAGTAAAGCAGCACAAGAATATTTCATCTGCTACTTAACCGATATCATTATCATATGCTGCACAAACTCCCTTTAATCTGCTTTTCTACCTTGTCACCAACTTCACTGTCTGCTGCCCAACCTGCATCACCAAATTCATCATCTGCTCCTTCATCACCCCTTTACCATCTGCTCATACATATCTGGATTTTCAGCATCTCTTCATGAGGACTTTGCAGGGTTTAAGAATTAATATCTCTTTTCAGTGGATGGAAGCTATCCCACATCTATCTTCAATCCTCTTCCTTCCCTAACAGAATGAATGGTTCCAGTAATACCCACATTATTGTGCTCCCAAACCACAATTAATTTGAATGATTATTGACGCACATTTCCTCTAGCACTACCAACTACAGCGCTACGATAAATTAGCATAAAAACAAGAATTAAACAATTTTAAAATGTGTATGTAGTTACAATACCAATATAAAATAAACAAAATAATAAGCTAATTGGGATATCATAGACATATTTAAGATTAAGGTAAAAAAGTAAAAGCCAAAAGCTTGTTGAATGTTTTGAAGTCTCATGATGTCTACAAGGAAAGGAACACAAAAAATTTATCATTTCTGCATTGTTGCTTTAATACCAATGGCTATTCAAGGATTTCTAGTACTTGGTGATGTATTGCAGTGAGTTAAAAGATATGGCGTCCAAAATACTTTTAAATTATTGATAACTCAAAAACTGTCAATGCCTTGCTTGTTGAATAGTTTTGAAGTTCCTACCTCTACCAGCTGATTTTTTTTTCTCATTTCCGATGATGCCTACAAGCAAAGGAACACAAAAAATTTATCCATTCTGCAATTTTGCTTTGATACCAATAGTTATTCAAGGATTTCTAGTACTTGGGGATGTATTGCAGTGAGTTAAAAGATAGTATGGCTTCTAAAGCAGCAGAATTTCTAATAATGTAGAATGATAACCTTCATAACTAACCATCTTAAGGTAGTAATACAGTAAAAAGTTATGTTGTGAACATTAAAGAAGTACGAACTTGGTAATTCACCAAATATACTGGTCCAGAAATATAATACCAATATCCAAACCAATAGTGGAACTGGAGTAATTGCTTAGATTGAAAACAGAATCTTTATCATCTCCTAAATGCCTAAGGAACTCCTGCCTTAGTAATGCACAAACTCCAATAATTAACACAATGTTAACAATGTTCTCCCAGTGGCTACTTCCATGGATGATATGCTGAATACTCCCAAGAAATTACATTTTAATAATTTATACTATTACCAAAAGGTTTACATTATGAAAGGTGCCTTTCTTACATATTATGATTGTTTCTAAAAATTGTAAAAGATGACAAGGACTTTGGAAAGCCTTTGGACATAAAATTAGTTTTTCATCATATTGTCCTTTCATATCAAACTGGTCAGGATAAGGGATTTCATCTCACTCTGATTTGTCATACATTAAAAGTGTCTTCTTGGCCTTTTATATCTTATTCAAACATTGTTGTTTTTAATTAAATATACACCTTGTCAAGGATTTTATTCTCCTTCTCCTTCCTCTACCTCATACAGAGCTCCCTCTAATTCCATCACAGTTCTCTGCTTAACCCTGTGCTCTTGCTGCTGAAGTGTTACGGTTCTTAAATATCCTATACAATATGTTCTTACCTCACCTATTTCATCTCTTTATTTTACCCTTTACAAAGCCACTAACTGTACATAATAATCTCATAGGAAGGTATCTGGATCCTAGTCCTCCCTGCTAAAAAGAAAAGTGGTGCAATTTTGAATTACCTCTTCCTTTCTGGGATATATTTCAACTAATTACCAGAGATTTACTCTTATCTTGAGCCCTAAGGGAGCCTACGTTTTCAAGCAGATTGGTAATGTAACTTTCAAAGTTGATATTTACACTATTCCACCTGCTACATTACATTGGGCAGCCTTACTAATTTTGACTAAAGTTATACCTTTGAAAGTCTGATTCGCAATTTTAATTCTATTCAACAACAATTCAGTGAACAGCACAACCTGCATAACTATAGTTCTTTTGAACAATCCTGTTCCAGTTGATAAAATGAGAAAGATTCATTGAATATGTTTCTATTTTGTTCGCACTAAAAGACTTACACAATATCAAAAGAATATGTACATAATTCTAAAGATGTTAGCGCAGGTTAAGGTACACTTAGAGCAGTGTTGTATAAACTTTCATTGAATGGGTCTTTTCATTGTGTTATAACTACTGTCTATTTCAATCTCCCACAAACCAGTGTCTTATATTAGGGTTCACCTTTTACTGGGCATAGTTGCATTAATTTGAAAACTAGGTTTTAAGCTAAGGAAGGTAGGCGTAAGAGTGGTGTTTATAAACCAATTATTGGGCATCTCTCATACCTTGGAGGGGAAGACTGCTACCATTTTAATTTTTGCTTATCAATTCAAATGTAAAAGTTAAAGCATAAGAAATGTCAAATTTATTTCTTAAAGTTATTTTAATTCAAGTAACATCCCCCTATATTTTAAAAATACAGCATAAAAACTCCAACTTCGGACCCAAGTCATAAATTAATTACCTGTAATAGTCTAAATCACGAGGAATTTCAAGAGCATAATCTCGACGAACTGCCTCAACATCATCACTCTGTGCAGCTACTGGTGCAGCATAGAGAGCTTCAACCTTCAGCCGTTCTTCTAGTATTGGGTCACCAATGAAGGGTTTATAAACAGGGTCAACATGTGCTATTTCCTTAATAGACACATTCAGGTTGTATGTGCCTAGAATCTGAAGTGCACTGATGAAAATTAAAAATTGTTAATAACACTGTATCAATTAATTCTACATCACAATAAAATATTTACACAACTTTCACAATTTATTTTACTTCAAAAGAAGCTACTACACAATTACATACGTATTATCATAATGTAGTTTAACTAAATCACAGTTCTTGACTCTTCACAGGGTTCACCTTAAGGATTTGTGTTTAGTAGCAGGTAAAAACTGGAGTGAGACAAAATGAAAGACTTTATTGAAAAAAAAGCCAAACAAGAAGGAATCAAAAGTAAAACAGCAAAAGAAGTAAGGCTAAGGCCGAGTTGGATTTCAAAGCACAATTACCATAGTAATGTCTTTAATATGTTTAAGAGAGGCAGCAAATAAATACAAAATATAAGTAGGACCTTAATTTTAAATAATTTTCTGTATACTTCAACTGAAGTCAGCATTGTTCAGATCACAGCGTTGTGATAAGATATGAGACATTAATACAAACCTCTTAAAAACTGGTGATCTTGGCGGAGGCCTGCCTAAAAGCAATGCCCATTTATTAAAAGTGCGAATATCATCTTTTAACAACTGAAGTCCACTTGTTAGCTGGTCCCTCATTTCAACTAAGTGCTTGTACCTCTCATCAGAAACACAGCCAGAAATATAGCCTAAAAGATAAAGGTTCCTCAGTGCTTGCTTATATCAATATTATTACACAATTATTACCTTCCATAAAAATTTGCTAAATAATCTACCTGCAGTACAAAATAAATCAAGTACAGTAGTAGTACCTTGTACTTCGAACTTAATCCGTTCCCGAAGGCTATTTGAAGTACGATTTGTTTGAAATATGAAACAAATATCCCCATAAGAAATAAAAAAGAATCAGGATAATTCATTCCAGCCAACCCAAAAAGGTCCCTTTTCACATTTTTTCTTATATTAATGTGTTCAAAAGTTAAATTAAGACTGTAAAGAAGTAATGAAACAGTACGTTTTATGAAGTAAAATTTTCGAAACTTTATTTTTTCTGTGTATGATTTCAAACTGTTTGGTAAAAATGGCGCCATCCAGCTGGGGGATGGAGGGAGGAGAAGGGAACCCTTTGGGGAAACCAATTTGGTTGCAGTCAATTTTATTCACATTTTAGGTACAAGGATAATTAAAGGAGTCGATAGTGTGTGTGCCCAATTGTGTGTCTGAGAGAGAGAGAGAGAGAGAGAGAGAGAGAGTAATCAGTGTGTTTACACTTAGATCTTAAGTGCAAGAAAAATTATGCCACAACACATCAACTTACTATTGGCAAACAGCAGACTTTTAAAACAAACATGAGGATTTTGCAAACAAGTAAGTACAGTAATAAGTCAAGAATGCAAGAAAAGACTTAGATCTTAAGTGCATGAAAAATTATACCACAATATATCAACTTACTGTTGGCAAACAGCAAACTTTTAAAACAAACATGAGGATTTTGCAAACAAATAAGGAAAAAGAGATAAAATAACTTTTCACAAGGAAACCGTTTAAACAAACAACTGCAGGCATGCAGAAGCTGAAAGCGGTGCCAGTTTATTTATTACAGAGCTGAGTTACTTTTAAAAGGGTGAAAAATCATAAAAAGCAGCCACTAGATTGGTATTTTACCATAACAAAAATCAAAGTGATTTGGGCAAATCGAGTGTAAGTGAAAGAAATGAGCGAATAATCATTCCAGCCCAGCTGATAAGTCAGTGGGAAGCAGAGCTGTTCTTCCCTCTCCTCTCCTCTCCTCTCTCTCTCTATCGTGTCAGTACACAAACACTGACTGGAACAAGCTTTTTCTCTTTTCTTTTTTTACTGTATTGCATTTGATTGTTTTCATGTTTTATCATTATCTTAAATTTATTGTGAAATAACATTTACTTTTTTATGTGAATTGGTACTGTTTCTACGTACATATTATAGTAAAGATTTTACTGTCTCTTTTCTCCTCAACAAAACCACGATGCACAATAACTTAAAATCATTCATTCATTATTCCTCAAAAATATAAACGCCTCCTCCCTCTACCTCAAGTTAGCTGTATATCACTGCAATGACGAATGATTTTCTTAATCATTTAGACTAAATTTTATTGTGAAAAGCTTTGTAATTTCATTTACTATTTTGTTAATATTGTTCAGCTAGACCGTCTCACTCGGCGCACTGAACACTGACTCAATTAAGACTTTTTTTCTTTTTTCTGTATTGCATTTGATTGTTTTCATATTTTATCATTACTTTAAATTTATTGGGAAATATGATATTGTTATGATACAATAAAGTTTTATACATACTTACCTGGCAGATATATACATAGCTATTGACTCCGTCGCGCCGACAGAATTTCGAATTTCGCGCACACGCTACAGGTAGGTCAGGTGATCCACCGCGTCGCCGCTGGGTGGCAGGAATAGGAACCATTCCCGTTTTCCATCAGATTTTTTCTACACCATCTGTCTCCTGAGGGGAGGCTGGGTGGGTAATTTAATTGTATATATCTGCCAGGTAAGTATGTATAAAACTTTATTGTATCATAACAATATCATTTTTATACATTCAACTTACCTGTCAGATATATACATAGCTGATTCACACCATTGGAGGAGGGTAAAGACAGCTAATAACTGATTTAACAGAGAACACAACAATCGTTGTAGGTAATAATAACATAAAACCTTGGTTCCTACCTGTTTAGACTGAAGACTTCATGGTTAATGCCCAGGAGTGCTTAGTCTCAAGAGCCTCAGCGAGATATTGATCTATTGCTAAGAGTTCTTGTAGGTCTGCCAAAGGGGTCTTATCCACTTACTTGGCCGATCCTATAAGGGCTATGTCAAAGGGTTTCAATCCACTTATATGACAAGAACCTTTTTTCTAAGGAGCACAATCCCGATCCTGATCACCTTAACCTAACCAAATGTTGTTTCTAAGATTGCAAGAAGTCATCCCCAAACTCCTTGCAAAAACCAAAAAACTCAATCACAAATTTTTACACATAATTCTTTATGAAAAATAAATAAAAATAAACAAATATAATTTCAATTTGTACTACCTCGCTTGTAAGACCTATCCACATTCTCATACTGTTTCAAAAGCACCAAAAGCCACCTGTGCGAGCCCAAGCACTCCCTGTCAGCAGAAAATCCTGATACTGTCTTAAAAGGAGAGGTCCATGTACGAATTTAGACAATATCTTTAATATACTCCGTTTAAAAGGCACATTTCTAGTTCCTCACTAGCAAGGGCTATGGCCGCATGTGCGACACCAAGCACTTTTACAGTAGTAACACAAAAACCCGCCTCAAATAGTGGAGCTCTCCGTAATTAAAGACACCGTTTTTATCCAAGCCTATCCTGTAAGATAAACTCAAAGTTCCTTACCTAAACAAGGCCATGGCCGCCTGTGCAACAACTAGCCGTCAGGTAAGAAAGTTAGAGCCCATCCCACCAGTATGGTATGGAATTATTAGACTTTTAATAAAAGTTTAAGGATCGGTATGTGTCCTCAGTCCCAGCACTGTATCCGCAGACACAAAAGGACCTAGAGAGAAGCACTTGTCGTAGGTAATTTTAACATCTCTAAGATAGTGGGATGCAAATACCGAGTTGCATCTCCAATAGGTCGCATTAATAAATGTCCTTCATGGACATATTCTTTTGGAATGATAATGATGTTGCCACTGCTCTTACCTCATGAGCTTTAACTCGTAATATTTTAAAGGAATCCTCTGCACAATCGCTATGAGCCTCCATAATCACACTTCTAATAAAATACGCTAGCGCATTCTTGGACATTGGTCTTTTCGTGTCCCGAACTGCGCACCATAGACTTTGTTTACATGCCTTCAATTCTTCTTCTTTCTTTTTAAGATAGAACCTAAGAGCTCTAACTGGGCCATAAAGTTCTTTCAATTTCGTCTCCCACTAAGTTTGAAAGACTTTTCACCTCAAAACTCCTTGGCCATGGTTTCGAAGGGTTCTCATTTTTTTGCCAAAAACAGAGTTTGAAAAGAACAGATGGCTGCGTCTTTCTTAAAACCCACCCGAGAATCTAGGGCATGGATTTCACTTATTCTCTTAGCCGTCGCTAAGGCTATGAGAAAAACACACTTTCTCGTCCAATCCCTGAACGAGGCACGGTCGGGAGGTTCAAATTTTTCCGATGTAAGGAATTTGAGCACAACATCCAGATTCCAACTTGGCGGAGTAGAGGATATAGATTTTGACGTCTCGAACGATCTTATGAGATCGTGCAAATCTCTATCCTCTGCCAAGTTTAAGCCTCTATTTCTAAATACCGCTGAGAGCATACTTCGGTATCCCTTTATTGTAGATACGGACAGATTGGATTCCTCTCTCAGGAATAACAGAAAATCTGCTATATTGGTCACAGAGGTATCGGAGGAGGACAGCTTATTCTTCCTACACCATCTTCTAAACACATCCCACTTAGATTGATAGACCCGGATAGTTGACGATCTCCGGGCTCTAGCGATTGCTTTCGAAGCCTTGCTTGAAAAGCCTCTCGCTCTGACCAATCTTTCGATAGTCGAAAGGCAGTCAGAGCGAGAGCGGGGAGGTTTTGATGGAACCTCTTGAAGTGGGGTTGTCTGAGAAGATCTATCCTGTTTGGAAGAGATCTTGGGTAGTCTACTGTCCATTCCTGTACCTCTGTGAACCAATCTTGGGATGGCCAAAACGGGGCGATGAGAGTTAATCTCGTCCCTGTTGATGCTACGAACTTCTTCATCACTACTCCTAGCAACTTGAATGGAGGGAAAGCGTAAGCGTCGAGTCCGACACTCCAGTAGCATGGCATCCACGCTATCGCTCTCGGTCTTCTACTAAGGAGCAGAAATTCTCTATTCTCTTTGACAGGAACGTCGCAAACAAATCTATCTGCGGCCTTCCCCACAGGTTCCACAGTCTTTGGCAGACTTGCTCGTACAGAGTCCACTCCGTGGGGAGAACTTGTTTTGTCCTGCTGAGCCTGTCTGCTCTGATATTCCTTTCCCCTTTTACAAATCTGGTCAGGAGGGTGATATTCCTCTCCTCCGTCCATGACAACAGATCCTTCGTTATCTCGAATAGGGAAAACGAGTGCGTCCCCCCTTGTTTTTTTATATAAGCCAACGCCGTGGTGTTGTCTGCGTTGACTTGAATCACTTGATTTCTTACTTCTGACTCGAAGAATTTTAATGCCAGAAACACTGCATATTAGTTCTTTGGCATTTATATGCCAATCCTTTTGTTCTTTCTTCCATTTGCCAGAGACTTCTCTTGCCCCTAGAGTCGCTCCCCATCCCGTCTCTGAAGCGTCTGAGAACAAGATTTGGTTTGGGTTCCGAACCTCTAGGGACACTCCCTCGTTCTCTTTGAGTGGGAGCAGCCACCACTTTAGGTGTTTCTTCACCTCTATTGTTACCGGAAAAGTGTCCGACAGATGGCCCTTCTTCCAAGTCCAAGATCTCTTTAGGAGAATTGTAAAGGCCTTAGATGAAGTCTTCCTAGGGATACAAATTGTTCCAGGGAAGAAAGAGTCCCTAGAAGGCTCAGCACTCCCTGGCTGAAACTCCTGTCTTTCTTTAGGAAGGATGTAACTTTCTGAATCCCTCGAAGAATCCTTTCTTGGGACGGAAAAACCCGAAAATCCCGAGAATTCATCTGAATCCCCAAATAGACTAAGTCCTGACTGGGGATCATCTGCGATTTCTCGAGATTCACGAGAAGTCCTAATTCCTTTGTCAATTCTAATGTCTTCTTCAGATCCTCCAAACATTGTTCCTGGGATTTTGCTCTTATCAGCCAATCGTCTAGGTACAGAGAGACGCTTATGCCTTCCAGGTGTAGCCATCTGGCTACATTCCGCATCAGGTACGTAAATACCTGTGGAGCCGTGGAGAGGCCGAAGCACAAGGCCCTGAACTGGTAGACCTTCCCTTGTATCACAAACCTGAGATACTTCCTTGATGACGGGTGAATAGGAACGTGGAAATATGCATCCTGCAGGTCTAGAGAGACCATCCAGTCTCCTCTTCGCAGGGCTGAAAGTACCGAGGCAGAAGTCTCCATCGAGAACTTTTTCTTTTCCACATATTTGTTCAGAATGCTCACGTCCAAGACTGGCCTCCATCCTCCGGATGCCTTTGGAACTAAAAACAGGCGGTTGTAAAACCCAGAGAGGAAGGATCCTGAACCTCTTCTATTGCCTCTTTGTCCTTCATTCCTATCACCATCTGAAGAAGTGTCTCCCTCAGAACAGGGTCCTTGTACTTCGCCGACAGTTCCTTTGGGGAATTCGACAAAGGTGGTCTGTCCTGAAAAGGTATAATGTAACCTTTCCCCAAGACTGCTAGCGTCCAAGGATCGGCTTTCCTTATCGCCCAAGCCCCTACGAAGTTTAGGAGTCTGGCCCCTACAGATGTTTGGAGGACTTCGCTGCTACTTTGCTTTCTTGAAAGATCGAAAGGAGGACCTTCCTCGCTTTTCTGCTGTCTTCCTTTTCGTTGGAGGACGAGAGGTGGAACCTCTCCGAAAGGGCACTACCGGAGTACGAGTAGTCTTCCTCGCTACTGGTACTGTTGGTTTCGATTTCTTGGAGGATTGTACTAATAAATCTTGGGTTGCCTTTTCAGCAAGAGACTTTGAAATCTCCTTCACCAAGTGCGAAGGGAAAAGGTGATCCGAGAGAGGAGCATATAAAAGGGCTGACCTTTGTGAAGGAGAAACCGCTTTGGTTAGAAATGAACCAAACAATGATCTCTTCTTCACTACTCCTGCTCCAAATAGAGATGACAATTCTCCCGAACCATCCTGAACCGCCTTATCCATACAGGATAAAATGCAATGCAAAACCTCAGGTTCTAAAACATCTGGTTCATTTGCCTTCTTGGCCAGCACTCCAAGGGACCAATCCAAGAAGTTAAAAACTTCTAGTACATGGAAAAGTCCCTTGAGGTGCTGATCCAATTCTGACATGCTCCAATATGCTTTTGCTGTATTCAAGGCATGTCTTCTCGATGCTTCAACCAAGCTTGAAAAATCCGCCTCCGTGGAAGATGGAAGCATAAGTCCCATCGCTTCCTCTGTCCTGTACCATATTCCCCTCCTACCCCCGAGCTTACATGGAGGAGTGCAAAAAACTGTCTTCTGAGCTTCCTTCTTCACCTTCATCCAATTATTTAAAGATTGAATAGCCTTCTTCATTGATATGGCTGGTTTCATTTTTAAATACGAAGACGATTTAGGAACCTTCGTACTGGAGAACAGAGATCTCGGGGAAGGAGGAGCTGCAGGGCTTAGAGAGTCTCCAAATTCTTGCAGGAGAAGAGAGGCTAATACTTTGTAGTTAGATACCCCCTCATTGTTCGGGGTTTCTTCCTCCGACACTTCATCCAACTCCATCATAGAAGGAGAGCGAGCTCTTTTATTAGAATCTTTGTCCGTAGACCTATTCCCTTTAGGAGAAATACTCCTAGAAGGAGAGAGACTGACGGATCTAGAAGTTCTCCCTTTCTTATCCACCAAAACATCCTGAGACATGGAGGTTGAAACCGTAACCTTCGATGTACCAGGTCGCTTCCTTGAATTGGGGTTTCTATTTGTAGGGGACTCGCTATCCGAAGACATTACATGAAAAGATCTTCTGTTACCCCTTATAACTTCTCGCTCTTGCCGCTCTTCATGTTCAGCTGGCGCCTTGCGCCTGACTGGCGCTTCGCGCTTGGATGAATCTTCTCGCGCGGTTGGCGCCTCGCTCCTCGCTGGCTCCTCTCGCGCGGCTGGCGCCTCGCGCTCGACTAGCGCTTCATGCCTGGTTGGCGCTTCGCAGCCGTCTATCGCGTCGCGTCTGGCTGGCGCTTCGTGCCTGTATGCCTCTTCGCGGCCGCCTGGCGCTTCGCGCCTGGCTAGCGCTTCTCGCCTGGTTGGTGCTTCTCGGCAGTCTGGCGCATCGCGCCTGGCTGGCGCTTCTCGTCTGGCTGGCGCTACACTCCTGGATGGCGCTTCGCGCCTGATAGTCTTTTCCTGCTTGTAAGAATTCTCACGCGCGGCTGGCTCCTCGCGCCTGGCTAGCTTCTTGCGCTTGGCTGTCTCATGCGATATCGGATAGCGCCTGGTTGCCGCGTCGCGCCTGGTTGGCGCCTTGCGCTTACGTGGTAGTTCTTTGCGGCTGACTGGCGCTCCGCGCCTGGCTGGCGCTTCGCGCTCGGCTGGCGCTTCACGCCTGGCTGGCGCCTCGCGCCCCGAACTCGCGGGTCTGTGAAAAATAGACCCTTCATCCGAAGAAGAATCTTCTTTTCTGGGAGGTTGATAGTAAGGGTTTTTTGACTTCTTCACAGGAAGATTAACATCCTTTCTTCTTGGAGGATCTCTCGAAAGAACCCCGACTAGAGAAGCAATAGACTCTTGCATATCCTTTAATATCTTAGTCGTTTCTTCTCTCTGGTCTAAACGAGAGGAAGGAGAGCCTTCTTTCTCCATTCTCCACGACTTCGCGGGAGAAACCAAAACCTTTGCTTTCTTAATCTCTGTCGGGGAGTCCTCCGAAAAACGTTCAGGACTCGAGTTTATGCCCGATTCTTCCCAGATCCTCTTCAAGGGACGAGAACGATCCACTGATCTCCATCCTCTTTTAGGTGAGGAATTCTCCGAAGACGAAAAACATTCACGTAGAACGCTTTTTCTAATGCGTTCTCTGGCAGTCTGTGACGTTACAGATTCTGCCGAAGAGACGTCTGACTGGTGGGGATCCTCCATAACCTCCGTAAGGCTTTTGACATTCCTTCTCCTCTGGGCTTGGGAGCTTGAAAGAGGTCTAGGCCTGGGAGCGTTGTGAAGCCAATCAGACGCCTCCTCCACTTCACTGGGGAAATTCACATCACTTTCCACAGCACTACTTTGCTTACCTTCTATGGCAGCCATTTTACGCTCCATTTTCATAAGCGCAGCTTTAAGGCTTGCGATCTCCGAAGCAGAGTCCGTAGGATCTGCATTCGAAGAAGGACCTGAAATATTACAAGGAGCGTTCATAATGTTAGAGGAGGGTACAATATTACTCACCAAACCACTTGAAGATTGAGAGCTAGGCTTGGTTTTGGAAGATGACTTCCTTAACCGGTCTTTCTCTAATTTCTTTAAATAAGAAGTTAGAGACTTCCACCCTTCAGCACTCAAACTCTCACATTCATGACAAGTGTTATCCATCGAGCATTCATACTTCCTGCATATTTTACATACGGTGTGAGGATCAACCGAAGCTTTCGGCATTCTCACCTTGCACCCTTCATTCACACACATTCTCACCACACTTCCAGAATCAGACATCATGATGAAAATTCCAAGCCAAAATCCAAATAACGATCCACAAAAGCGTATGCCAGTAGAACGATCCAAATACGTCACCAAAGGGTCCAAAACGATGATCAATTGTATCCAAAAACGAAATCCAGCCGGAGATACCAACAACGATGTTACCAGTATGGCCAACAGAAAAAATCTGATGGAAAACGGGAATGGTTCCTATTCCTGCCACCCAGCGGCGACGCGGTGTATCACCTGACCTACTTGTAGCGTATGCGCGAAATTCGAAATTCTGTCGGCGTGACGGAGTCAATAGCTATGTATATATCTGACAGGTAAGTTGAATGTATAAAACCCCTTTTTTATGTGAATTGTTATTGCTTTTACTTACATGCAGTAATATTTTAATCTCTCTTCTCCTTCTCTTCTCAACACATCAACGCTCCCTCGTTCAGTCTCAAGTCAGCTGGGAGTGCCGTCACCGCGGTTACGTACAATTTTATACATCTTTTATGCTAGATGCTATATTGAAAGTTAAATTTTATATTAAATGCTTTATACGTTTACCTATTTTGTCAAATATGGCTATCATTAAACTATATACTATTGTAAATGAAAAAAAAAATTTTAATAGTTTAACTTGTAAGAGCCAGTAGGCCGTCGAATACAATTTTAAATTTCTTCGACAAACGATACAAAAGTTTCTCGAAAAATTTGTTTGAAAAATGGAAAGTTCAACATAAGAAATGTTCAACAAATGAAGTACCACTGTACTACAGGTAGACCTTCACTAAACAGATACCACTGGAACCTCATCAGTCACACTGATTTTCACTAAAAGGGATCAGTTTCTGGAGCTATGACCGAGGTTAAATACAATTAATGTATAATATAAATGACAGAACACAGATCTAGTGCAACCAAAACAATATGCAGAGGCCAGGGAAATTGTCAATTATGGTGGTCCATGAAATTTTAAATCACAAGTTAGTGAAAGAACTGATTACAGGTTACATGTCTATCTGGACTATACAGTAGTCCCCGTATTCGCAGGGGATAGGTACTAGACACCCCCCCCTGTGAATAGCCAAAAGCCGCGGATACTTAAAACCCCTCTAAAAATGCTTAGAACTTCCTATTTTGATAGTTAAAACAAAAACAATACTTTAAAAATGCTTATACCTGAGTATTTTAATAGTTTTATTACAAAAAGTGCTCTTAGTCACAAAAATTATTTGAAAATACAGTAATTTGTGAATATTTCTGTCAAAAATATTGCAAATAAGCAAATTTTTTTGCAAATAATGGGTATATACAGTCCATAGAAAAACCCACGAATAGGAGAGTACACAAATCATGTGTCCTCGAATAGCAGGTTTCAACTGTATTACAATGTATATGAGTTTTGCCAACTCACCAAACATTTAGAAAACTATTATACAGTATAACAAAACAATTTTAGAAAAACATATGGCATTTTGACTAGTATTTGTCTAGTGGTATGACACAATCATTGTGCAGGGAAAAACTGATAATCCTCCTTTTTAAATATACACATGATAAAAATGTATTTCAGACTGATTTAATTATATAAAAAATTAAATGATTATGAGTGGTCTACCTTTTTCTGTTAGTCGAAGATCTGCATTATCAGGCCGCAAATGGAATCTAAATTCAGCTCTGGATGTGAACATGCGATATGGCTCGGATGTGCCTTGTGTAGTGAGATCATCTATCAGTACACCAATGTATCCTTCTGTTCGGTCTATAGTTATGCCATTTTTATCTAGAGCCTGAAAAACTCAATTGTCAACTTCTCTCCACATAGAATCCTATTAAAGCAGGGTACACCATCAAAAAGATCATACAAGAATATCATACATCAGGGACACCATCAAACAGATCATACAAGAATATCATACATCACAGAATGCATCACACGATTACAATTAGGTTTCTATATCAAGTTGCTTTCTACATAGAACACTTCAAGAATTTATTGATTACTATTATCCAATAACTTACACTATGGCAGTAATCTAATTATGAGAAAGACAATTACATGGAAGCTAGAGATAACAATAACTTAAAAGAAATATTTTTTTTATCACACCAGAAGAGATTTTCAAAACTAAAATATACTTTTTAATACAAACTCATCTGCTGACATGTGCCATATTCAGCATTCAACAAATCCTTGGGTGCACAAAAGAAAGAACCCTCACTTAGCCAGGTATCCCTCCAGGCAGCACCTCTAATGGATGCAGTGATGTTGAATCATGCCTTGCATTGTCCAGACTTAATACAAGAAGTACAGGGTCAATACGTGGGCACTTTTCATTATGTACACTGATGCGTTGTACTAAAAAAATTTATTTTAGTTTCAAAAATCTCACTAGCTAAACCCAACTGCATCACTATACATATACCTGATTAGCTGTTTAGGGTGGAAAGTCCTTCTCTTGTATGCAGGAATTTAAAGCAAGGTGCTACGGTAGGTGACCAGAAACAGAGCAAGGAAATCAGATCTATATATACAAATAAGGAGTCAAGATTCAGACTAGAACCTTGTAGTAGAGGTATAAAATATCTCTGGTAAAAAATGAAATGTCATATAATCAAACTCAGCCATTTAAATTTTGTTTTAGATTAAGCCACCCTTGCACTGACATGGGCTCTTGATCTAGGGAAGCCCACTGGAAAGCCATGTATGGTTCTCTTACTGTAAGTACAATGATCTTGATGCAGAAGGAATCTGCATCAAAGATGTTGAGATTATAATGCCAAGACTTTGGTATGTTTAATGATCATTTAGTCAGGAGATATATTCAATGGCCAAGAAAAGATGTACAGATCCAAATTTTGTGATCTCCTAATATGTACACCTAGGATGCCTGAAATCCAGATTTCACCTCCAATTCTACCTCCAGGGATAATTGTACCTGCCAAGAATATCTTGTTAACTGACAGAATGAAATACTTGCCAGAGTGAGCATAATGTAACCAGCTCATTTTACTACGGCCAGAGCGGGTAATAAAGACATAAGAAGTTCCAAATTTCTCAAAGGAGTTTGATCCGAAGCACCATAAACTGACGCAGGTAAAGGTCTAAGGCCCAGCAATATATATACTATATGGTAAGCAGGCTTCACTGATCCATTTTGGAGCCCCTTCCTAAATTATGACATCCACAACACCTCCCTAGCTTACACTTGTTTTTGCTCCTAAAACATTTTGGTTCAATGGAAACAACTGCCTCCAAAGGGATTTTACCATTTCTCATGTCACCCACCACATCTCGGCAAATCAGAGAAAGGAAAGTAACCAAGCCTGGATGCTCTTGAAGAAAAAATGCTGGGTTCACCCATGAAACTATACCTGCAGCAGGCATGAATGCCTCACACCATATTACTGTGCCCCAGAACATGGCTCATGCAGCACTGCTCCAGTTACAGACTAAGTAAGTGCATTATGAGAATGCATCATACACTGCATGAAGGGGAATCCTGATGTAATCCGAAGAGATGGTGACATGCTCTCCAAGAGAGTTGTGAAGTTCAGAGGGAGAGAGAGATAAACACACATGCTGGTTAAGACTCCCATCCAAATGACAATAAGCTCCTTACCCTCATAGGAAAGGACTGTATGTGGCTGCAGAAGAATGTGGGTGCCCCTTTGTAACACTACTGCTAAAATGCTACCAGCTGCTGTAAACACCGAGATTAGATGAAGCAAGAGGCCATGCTTTCATCTGGTTTTTTGAAGTAGATAGAAATTTTGGCTAATCTGCAGACTTCGGGAAATGCCTCCTCATATGGATTAAGAATTTTCAGTAAGTCTAACATGATTTAGGCCTTTCAGTGTAACTTACGTCCTTATAGCGTCTTTCTAACATGCGTTTTGCAGAGTACAGCTCATGTTTGAGATCTTCAGTGTTAGTATTATAGGCATGAATAAGTCCACACATTTTCTCCATACTTTGTGGGTTAAGTGACTGTAATGATTTCACAAGTGCAGGTTTCGTTACTGAGCTGCCTTTTCATTTCTGATGACACGGTCTACAATACGGTAAAAAAAGTGAATTCGTGCTGCATCCATAACACTGAAGTCAAAGTGTGTGCTTCCTGACTGTTTTCCAATAGAATCAACAACAACAAACTAACGCAATTTTGTAGAAATTTTACATTTCCTTGATGGTCTACACTGAAGTATCAAAACCATGGCCTGCTGAATTCTTCTCCACCACCTCATCCCACAAAGGATCAAAATAAGATGGATCTGAACGCATCTCTTCAAGCTGGACTGTTACTGTTTCAATTAATTCTACAGCTTTTACCAAGTCAAGGTTAGATGACTGTAGCAAATTTGATAACTGATTTATCTTACTAAGAATATGTCACAATAACTAACCTCATAACAAAATGAGCATTTATTTGGCATATCATTCCTCTTGCATCAATAGCCCTATCTGTATTGAAGTCATCTGCTAAATCTTCCAGAATATGTACCACAGCAGACAACCTATCACTGATTACTTTACAAGCATCATACCTGCAAGCCCATCGGGTATCTGAAAGTTGCTTTAGCTCTTTTGTTGCTCATTGGGATACAGTTCCTTTTGTATATCTATCCACTTTGCATGGGAATCAGAATCACTAATGAATACATACAGTTTTTTCCAACAATGAGAACAATTGTGAAGTGTCAGGTAAAGATTTGATGACATCGACAAGGATTAGATGTAGACAATGGGCAGGACAGTGTACATAGAAAGCAAATGGTGCCTCTTGTTTTATGTGTGCTGCAACTTGTGTCTGCCACTCATAACTGAGGCATGATCATAACCTTGACCAAATAAATTGGCCTTGAAATCAATTTCATGTCTTTTTAGAACATTAAGTACTTTGTGAGTTAGTGCATCAAGTTGAAAAGCAGCTTTAAAGTCTATGAAAGTCTCATAGAGGTTTTCTTTGTAATAATACCTGATAATGAGGGGTAATTGTTCTGTTTTAGATACATCCTAATTTCATCAACTATTATGGAGAAAAATTTGGCTTCCTTCACTTCATTTACAATTTCTTTCCTAATCATCTCAGCTAAAATACATATTATTTCATTTTGTATCTCTGGGCATGTGTGGTACTTGGCATTTTTGGGTTCACCCTCTAACTCATCTTTTACAATTGGATCATGACTGGCAACTAATTTTAAAATTTGCCTGACATTGGCCTGGGTTGTCATCTCTTCTCCTTCTCTATGCCTCTCTGAGCCAGTTTCTGTGTAAAAGTCACCAAAACTACTTGCCCTAATGACTTTATGAAGTGACGATTTTCTTTAATTTTCTTCTTGATGGGCCCGTGGCCAGTGGGTAGGCCCCTGGGTGGGCACAGGATTCTCATTAAAGCTATATTTTCAAATTGAG
The DNA here is from genome assembly GCF_015104395.2 of Macrobrachium nipponense. NCBI lineage: Eukaryota > Metazoa > Arthropoda > Malacostraca > Decapoda > Palaemonidae > Macrobrachium > Macrobrachium nipponense. The sequence continues at coordinate 26,343,227 of NC_087210.1, forward strand.
AAAATCTTTCAGACATATTGTTAAAATAGTATGATTTGTGTCCTTATACCATTACAGATTGTACTAGACTTAAGTATAATTTTACTTTTGTAAGCAATTTCAGTCTATTTGACTTACAAATCTTATTCAGCCATTTTATTTGCCTTTTCTAGTCTCTCACTAAATTCCAACTCAAGAGAACTTGTACTGGATATCACAGTTCCTAAACATCTGAAAGATTCAACCTCATTAATTCTTACTCCATCCAATGTTATTTCATCCATTAGTGCATGCTCCAACTCATTGCCTCTGTTTTTTTTTAGATTTATTTTGAGTCTCAGCTCTCTAGATATAGAGTGGATCTTAAGCAAAATTTGCAAATCTTATGTTTTGCTCGTTAAAACTATATCATCTCCACTTTCAAAGAGTCAACTTTACATTGTTACTCAAAACTAAGCCTTTTCTTGCATCCCCATGCCCCTTTTTTTCATTTTAAACCCTCTGAGAAAGGCAAATAGCAATGGTGAAATAACATTCCCTCGTAGTACCCACTACTATTTGCTTCAAATTCCCTTGATATGATTCCATCAACATTAAGTTTGCATGTACTTCATTCATGGGTAATTTCAATTATTTTCACATATTCAAAACAAATGCTACAGTGACATGAGACATTCCATAATACATATTGGTCTGAGGACACTGTCAAATGCCTACTCATAATAAAAAAAAGCACAATCCAAATGAGAATTTTAAATTTCATACACTGTTGTACAATATGTCATAACACAAACATATGTTCTATGCAGCTCCTTCCTTTTCTAAAACAATCTGGTTCATTACTAAGACTTTTATCAATTTCTATTACCAGCCTATTAAGCATAAGCATAATGAATATTTTCATTAAATCCAATGTCAGTGTAGTGCCTCTATACTTACCACATTCAGTCAGGCCACCTTTCTTTGGTACCTTAGGTATGATTTCCAATTCACAATCATCAAGCTTTGTGTCCTCATTTCATATTCTGCACCAGAGTCATCATCAAGCTTTGTTTCCTCATTCCATATTCTGTACCCTGGTCTAGTTTGTATGCAAGGTACTATACCAGCTTCAGATAAAACCATCTATGCAGTGATTCCATTAAGTCCTAGCATTTTCCATCTCCCAAGTTTCTTAATTCCTGACTCCACCTCATAAACTGTGAATTTATTCATTAGTTCATTTAGAAACTTCTTCAATTTCTGGAATATGAACCAAATTATCTCCCTTATATCTCTTATTGGCGACCTTACAAAAATGTTCTGCCCAATCTTTTCTCTTCTGATATCACTGACCCATCCCACCTTTTGACGGGTATTTTCATCTTGTTTCTTCACTCATAACTACTTAAATAATTCTATGGGCTACCCTAACACAAATGTCATGCACTGAATACATGGCTTTGTCAACATCCTCAGCCTGTTTGCCCAGTTATTCTTGCTTATCTATTTTTTATCTAGGTTTAACATGTAAACATGTGTGTATGAGGAAAAACTGAAAATTATTAGTTATGACCCCTGGAATAGCACCCTGCTACCGAGTAAAGCACACAGTAACAATACACAGAGGTGTTAACAACAGTGCAGGTTTATGAAAAGTGACTGAGACATACCTGAGGTAATGAGACTATCTTGTCTGATATACAAGTAAAGGTGAACCTTGGAACATATGGGACACCAATAAAAGACATATATGACTGTTGGGATTGTGATGAAACAGAGTCTTCCTACAGTATATACAAAGGGGCAAATTCTAGAGTTGTCAAAATGATACATATATGTACCGTAAATCATCACCAACCACATCCCTTATAAAAAAAAAGAAAGGTAACCTTCAAGAAATCATTGCATATGATACCTTTGCTGCTGCATTAATTCCAGCTATGATTCCTTGGGCTGCAGCTTCTTCGTAACCAGTTGTTCCATTTATCTGACCAGCTAAGAATAACCCTGATATTCGGCATGTTTCTAACTGTGGTGTAAGTTCTCTAGGATCTATATAATCATATTCCACTCCATACCCTGGAAAAACATAGTATTTCTTCAGTGTAAATTTTATCTCTAAAAATAACTGTAAGATGAAATGTGTACAAAACTAGTACTGCAAAAAATTTAATGCTTTTTATAACATACATTTAAAAATTGTAAAAATTTCAGACATTACAATGCAGTAAAAGTAAACTTAAAATCTCTCCATATACATGCACATAAGTAAAATCATCACCAGACCAGTAGAAAACTGGAAAACTCAATATGCACTTAACTTCAATACAAAGATCTCAAAAACATACAGTAAAATATACCTGGTGTGACCATTTCACAATGTTGAAGCCCTGGGATAAGCCTAAGCAAAGCTTGTTGGTGTTCACCTGGCATAGTGCAGGACAAGCCTTGTGGATATATGAGACCACTATCTAAACCTTCTGGCTCTAACCATACTTGATGCCGACGGCCTCCAAACCTTGATAAACAATAGAAAGAAGAGCATTTAACACAAAACTTTCTCTCTCATTAAGTACTACTGCTGCATATATAAAAGGGAATCAATGAGTTACAAGTTTGGAACTAAATATAAAAAGGAAAATGTTAAATAATTCTGATGTTTCTTCATCAGTACTAAAACAACATAGAAAACAGGTTAAGAATACAAACAACAAGACCATAGTTTAGCATGTACTATCCCTATAGGCAAAAGATTGCAATAAGTCATGCAATAGTGTACATTATTGGAAGCACATATAGAACTTATGATGAGAAAATGGGGATTCATTGAAAGTGAAAGAGAAAACAGATCTTTTTACTCCAGCCAAACATGAAGTAAGCTCTGGCTTCACTCTTTCTCAAAAGCTAATAAACATTTTCAACAGATTTTCCCTTATGGGGTTAGACATAAAAATAGTTCTCCTCACCCTCTTCTACCTGAACTCCCATCAAGGCAAAGTCTTCCTCTATCCTCTTCTTGCAAGATTCCCTGGGACTTTGTACATGTCTTTACCCTGCTACTTCCATATCTACTACCCTTCTCAACTGTTCCAAATTTCTCATTTATCCCTTGTCAAAACCATCTCAATCTTTTGCAGCTCAGTCCTTTTTCAAACCAGTGGAAATGAAACCTCTCCACCAATTCCTCATTTATAATAAAATAATCCCACCATATTTCACCCATGATAATATCTGTACAAAATCTCTATTTTCCTTGTCAGTACTGAACATAAACCTCTGTTCTCTTTATTATTGGAACATTTTCACAGTAGTCTAGTTACTCTTTCTTATTGCTCCCAGTTTATCAACAAGGTAACAGAGAGGTTCTGCTTCTAGAACCTGCAAATCTACCACAACATGGTTTCCAACTCTTTCCCATCCCCATCTTTTCTTGTAATACATTTCAAGTATCAAAAATTTTTTACTCTCCACACACTCCAATCATAAGCAACTCTTGTGACACCGTCTGTTACATTAAGTACACATTACAGAGTTCACCCCCAAATGGTGCCCAGACAACTAAACCAGTGGCAACTGAACCAGTGACAATTCAACCATTGGACAACTAAACCAGTGGATGACTGAACCAGCAGACGACTGAACCAGTGGACAATTGAACAGTGGAAGATTGAACCAAGGGACAACTGAACCAGTGGACAACTGAACCACTGGACAACTGAATCAGTAGACAACTGAACCAGTGGATGACTGATATAAAATGAACATAAGTAGACCCTTGACTCACGAACGCATTGACCCACGTACAACTCGATCCCCGACCAAAATTATAGGTAAAATTTCACCCTTGACTTACGAACTAACTTTGAGATACGAACAAAAAAAAATGCGGAAAATAAAAATTCTGTTTGGGTCATGAACTAATTTTGAGACATGAACATTTGAAAAATGCTGGAAATTTCTGGAAAATAACAATTCACTTTGTTTCACAAACTAATTTTTAGACACAAACATTTGAAAAAACATGCGCGAAATCGCCCCGCGCCACGTGAGAGCGTTTGAGTTGCCATGGGACCAGCCATCCTCCCCAGCCGCCCACGCACGGCGTCACCCACGCATCGCTCTTTGTCTCATCTCATTGTGTACAAGACGTTCGTCAATTCGCTTAGCATTTTTTGCGCTAAAACTTGTGATTTTCTTCATAATGGGCCCTAAGAAAGTGAAGAGTGGTGGTGAAAGTAAGAAAGTGAAGAGTGATGGTGAGAAGAGGGTGCAGAGGAAGATAACCATTGAAATAAAGAAGAAATTATAGAAAAGTTTGAACGTGGTGTTCGCGTGACCGATATCGCAAGTGAGTACAAGATGGCCAACGTCGACAATTTCGTACAATTTGAAAAACAAGGATGCCATTAAAGAAGCAAACTGTTGCGAAGGGAGTGACAGTACTAACCAAGATGAGATCGCAAACCCTCGAAGAGGCAGAAAAAATAATTTTGAAGTGGGTACATGAGAAAACAGATGGCAGGTGATAGTGTAAACGAGCCGATCATCTGCGAGAAAGCTCGGCAAGTGTATCAGAGTTTGCTGAAGGAAACTCCTTCTACTAGTGCCACGCCAGATGATTTTAAGGCTAGTAAAGGGTGGTTTGATAACTTCAAGAAGAGAACTGTAATTCACTCTGTAATTAGGCATGGTGAGGCTGCTAGCGCAGACAAGGCTGCTGCTGAGCATTCGTGACTGAGTTTGCCAGTTCGTGGAGGCCGAAGGATACGTCGCTCAACAGATTTTCAATTGTGATGAAACGGGCCTCTTCTGGAAGAAGATGCCCAACAGGACATTTATCACCCAAGAAGAGAAGGCGCTCCCAGGCCACAAGCCAATGAAGGATAGGCTTACGCTTTTGTTATGCTCAAACGCAAGTGGCGACTTGAAACTAAAGCCGCTACTTGTCTACCATTCAAATAACCCGCGTGCCTTTAAGCAGCACAACGTAAATAAGGCCAGACTGCCTGTAATGTGGGAGGGCCAATACAAAGCATGGGTGACACGGAAACTTGTTTATGGAGTGGATTGATGAAGTGTTTGCGCCGACCGTGAGTCAGTACCTAACAGAGAAACAAGCTACCCCTGCGGTGCCTTCTGATCATGGATAATGCCCGGGCACACCCTTCGTACTTGGCTGACTGCAGTGAACATGACTTCATTCAGTTCAAAGTTCCTTCCACCCAACACGACCTCTGTTCTCCAGCCCATGGACCAACAAGTCATTAGCAATTTTAAGAAATTATATACGAAGGCGCTCTTCTCCAGTGCTTCCGTGTAACTGAAGAGACAAAATTAACCTTAAAAGAATTTTGGAAGAAGCACTTTAATGTTTTTTCACTGCATAACCCTCATTGATAACGCATGGACTGAAGTTACGTACCGCACATTAAATTCTGCGTGGCGGAAACTTTGGCCCCAGTGCGTAACTGTCCGTGACTTTGAGGGCTTCGATGCAGAGATTGTGCAAGAAAGTTGTGTCCATGGGCAACAGTTATGGTCTACAAGTCAACGACGAAGATGTTGAAGAATTGGTCGCTGAACATTCAGAAGATTTGACCTGCGGACGAACTTGTTCAACTCCACAAAGAGCAGCAGGAGCAACTTGCTCGGGAGCAATCAACTGACGAAGAGGAGGCTGGGGAGGAAGTTACAGATGTCAGCAGTGATGTGATAAAAGCCGCATTGGAAAGTGGAATGATGTCCAGTGCTTCCTTGAATTGTATCATCCGGACAAAATTGTTACGAACAGGATCGTGAATATGCTCAATGAAAATTTAATGAGCCATTTCAGAAAAGTTATGCAAGGAAGGAAAAGGCAACAGACATTGGATAAGTTTGTGATTAAAAGTTCACCAAAAAAACCTAGAAGAGTTGAATCTCCGGAACGAGATCTCCCCCCGACCTGGATGGGGGTAGGGTCCTCCTTCCGCACAATAACCTCCTCCCCACCCACCACCCTCCTCTTCTCTTGTCCGTCAAGCCAGAAGTCTCGCCAGTCATAGTAAGTGTTCACTTTACAAACGTTTTTATAGTGTTAGTTTTACATTTTAAAATTATATTATTAGATATATTAAGGTTTTTTTACACGACTTTTACATTATCTGTAAAATAATAAGGCAAAAATATACATAATATATATTGGTTCGTAGGGTCGAGAACAATTAATATTATCCCATTAAACCTTATGGGGGGAAATTAGCTCCGAGTCACGAACAATTTCGAACACGACCAAGGTCTAGGAACGGATTGTGTTCGTGAGTCAAGGGTCTACTGTACTTGTTCTTAACGATCAGTACATAAAGTTTGAGTATCATAAGATTCCTTGGTTAGCCTAGTCTTGCAACCTTTTGTGCAATATCTAAAGCTAGAAGAACCCATGTCCGACATAGCTGACAACACTAAGACCCATAGGTCACCAAGGAAAAAGCAAAATCTAGTTCTTTATGCAAAATCCATGAAAAAGAACCTAACTCTATCTATAATTGTTTGCCAAGATGGCTAATACAAGAACGGCGTACTTCACCAGTTGTGATGATACAATAGGAAAGTCCAACAAATTCCTGGAATAAATGTAACCAACAACCATCTACAGCCGTCGGCGGAAACAAACTGAGCTCTTTGCCAAGTTGTTCCTCTCTCTTGCCCTGAAAGTGGGCGGGGCACTGTTACCTAACCAAAACAAAATAGGAAATTTAACTGCCGCTGAGTGAAATTCTTAGCTATGTAATTATACTGGGTAAGTTGTATACTAATTAAAATCTTATATTCTGTGTGAAATAAATAGAGTATTTAATAATACAGGCAGTCCCCGGGTTATGATGGGTTCGGCTTACAACGTTCCGGGGTTAAGGCGCTTTTCAATTATATTCATCAGAAATTATTTCCAGGGTTACGACGCCTACAACGCTCATTTGGGCAGAAGAAATATGACACCAAAAATACAAAATAATCAATATTTGAAGGTTTTTGGTATGAAAAATGCATTAAGAATGCAGTTTACATAGATTTTAATGCACCCAAAGCATTAAAAGTAAGGTTTTCTTAGGATTTTTTATGATGTTCCAGCTTACGACGATTTTCGGGTTACAACGCGTCCCAAGAACGGAACCCCGTCGTAACCCGGGGACTGCCTGTACTGTACTATATGGGGGTTAAATAGTATTAATATTGGCTGTTTTATATTTGGTGCAATTGTATAACCAGTTTTGAATGAATAAGGAATTAAAAAGCCTAAAGGATGTTATTACTTATTACAGACTAACTGTTACAGGGTTAGAGTAGCCTCATAAATAAATCATAGGGCTCCATACAAAACATTCCTTCTTGAGGACCGTGTAATCAACTAAAAAAATAAAGGGGATTGCTTTAAATGCACAGGAATAGGATTTTGTCTTAGACTATGTGATGCTGTAGATAGTATGTATATATATAGTATTCACTCACCTAAGAATTTTTGATTCAATTGAAGGGCAGTAACGAGGACCAGTTGTTTCTTCTTGCACATGACGATTTTGATGCAGTGTTTCACGCACAATGGTTTCTACTTCAGGAGTTGTGTAAGTCAGATGGCACAGCAATTGGTCAGAAGGCTGTGGGAACCAATTTCTCTTAGAATACTGCATAACACGTACTGTCTCCAATATTCCTAATTGTATACTTAAATAATTTCATTAATAATTCAAGACTACTTAACATACAGTGCCATAATTAACTGGTATATCAACCCTTTTCTTAAACACACAAAATACTTAAATGTAACTACAAAATAAATTGCCCAATAACCTTTCCTGGTGAGAATTGCATGACTGCAATTCTCAGCTAGTTTAATAATGCATTAAATAAAATATTTGAAATGATCAAGAATGGCCTCAGGTATATTCACATCCAGAAAATGAACATTTGCACCTGCACAATTCTGTTCATACTTATCTAAAATATCCATTTATCTATCGAAGTGCCGTGTCTTGGACATTAGCGGTCATTTGTCTCCATCAATAGTACGTTAGGTTATAGCATTATTCAAAATGCATTTTACTAACATACAATACTATAAGTCTGTACCATAGAGAGTGCATACAGCATGCTATATTCCCTTGATTTAATTAAATTCACTTACATAAATCTGGAAACATGCAGCTAACGATACAAATTATAAAACTGAATTTGCTATGTGCCAAACACGAAAGGCATAATACATAGGCATAGTATTTACATAAAGGCAAAATCTCCCAATTCTGTTTCTTAGCTTCAAAATATCCTTGTGTGCTGACTGAAGTCTATTCCTGCCTAGCATTGTATTTTTGTCTACCCAAGGTATACCCCAAAAATAATGAGAGAGAGAGAGAGAGAGAGAGAGAGAGAGAGAGAGAGAGAGAGAGAGAGAGAGAGAGAGAGAGAGAGAGAGAGAGAGAGGTGGGGGTTGCTGTCCATTAATTATTCCTTTAGGGAGTACTTGAAAAGAATTAAGACTACAGAATGAACAATCCCCCATTAAATAATTATTACAAATAAAAAATTGAAATTCAGTTTGGAAAACATGTTTTTTTTTAAAAAAAATTTTATAAAATCCACTGATTACAATTAACCTTATTCTGTGAAAAATAGAACCAGCTACACTGAACTGAAGAACTAAAAGTCAAATGGCTCCACAGTGCATGCCTATCTCACAGTGCAGCATCTGCTTACAGCATCTGTCATTCTGTGCCAGCCCCAAACTCAAAAAGACAGGGGATGAGAAGAGGACACTAATGATTATGATCAATGGTTCTCATAAAAATACTTTTCTTTAAAGAACAGTTTGTCAACAAAAACCCATTACCCATAATTAGCCTCACTCACAATTTTGGAAAGAGTACAAGGCAGAAGAGCCTCTAACAAAAACTAATACCCAGATGCAAGCAGTTCAAATCCAGAACCCGAAGCCAATGATGACCTCAGAAATTCAGGTAACTTCCATAGTAATGGACGCAACAGAAGTTAGACATGGTTAGTAAGAGAACCTATCACCTGGGGCATAAAGACAGGTACTTCAAGAAGTTAGACATGGTTAGTAAGAGAACCTATCACCTGGGGCATAAGGACAGGTACTTCAAGAAAAACACACCTATTGGTAAGATTAAACAGCAGAGATGATGACAGTGTTTGAATCTCCAGCTCCTGAGCTGGGTCAAGGCTTCATGAGAAACCTTCAGCAACATACAACTAAGAAACTATGAAAACCAACACAGAACAGAAGGATAAGAATAAATTGACCAGAAAGACACTGCTGCAGGCAAGGCTTATGAGCTCCTACTGAGCCATGAAATTCAGTGTCGGCTGAAATTCTCCATGAATGCCCTTAGCTGGTTGAGACTCAATAGGAAGAGACATTTGTTCAATGTAGTACAATATTGTACTTAATACTGCATAATATAGTGTCACATATACAGTCAACCCCTGGTATTCATGGGGGATGTGTACCACAACCCCAAGCAAATAGCTAAAATCCACGAATACTTGACACCCCTCTAAATATACTTATACCCAAGTATTTTAATACTTTTGTTGCAAAAAACGCATTTACACTGCTCCCCAACTTTCACATGAAATCCAAGGAAATGCAAAAATTCCCTCTAAAAATGCTTATAACTGGCTTATAACTGCCAAATACCCAGAACCCCATAAACTAAAATGCTTTTAACTGTCTATCTTAACATTTCACTGCTTAATTTGATAGTTCAAACAAAAAATATACCTTAATTTATCATACTAAAACAATTTAATATTTCAAACAAAAATACACCCTAACCATCATCCCAAAACATCCTAAGACATCTTGGATTAGTACCCTTTTACAACTGTTACACTCAAGTATATACGTGGTCTACAATGCTTATAACAATGATCTAGTCATTTTAAAATACAGTAGGGCCTCGATAATTGCGGGGGATAGGGCCCAGAACCCCCCTTGATAAGTAAATACCCGTGTTATCCTGGTAACCCCCTCAAAAATTGCTAAAAACTCCCTACTTTAATAGTTAACCCACCCAAGACCACTATTCCAATGTTTATAACTGCCTACTTTAGTTCAAACACCAAATATGTCTTCAACTATCACCTTAAACTAAATTAAAGATGGTTTCAAAGTTATTTTACAACATTAGCCGTAAAAATATATATAGCATACGTGCAACTGTACATATGTAGCCTACTAACCTATGGATTACAGCTAGAAGCCTACATATGCACGCTCATGTGGGTCCCTTTTCTTCACAACACGTTAATATATTACACTAATAACCTTCATCTGACGTTTAGGCTTCTTTCCCATAAGAGTAAAAGAATCGGGGTTTTTGGATGCCACATAATTAACTCGTTTATATGGGTACAATTTATAGAACGCGGCGAACATGACTACAATAACAACTTAAAACATTGGCAGGCCAGTGTTGCCAAATGGGAATGGCAATTTCTTGCTAGACTGTGCTCCATAAAGTGCTAAAAAATTCACATCATACACAACAATGCCACCCAGCCAATTTCAACTGATTGCTCTCTTTTTCGATTCAAACATGTTTCTAACATACAGTGTACTTGTACATTACATTACATGATTCCTAACAATTTCGAAACCTATTCTGTTCAATTCCTGAAAATGGTTTTGCAAGATTTTGTTCTTTTTCTTACATGATATAATTATCAAACATAGTAGAATAAAAGAAATATTAAACTTAACATTACAAAGTTTTGATGTCAAAATACGTATGCTAGATGTATTTGAAAACAAATGCAAGTTTTCCTGCCAGATGCTAGATTGAAAATTTTCTTGCTAATTACCTCAAGAAAATGAAAGCTGGCATTAAAAATGCAAAATTGGTAACACTGGACTCAACAGATCCGTGTTAGTAGTACAAATGATAGTTATTGTATCATTAAAAATATCAAAATAAACGAAGTCACAAAGCCGATTCTAATCATGTTTTCCTAAACACGTAGCTTAAAAGGAAAACTTTATTTTGTTTGCTTCATCGTGCCACAAACCCCTGACAATGCAGAGTACATTATGATCATTCTAAACTATTATTTACTACCAGAATAACAATGATATTGTGTACTGAAAATTAATGTTACGTATATTCCCAAACATTATTACTACCATGACACGTACTATTACAATTTCGAAAGATAATCTTGCCATGAACGCTACCATAATTTGATTTTATATACGTACATACATTTTGTCAGCTGGCTGGCTTTGCATAGATAAAAGTTGATTTCACTGATATGAAATTATTCCAAGAATAGCCTTTTTATGAAGAAGATATGACGATAATATAGAAGGTAAAAGATGGTTTTACGTATTTTGTTTATGCTTCGTCGCCGAGAGAGAGAGAGAGAGAGAGAGAGAGAGAGAGAGAGAGAGAGAGAGAGAGAGAGAGAGAGAGAGAGAGGAGAGAGAGAGAGAGAGGAACATTTAAGCTTCGACACGAGAGAGAGAGAAGAGAGAGTTTATTTGTTTGCGATTCGTCGCCGAGAGAAAGAGAGATTCTTTCTTCAGATCTCCATTACATGAAGAATTAGTAAAAATGTATTTTATTTTAATCTTTGGAAGCCACCATTGAATATCGGCAGTGACAACTTAAACAACTTGATAAACGCTCGATAGTTATGGCAGATGACGTCAGCAATCAGCTGTTTCTCTATAGAGAGAGAGAGAGAGAGAGAGAGAGAGAGAGAGAGAGAGAGAGAGAGAGAGAGAGAGAGAGAGAGACTGTTGCCTGATTTGGTTGTAACATTGACAGATATCCATTAGCAAAAGTTGAATAATAGTTGTGTATTGAGAATAATGATCATTTTAATAAAACTGTTGTTTTACTGTCTAATCATATTGTATGTATTATTACCATATTATAGTATTATGATATGAACATACCGACTTACCATTTGCATTCTGTTTTGTTTACATTCTTAAAATAATCAACTGATGTCGTTTTTACCAATATCATCACTGTTTTTAGTTGCCAAATGGAACTTAATTCAGAGATATGTCTGTAATATATAAGGTGAGAATGGTTTTATTACATTTATTGTCAGTTAATATCATAATGTGAATCTGTTCATGTATGTTGGTAGTTATCGTACTGCAACTAGGTTTAGCTTACCAATGAACGTCATACGTATACCTTGAATAGGCTATTTATTATGAAGATATGCCAATAATATATAAGGTGAGAATAGTTTTATTACCTTTATTGTCAGTTAATATCATAATGTGAGTTGTTTCATGTATGTTGGTGATTATCGGACCACGGCCGAGGCTTAGCCTACCAATAAACATCACGTACGCAACATGTTTGTCCCACGATGCTGTGATTCATACCAGCGATATAGCATGAGAAGCGGGCCAAGAAAAAACCCGTGAATGACTGATTCTGTGATTACTGATCCGCAATTAAGCGATGCCCCACTGTATTAATATTACATAATGTTAACAGCAAATTATCTATAAAATGTTTGATACAAATTAAATAAATCTGTTTTACAGAACATTTGACAACTAATCTCATAGTGTTGAAGCATTAAACCTTTTAAAATTATCACTAACTCTTTTTTTTCTTATAACAACACTTTATTCACTAATTATTGTATTATATGTATTCACAGTACTGATTACTAGAAAAAACACTAAAATAACATCATTGTTACAGTGAACTGCAAACAGCAAATCAAAATGCTATACATAGTACTCATCATTACTTACATTTATCCAAACTTTATCATTTAGAAATGAAAATGGCACTGGAGGGTCATCCGCCTCTTGAATGAGACACTGAGAAAAGTCAACTGTATTCTTAGCTATTCTTGGTGGTGTTCCTGGAATTTTTAAGACGTGATTAAAGAAGAAACCTTAAAAGGACAGAAAACCTTCAAAAGAGTTCAACAATACTGAAATGTCTAGAGAAATTTACTTGCCAGACTGATTAGAAAGGACATTATGAAAAATACCAATCTGTACATTATAAATTAATGTTTTGGGTTTAAATTCAAATAGCTTTTAGTATGTACTGCTTTCGATTTAGTAAATCAGACGGCACTTAGTATTTACAAACTTAAGGTTCTTGGAGTGGGTGGTTATGTTTTAGGTTTACTTCAAAATTTCCTTCCAGGTAGGCAGCAACAAGTTGCTGTTGATGGGATCTTTAGAAAACCAAGACCTATTGTGTCTGGTGTTCCACATGGCAGCATTCTTGGCCTAGCGTTATTTTTAGTGAATACAAGCGTTATGGCTGATGACCTGGAAAATGATATTTATATAATAAAATAAAGTTTTATATATAGTACTTCACAAGTAATTGAATACATAGCTATAGTTTCAACTCAAATGGCAACTAGAATTTTAAAATTCATGGTAGTGCTACTTTTGTTTTGGCTAGGTGACTAACCCTGCCCACTTTTGGGGTAAGACAAGAACCAACTCAGCACAGAGCTTCAATTTGTTTATGCCCTTCCTGTCCATGTCAGGGGATGAGGGAGGGCTCTGATCATGTAACTACTTGGTATATATAAAACCTTATCTTATAATAAATATATGATTTTTATATAAACAACTTACCAAGTAATTACATGGCTGAATCCCACATCTACTCTAAAACATCAAGAATCATAATGAAATATTATGAATAGAAAAGAGCGCTAGCACTGGTGAAATGCTTGTTGGTTCCTTACCTGGTAAGAGTTTCTGCAGGAAAATATTGCTGCTGGTCAGCACTCATCTCAACCTGTAGCAGCATGGTGGTATAGCCAAGGAGCGCTTGCTACCTCAGTGGGATCTTTGCACTGAAGGACCTTTCTGATAGCTAGCAAAGTCTTAAAGTGTTGCCCCTGCTCTGGGCTCAGTACCATAGCACAAAACAACCAGAGTAAATAAAGTAATTCTCTAAACCAAAATTAAAACAACTACCAAACCATCAAAAAACAAAAATCTGGTGGGCACTCCAAGTACATAGTACCCCCAGGCTCCCCTAAGACTTGACACCCTTGTCTTAAGGCAAAGAGTAAAGGATGGAAGGAATACTTCCTATACTCCCTCTCCCAACATGCCAGCAACTGCAAATGAACCCAAGAAACTACAATTATTGTAAGTGGTTTAAACTTCGCGCAAGTAATGAAATGCAAACACAGACTTGCACTTCTAGTACATAGCTTGAATAATAGAGGAAAGGGACAAGTTATGCTTGAAAGTAAGTGAAGTGGCCACTCCCATAACTCTGTGTGCTTTAACTTTCACCAAGGGTAATTTGACTGATATGGCTGGGAAATGGTCATGAATAATTTGTGTGAATCTTTTTTGAAAGGTTAGGTCATGGATATATGGAAAGGTGCATAGAAACTCATTTTTGGTACAGTTGGAACGTCAGGTTTTCTAGAGAAATGTCTATTTAGTAATTTATTCAATTTTCTATATACTAACCTAGTTTCTATGCAACCTTTCCATGTATCCATGACCTAACCTTTCAAAAAAGATTCACACAAATTATTCATGACCACTTCCCAGCCATATCAGTCAAATTAATTCCCAAAAATCCTCTTAATATAGGCTCCTTGTTTAAGATAAAAGATTAGCTGTGTCCTTATATGTCTTCTTGTGTTATCTATAAATATACTTGCCCTAAATGTATTTCAGGGATTTACGCGGGATCCACCAGTCGACTACTTAAGGTGCGCATTGATTCACATCGGGGAATCAGTTTCCGCACAGGTCTTACTTTATACCTGAATCTGCACTTATTCCCAAAAGGTATAAAGTAAGACTACCAATAGATAATCCCTTTTCGCCTTAAACCGAGCTGCATAATCGGACAGGAAGCGAAAGTGTTCTCACTTCTTCCAAACCGAGTGAGTATACGCATGAGGACATTACCCTGAAACATCAGAAATGAATTACTTGTTTTAGTTACTTGTTTCCTTGCTAAAAAAAAAAAAAAAAAAAAAAAAAAAAAAAAAAAAAAAAAAAAAACTCCCGCTGGGTTGGCATCTCCACCTCTCTAAGAAGTCGCAGAGACGAGACAACATAGATAAAAGGTAATAACTCAAGTTAGACTGAAAATCCATCAGTATGTCTGTCAGTCTCAAGTTAATTTCCCCACAGAAAAGAGAAAGAAAGCGAACCTCCTAATAAAGCCGGTTAAAGGACCAATAAGCGTTGTACAGCAAAAGGCGGCCTTCGGCTCTCCAGGACTTTAAAAGACAAGACGACAAGCCAAGGCAGACAAAGAGAGATTGTGTGTTCGAGGACGAGAAAAGTTACGAAATGCTCTCTAATTGGAGAAAGTGTTGGTTCTCTTCCCCAATATTTAGAGGGCGCCAAAATACACTAAGACAATTAAGATATATTCTCTATGTGGCCTCTATCCTCAACAAAATGAGGATACAGCAAGGCATAGTGTGGCAACAAATGCCAACCGGCCCAAACGAGTTCCTCCAACTCCATTCAAACTCTTCTTCCATCAGTGGGCGACGGGAGGAGACAGCTGCCGACAGGAGGTAAACAAAAGAGCTTAAAGGATTGCTCTTTCTCCGCACCCTTGGCAACAAAAAGCGACACTTGTCAATATGAGGTGACAGCAGCTGAGTGCTGTATCGAATCCACCACAACTCAATGAGAGGAAGACAGTTTAAGCAACTCGGGACTCGGACAAGTCCTCACTCCGCATAAGTCAACTGCGTTCACACAAGTCAACAATGTCCACAACAGGGTTCCCAGATGTATCAGAACAAATTATCGTACCAAATCTCTTCAAAATTATCGTATTTTGATTAATAATCGTTTATCATACAGAAGGCCAAATTATCGTACTTGTACAATAATTATCGTACGTCTGGGAAACCTGGTCCGCAGTCCACACGAGTCGACAGAGGGAAAGAGAGAACAAGGCGCCAAAAGTGGGAGGCGGCGGGAGAGGAGTTACAACAATGCTCCGCCTTGTCCGAAAGCAATCATACATACTTGAAAGCATTCCTATATGAAACTAAGTTAGAAATCTCTGAAGCTAGAATATCTAACTCGGCGAGAACTTTAGATACTACAGACAGTGTAGACTTGAAAGAGAAACATTAATCGAGGCAGTAGTAAGAGGTTTGCCGATAGCCAAAAAGGAAGCACACAAAGAATGAACACAAACATTACGAAGAAAAAGGAAAATGCTAGCAGACGAGAATTTAGAATAACCAAAACATGAGAGAGATAAACAGTCAAAATGTGTAAAACTCGCTACAGATACATTATCATCTCGATAAAATGTCTATACCTATATCATATATTATTAAGCCTATGCATGCTAACACCTCAAACTAGGTGCTGAAGACGACAGAATGCGCCTACGGAGCAAGCATTAACGCTTACCGAAACGGTCCTTATGTGAACTCTTTAACGGTCCTAGCCGATCGCTTTAGTGGTCCTTTGGCGAACGCTTTAAACAAGATTCAGACCATGAAAAGGGCGAAGTAGGTATTGGAAGGAACAGAATCCCATCGTCCCGAGAATTGACCCGATTCCCTGGCAGCGGATGTTTCCAACTGTCACGGGGCACCAACACCTTACTTCTAACAGGGAACACGAAAATGAGTGCACACTGGAGGGATTCGGAACGTTCCTTTCACGAACTCAGTTCAAATTTTATTAGAACTAAAAATAGGTTAATGTTCTAATTTCTCGTTATGGTTTTCCTGAACCATATGGGGAGAAGAAGGCAGAGCTACAATGGAAGTCAATACTAGCCTACTAAAATGCCTAGTCTAAGTAGGGATAGCCTGACAGGTTCAAGTCCTGATCTAACTAATTGCTTTTGCAATCTATTAGTCCCAGTCTTTCCTATATCTGACATATTCAGGCATAAATTTCTCAGAACAATACCCCACATTCTTCACATCTAGTAGTTCCAAGATCACACTCTGTACCCCTGCCAGTACAAAGGAATGTTGATCAACTTCCAATTTCACCATCCTGGTTACACCAAAACATTCATACATAGCCTGATGTTACTGGTTTTGCTTTCGGTGGAAGATATCCTAGGAAAATGAAATTACAATACCATAAACAGGTGTAAAACAGCCAAACTTCATAGAATACCAACAATTGCCTAGCCGCAATGGCAGCAAGGAGAATTCTGACAAGAGCTAAAACATTCGAAACACACCTGGTGGAGAACAGGTAAACTAGACAGTCATCTGGGCAGCCATTCAATTTTTTTTGTTTGAATGCTGACTCGCCTAATCGGTGGGAGATATAGCTAAATTTGACAGTAGGTAAGATTCATCTTAAATAATGTTATTTCATTCACACAGAAAAGCTTGAAAACCTATAAATTCCATAAAAAATTAAACAAACACTTTTGTAGGGTTTCTTGAGGATTAAAGAATGTTTGCGTCTGCATTCGTTCGTCTAAGAAAAACTTGTGTATGATAACTATTAGTTAGGATCCAATGAAAAGTCTCACTATTGTGAATTCGTGCAGCTTGAATCGCAAAAGAGTGAGGTATTACTATAAAGCAAAATCTTTATCCTGAGGAGATGTAGCCATTTTGCAAAGAGGGCAAGAACACGCATGAACACCTGGGAAGCCGTGGACAAGCTGAAGCATAGAGGAACTGATATAATTTGTACACGAAAACAAATCTTACAAACTTCCTTAAGTCTGAGTGGACAGGGACATGGACGTATGTGTCCTGCATGTCTAATGAAATCATGCAATCTCCCTGGTGAATGGATGATATGACAGTCTGGCTCATTTCCATTTTGAATTTGGCTTTTGGGACATACAAATCCAGGGTGCTTAATCCAGAACTGACCTCCAGTCTCCTGAGGCCTTGGCAACTACAAATAGCCAATTGTAGAACCCCAGAGAGCAGGTATCCTTGACCATTTCAATGACTTCTTTCTTGAGAAGGGATGATACTTCTTGAGAGGGCTAAAAACCTCACTGAGCCTACAGAGTGGCTGTCAATATGACAGAAGAGCTGGTTAAAGGAAGTTTCTGTTTGAATAGAATTGGGTATCCCTCTCTCAGCACTTCTACTATCCAGAGTTCTGCCCTTTTTACTTCCCAATGTTCCCAATGGAAGAGCCTGACTCCTACCAGAGTATGGAGGACGAGGTTCTCATTTACATAAGGTTGGCTTTGCGGACAATTTCTTGATTACTCGAGAAGTAAATCGGGTGTTTGCCCAAGATCTGGGGAAGCCTCTTTGCCTCCCTCTACCTCAAAAGGGTTGAGGCTGTACTAAAGGGGATAGGCACTCTAGGGGCACTTAGGATTATCATATATATACTATGTAACATGTACACACATACACATACGGTGCATAAATATCAATATTTGTATATGTATGGCATATAATATATGTATATATATATATATATATATATAATATATATATATATATATATTATATATATATATATATATATATATACATATATATTACTATATATATATATAATATATATAATATATATATATATATATATATATATATATATATATAATATGATTATCATATATATACTAGTGAACATGTACACACATACACATACAGTGGCATATATATCAATATTGTATATGTATCATATATATATATATATATATATATATATATATATATATAATATATATATAGTATAGATATATATATATATATATATATATCTATATATATATATATATATATATATATATATATATATAGATATATATATATATATATATATATATATATGTATATGTATATATATATATATATATATATATATATATATAGATATATATATATATATATCTATATATATATATATATATATAGATATAAAATATATATATGTGCATACATATATAAATCTTGATATATATGCACTGTATGTGTATGTGTGTACATGTTACATAGTATATATATGATATATATATATATATATATATATATATATATATATATATATATATATATATATATATATATATATATATATGTATATATGTATATAGTATAAATATATATATATATATATATATATATATATATATATATATATATATATATATCTAAAGAGGTGAAAGAGGGGGAATGGCTAATAATATGTTTTTAAAGTGTTTTTTATATAATAATAAAGTCACATAGCTCTGCTTGCCTAGAGAACAAGGGGTGGTACACTGCAAAGTTCACCGGAGAGAGAATGTATTTGCTGAACAAGCAACTTGTCTCAGAGGTCGTTCCCCGTTTGCGAGGCATGTGCATTCGTTTGTACGCGTATTACAGGCCTACTGGTTCAGGGTACTTGTGGAAGACGCCGCATTCTTGTGCAAAGGAGAGAACAAGCGGTTACCCTAAGTTGTCAGGAAGAGAACGCCCAATCGAAAAGGTAAGACACGTTCTTTAAAAACTTAGAAAATCTGTTACCTTTTGGGAAAGAGAGAGAAGTGTGGAAATATTCTCTTTACGTAAATACTTTGAAAAGAGTGACGTGTGGTGTCTATATAACTATTATCTTTATTACAGATGGGTCCGATTCCATGGTTGATTAGGAATGGAATTCTCTAATTGACTAATACTAGACAGTGTGACTTGTTTGGGGTTTGAGAGTGGTAACCTTAGTCCGGAAGGTAGAATGTTTATTATTATTGGGTTTTTCTTTCATGGGGCAGATTTGGGGTATTTGTGCCATTAATTGACTTGTTAATAATTTTGTTCTTTGTTATAACCAATTGCTTTGGGAAATAAATGATATTTTTTGTATATTTACGCAGTCTTAATAAGCCTCGTGACATCTTACAGACAGGGCACCGTTGGCAACAGGTAAGAGTTCCCAGTTTGTGTAGTTTAGGGAATAGAGGGGGGGGTAATAGTGGTGCCAGCGGTAAAGGCTTTTTATATATTTTTCAAGCTGTAGGTACGCTCCGAAGGGACTGGTGACCAGTTAGAAATAGGGGGTTTCGGTTTTTATTTTGATAGGAGAAGGGGTTATTAATCATGTCACAGGCAACTCAGGGTCATTACTGCTGATTCGACAGAGAGAAGCTGTTCCTCAGACAGTCTTCCTCTCCCAAGCCAAGCCAGTTTATTTCTTGAGATTACGGAATAAAGGTGTTTAAAAAGAGAGAAAAGGGGGTGGGGGGGAGAAAAGTTTGGTTTTCGACATATTAAAGTGTTTCGCAGTTCGCGCATGTTTGCGGTGTATGTGAATTCGGTTTACGGTCATATGAAGACGTAAGTGTATTTTCGAGTTTTTTTTCTTTCTTATTTTTTTCCCTCTTTTTGTTTTGTGGATTTTCTTTAACTTTGTTCTTGTTCATGTTCCTTGTGTTTGTGTGTGGCGAACTTGCCTGAGTGGGATTTTTGCGGCAAGTCGTGCCAGAGAGAGAGAGAGAGAGAGAGAGAGAGAGAGAGGCGAGTTAGCTCGGAAACACCTTACGTTCTTACTTTTCCTATCCCTTTCTTATTATTATTATTTTTTTTTATTGCCATTTTCGTGGGTTGATTTTGTGATTGGGGCGGGGCACGCTTACCTTTTGTTATCTGTTGTTGGAAAATTTTTTTTCTCCTTGATTGGGTTTAGTGTATATAATAACATTGATGTTATTGAGATCGGGGGAACAGCCTTGGGAAACAAGATAAAATGGCAGATACCAAACCGACGACGCTACTACATCACGTGACGAACATTTCTGCGGGGGTCAGCCCGTTCAAAGGGATCGTGGATGGCGCTTTGTCACAACCTTTGCATATTTTCATAGAGGGAGTTAATAACTATTTAGCGGGAAAGAATATAGTAGACGATGTAGAGGCATTCAGAGAGGCGAAAGCTTTGCTAGATTTCAATAAGGGAGACCTCAGTCATAGGTCAAGGAGTTTCCAATTTACGAAATGTCGTACCTGGACAGACTTGCAAGCATTTTTGAAAACCGCATATGGCTCAAAGGAACACGGAGATATGGTGAGAGACCTTCGAGGTCTTTATAAAACTACGGAAAGGCACTAATAGCCTTGTAGAACATAGTTCAAAGCTGTTTTGACGCAGTGGCAGATTGGGGTAGGAAAATTGAAAACATCTAAATGGGTTACAGGGGATAATCTCCCTCTAAATAATGTTCATAAACTGATCTATTTTTCCTGCTCTTACACGAGGTACCTGATGCAATAGTGGATAGCTTTGATGAAAAGGTTGAGCCTACCTCAGACGAAGAATTACTTTATACCCAAATAGATAAACACAGGTCTAAATGTCCCACCGTAGATAGCACAATTTTTAACGGGACAAGCCCGAGGGATAGAGTACAGAGAGACACGGAACTCTCTTCTCATCGTCTGTGTGGCAAAAAGTTGAGTATAACAAAAGATCGTTCGATCAAAAGCAACAGCAGTTGCGTTGTTTCAACTGCAATAAACCAGGACATCCAAAGAAATGTGTAGGGTTAAATATTGCGGAATGTGTAAAAGTACTGAGCATTATTGGCAGTCTTGTCCATCTCAGATACGGAGAGATGCGAGGCCTGCACCGCAAGGTTCTGGTAATTATAATGTGAGAACTTCCCAGGCGGGTCAAACCAGTGGGCAAAGGGATCGGTCGAAATTTTTGGAAGCCCGATCAACAAAAAGGGTACAGGTGATTGGTATATGCCATTGTGGCTCGTGGGGACGCCCCAGAGCCCAAGCCCATAGTCTATGGAACAGTAGGGGATGTGGATATCCCGGTTTTCATAGACACTGGGGCATCAATAAATCTAATGGACTATAATTTGTATCAATCCATGTTCTCCATTACCCTTTGCAGCCCTCTACGGAGACGGTGTGTGATGTGCAAGCCCATAGATTAAACACCCGTGGGTTTGTGTACAAATAAGGTTTGCTCTCGGTGACAGAGTGTTAACAGAACCTTTTTTGGTAATAAAGGAATTGCCTTAGGTAATAAAATCTTGTTGGGTCATCCTGCTTGTAGAAGACACAAGATTTCGATCCATGCGGGTGCTAATGGATAACAATCGGGAAAATGAAATTACCTCATACCATATGAGGACGTGAATAGAATGGAGGACATGGAGGTTATTGAAAGAGGAGAGGTGCTCGGTGGTATAATTGCGGTGATACGAGTGTTATGGGGAAAGGTAATGTTCACACACGTTGGTGATCTGGGAGATGATTACGGGAGTTCTATCAGAGTTCATAGTGGTAACAATGATACTAACAATACTGGTGATGATACTAATATGGATGTTGTTTCTGATACTAACAATGCTGTGGGGATAATACTGAGGGTGGTAATTTGTATGGGGCGGTGGCAAGGGGAGATCTACTACCAACAAATATAGAGGTGTTTTATTTGAAGACATTATGTTACTACCAGTTTCAAAGGTTTATGGTAAAAGTTAAATTGAAGGAAATGAGAAAACCCACAGATGTGTGTGTTATTGAAAACAGTGAAAAGCTCAGGGGAGTTGTTAGCACGGCATCGGTGAACAGTGTATCCAAGAATGGGGTTACGTGGGTGGAGCTGTAATGATACAGTTAGGAGATACCAGAAAAATACATATATAGTAGACTTCCATGATTGGAACTGCGATAGTGGTTCTGTGGCTATCGTAGAGGGGAAACCTGAGTTTTCGGAGGCAGAAATACAATCAAGGAAACAAACATTTAGTGAACATTTGGCTAATGCGGATTATAGCGAACACGTTGAAGCGATAAGCGGGCTCTTGGCGGAATTTGGGGATACGGTAGCCTTGCAAGGTGATAAATGGGGGTTGACTAATGTCTTAGAGCATAAGGTAAATTTGGAGAGCAACAACAAAACCTATTTTTATATTCCTGCATATCGCATACCTTTCAAAATCAGAGAAACAGGTAGAGAAAGAAGTTAATAGATGGGAAGAAGAAGGAATCATTAGACCCAGTGTGTCTCCTTACAACTTTCCCTTGTTAGCGGTACCTACGAAAGACGGTTCGGTCCGTGTATGCGTCGATTTTAGACGTTTAAATGAGAAAACGATTCCCTGACCCGCTACCCCGAGTTGCGTGCATACCAGATCTTTTTGTCGAAATTGGGGGACATAATATTTATAGTTCAATTGATTTGGCGCAAGGTTTCTACAGGTCCCTCTCAGCGAGAGTAGCAAGGAATATACCGCCTTTTCAGTGCCCAAGGACACTATGAATTTACGCGAATGCCTTTCGGTTTATCGGGCAGTCCGATGACTTTACCAGGTTTGGTGAACACAGTTTTGCACGGGTTATTGGGCAAAAATGTTTTTGTGTATATGGATGACATCCTGATCGCAACGGACACGATCGCGCAACACCTGGAAGTGCTTACAGAAGTACTTAGGAGGCTTAGATTAGCGGGTTGAAAATCAAGCTAGCCAAGTGTTCGTTCTTGAAAAAGCAGATCACATATCTAGGTCACGTCATATCTAAGGAAGGGGTTAGAGTAAATGACGATAAAGTCAAAGCAATAGCGAATTTTCGCATCCCCAGATCAAAGAAAGAGATTAAGTCATTCCTGGGTGATCGCCGGTTTCTTCAGGAGGTTCGTAAAAGGGTTTTCTAACATAGCAGCTCCCCTAACTGATGTGTTGCGGGAAGACGTTCAATTTCAATGGAAGGAATCCCAGGCGGAGAGTTTTTCAAAGCTTAAAGATGCGCTAATGAATCCCCCGGTTTTGAAGTTTCCAAAGATTTTAAGGAACCTTTTACATTAGTGACTGATGCAAGCCGGAGGAAGGCATAGGTGGCATGCCTTATGCAAGTTTGATGGGAAATTTCATCCTATAGCTTTTTATAGCAGGAAGTTCAGGACAAAAGGCAGTAACGAGAAGTCCATGGCCACCATAGATAAGGAAGGCCTTTGCAATAGTGTCGAGCTTAGTTCATTTTAAAATGTTACTGATGGGAATAAAGTAGAAGTCCTTACAGAACCACAAACCGTTACTTGATCTTTTAATAAACCCGATTTGTCTCCCAAAAGAGCTCGATGGTTTCTAACTATCAGAGATTTTGATGCAAAGCTCAAATATATAGAGGGCAAATTTAATGTTGCGCGGACGCTTTGAGCAGGAGTTTTTCATGACGTGGAAGGTTTCCAAGTCGCGCAGGTCACTAACGAAGCCATACAATGGGATATACCCCACATAGAGCTAAAGCAAGATGAAGACGAGGTCTTAGCAGATGCGAAAGCATTTCTGAGAGGGGAATTAGTCAAGAAAACGTTATAGCTTGCCTTTTTCGGTTTGGATTAGTTAGAAGGAAATCTGTTGGTTAGGAAAATTAAATATAGTTTGAGAACCAGTGAAGTAAAGGAGATAACGACACCCAGATCGTAATTCCGAAAGTCCTAATTCCAGTGGTTTTAGATATAGTTCATTGCAGGTTCGGTAGTCCTCACTTGGGAATAGAAAAAAACTTATGATGAGGTTCGGGCTAAATACATTTGGAAAAATATGGGTAAAGATGTGGAAAAATTTCGTAAGGAATTGTGCGGTGTGCAACGCATGTAAGCCTGCTAGGACAACGTCATGCAAATTAGGATCGTATCCTATACCGAGTAAACCTTTTCAGAGAATACATAGGACGTCTTAGGGAATTTTTGTGAGTCTAGATACGCGAACAAGTACTGCTAGTGATAATAGATGAACTTACAAGGATAGTAGAAATTTTCCCCATTAAGCATAAAACAGCCGAAGAAGTAGCAATAGCATTCTTCAATGGTATCGTTTCCAGATACGGTTCACCCGAAGTTCTATTAACCGACAATGAGGGAATTTGTGAACAAAACCTTGGAGTTTAGCTGAATTCATGGGAATACAGAAAGTAACAATTATTCCATACAGACCCGAGGCTAATGGGTTGTGCGAACGAGCGAACAGGAAAGTGCTCGAAGCGCTCAGAAAAACGGTAGGTGGTAATGATAGAAATTGGGACAGATATATTAACGTTGTTAGACATAGCATTAACCACCTACCATGGTTAGCGATTCAATTAAAATGTCCCCTTTTGAAGCTTTGTTTGGTTATCCAGCGCGAGGCACATTTGATTTGTTAACTACGCCTCACCAGGGGGAGGATACAGTTGAAGCGCTGATATCCACAGCGAGAGAGAGACACGCATGTCTTAGCCGTAATCTCGAGTCCACAACCAGAGATATGGTTCAAAAAGAGTATTAGTAAATCATCTGATCCCAAGATCAATGTCGGTGATAAGGTATTTTTAAAACTTAACGTGAGAAATGAGTTAAATTACAAACTAGGCCCGAAGTTTGAAGGTCCTTTTAAAGTCATTGAAGAGAAAATTGGAAATAGGTTTGTAGTTTTAAATGAACGAACAGGTCAGTCGAAGCTAACACATATCTCGAAATTGAAAAGAATTTGGTCGTGGCAATTAATATATGATCGCGCATTGCATTCATTTTCCTTTTTTTTCTTGTTATCTGTTTTGTAATTTGATGACAGAATGGTTTTGAAATTTTTTTTTTCCTTCTCCTTTGTTTCCTTCGAATGTTTTTCTCTCTTATTGTATGTAAGTCTGCGGCGTTTTGGCGTAAGATTTCGGGGTTAATATTTTTCGGCAAATGTTTGCTTTAGCTGAGAAACGAGATGGTTTTTTTTAGCGTGGGGTCAGTAATTAAATAGAGGAATTATTTATGTCACCTGAGTGGTGTTATTATTAAGATGATGGTTTATGTATAATGAGATGGTTCTGGGGGGTGTGCTTACGAAGATCAGTACTAAACATTTTTTTTTGAGAATCATGAGTTTCTAGCGTCGCGAGTCTGATTATGCTGCAATGCTCAGCACCTGACGTGTTCATAGGTGGGTTTCTTTTTTGCTGAAGTTGCTGTAAGGAGTCCGGTTGCGAACCTTCCCTTTGGAATTGATGACTCGGGGATTTGCACGGTTTTCGGAGATGCCGATTATGACATTTCACGAGAACGTGTCATATAAGGGGATTTTTTTTTTTTTTCTTGTCGATAGGGTTGCTGCGCTAGCAGATTCTGTAACGGTACACATTCCTTTTTGGGAAAAGATGTTGAATTATATGTTTTTTTTTTTTCTTTCTTTCTTAACGTCGTCCGAGATGATTAAACAACTGATTGTTTTTCTTTTCTTTTCTCTTATGTGCGCTGTGTAATGGGGACGGGAAGGGGAAAGTTCACTTACTATTGTTGTATTATCTTATTTTTATTTATTTATTTTTTTCTCTTCTTTTTCTTTTCTTACGAGAGATGTTGCAATGAGGGTTGAGCTCTAAATAGCATTTATCTATTAGATAGAAGATATAATTTGTCAGGGTATGTGGGTTGGATAGAAGGGGTGTTCGTCATTATTATTTTATGGAGGCTAGTTATAAATAAACCATAAAGGGGTTTTTTACTGTTAGACTTATGAGTTCTCTTTTGATAGTGTGTTTGTCAGATATGGGATTATTTGTGAGAATCAGTAGGTAAAGATTTTTTGGTTTAGCGAGGAATTTTTCTTTTTCTAATATTTGATTAGTAGATTGAATATATTAATTAGTGACGAATTTGTGGGGTAAAACAGACTTTAGTTATTTTATGACCATGTAGACCTTTAAATACGGACACACAATGACTTTGGAGAATTCCCAACTCTACGTGAGGATGCCAAGGGAGACGACTTCGTTCTACAGTACCAGAGATTGAGTCAAGTCTACACACGAAGGGCATTTTTGTGGACTGCCTTGGCAAAGGATGAGATGTCTTCGATATAATTTCTGGGATAAAACCAGAGTCCTACAGTCTTCCGATGAGGCGGGTGCGAGTAGCACTTGCATAGAATAACGGGGTGGTGACCACGTTACTTCAGTAGAAAACGTCGAATCTACAGTTCGCGACGGGAGGGTGTTGGATACACTCACGAGGGTCGCAGGCGCTGAATAATGGCGCGTGCTGAGTTGTTTCGAGTTGGGTTACGTACTTCTCGACCTGCGTTTACAACAATTTCGCTCATTCTACAGGGATCCCAGCTGTTTGAAAGTTCCTGCAGGATTCTTACAGACTTCTTCATGGTACTTAGTCGGCGTGTCTACAACTCGTCGATAAAGATGTTTCACCGACACCTTTACGGAAGCCATAAGGCGGTTCGAATCCCCGCCTACAGTGGAGTCCATTACTGTCCCGCCACTCGAAGATAGTGGTGAAGATGAACCTTTTTTTTCGATGAACCGGGGCTTATACTATACCAATAGTAATGATCATGTTAGCCGCTATACTGATCGCCATTTGTGTACTTGGAGTCCTTAAACTTTTATGCATTCGAACGAAGCACAAGTGCTCCGGCAACGGATGGTGGCTCTAAGTTCATGTGGTACAGTGATACATTGGGCATTAGTTTGCCGATATGGGGTTGTGAACGGGGAGTGCATTATTTTCTTTTTTTGAGCCAGCCTCTGTTTTATATATATTGTAAGACGCTTGTGTCTAGAGCTAGGCGGGTGCTAGCATTAGGGTAGCTGAGCTCCTCTAAAGAGGTGAAAGAGGGGGAATGGCTAATAATATGTTAAAGTGTTTTATATAATAATAAAGTCACATAGCTCTGCTTGCCTAGAGACAAGGGGTGGTACACTGCAAAGTTCACCGGAGAGAGAATGGTATTTGCTGAACAAGCAACTTGTCTCAGAGGTCGTTCCCCGTTTGCGAGGCATGTGCATTCGTTTGTACGCGTATTACAGGCCTAC
>NC_087210.1:26371440-26398173 GCF_015104395.2 Macrobrachium nipponense
ATTACAGGCCTACTGGTTCAGGGTACTTGTGGAAGACGCATTCTTTGTGCAAAGGAGAGAACAAGCAGTTACCCTAAGTGTCAGGAGAGAACGCCCATCGAAAAGGTAAGACGTTCTTTAAAAACTTAGAAAATCTGTTACCTTTTGGGAAAGAGAGAGAAGTGTGGAAATATTCTCTTTACGTAAATACTTTGAAAAGAGTGAGTGTGTGTCTATATAACTATTATCTTTATTACAGATGGGTCCGATTCCATGGTTGATTAGGAATGGAATTCTCTAATTGACTAATACTAGACAGTGTGACTTGTTTGGGTTTGAGAGTGTAACCTTAGTCCGGAAGGTAGAATGTTATCTTATTGGTTTTCTTTATGGGCAGATTTGGGTATTTGTGCCATTATGACTTGTTAATAATTTTGTTCTTTGTATAACCAATTGCTTTGGGAAATAAACGATATTTTTTGTATATTTACGCAGTCTTAATAAGCCTCGTGACATCTTACAGACAGGGCACCGTTGGCAACAGGTAAGAGTTCCCCCCCAGTTTGTGTAGTTTATTGGGAATAGAGGGGGGGGTAATAGTATATAATATATATATATATATGATATATATATATATATATATAATATATATATATATATATATATATATATATATAATCTATATATATATAATATACTATAATAATATATATATATATATATATATATATAATATATAATATATATATATATTATCATATATATACTATGTAACATGTACACACATACACATACAGTGCACATATATCAAGATTTATATATGTATGCACATATTATATATATTTTAATATTGTATATATATATATATATATATATATATATATATATATATATATATATATATACGTATATATATATATATATATATATATATATATATATATATATATATATATATATATATATATATATACACAGTAGTAGTAGTATTTGTTGTTGTCAAAATAATCATTAACTTAGCAAATCTTTTGCTACTAATAATGATTTATTGAAAGAAAACAATGTTCTGTTATTCATATCCCTTTTCCTCCCACGAGCAACCAGATTTGCTGAACAGCAGCACCAATATGCAGTAAATATGCCTTGCTGTTGAATTTCTCAGTTCCAGAGGTCTTTTGTTCCTCACAATGTTTGACTGCGGAACTTCTGAGGATGTTGTGCACTTAAAACTTCAAAAGTTCAAGAGATGATGCAATGCATTTTAATCACTTTTATCTATTTTTTAACTTGTTAATTTATTTGTTCTTTTTTAACGAGTGAGTTCTCTACTTTCTTTACTTCCCTCTACCTTCTGTTACTTCTTTCAAATGAACACATATTCTTTGGAAGCCCATGTGGGCTTGTTTCATATGAATAGGGTTTTCATGTTCTAAATACATGTAATAATAATAATTAGATAATACAAATAAAATTAACCCCATTGTCAGGTACAAATTGTAAAAATCTTCTGTGAGCCCCTGATATTTTATCAATCCCTGCAAATATCTCCCTTTCAAAAGCAAAATATATTTCTTATATATATTATACCCACCATTTGCTTTTGAGTTCACTATGGCCACCGCTACACACGCACACATGAAACATAGAGAGGTGGCCAGCAGTGAGGAGAAAATCAGAATTAGCAGGCTGCTCACTATCTAATCAGTAACCTTATACAATATGTTATGTGCATTTAATTTTTATCCTATCATGGTTTCTGTTGGTTGAGACTTCTGCATGCAGGGGTTTTGAAAACCAGATAAAGGAAACTATTCCATCATAATAATAATAATAATAATAATAATAATAATAATTAAACTGGAAAACCCCAGGTCCCGATGAAGTCCATGGATACTGGCTCAAAAACTTCAAGGCCCTACACCCACGAATAGCAGAACAACTCCAGCTTTGTATCTCAAATCACCAAGCACCCAAATGGATGACCACAGGAAGAACATCCTTAGTACAAAAAGACAAGAGTAAGGGAAATATAGCCAGTAATTACAGGCCTATCACCTGCCTACCAATAATGTGGAAGTTACTAACAGGTATCATCAGTGAAAGGCTATACAACTACCTAGAGGAGACAAACACCATCCCCTACCAACAGAAAGGCTGCAGAAGGAAGTGTAGGGGCACAAAAGACCAGCTCCTGATAGACAAAATGTAATGAAGAACAGTAGGAGAAGGAAAAACCAACCTAAGCATGGCATGGATAGACTATAAGAAAGCCTTCGACATGATACCACACACATGGCTAATAGAATGCCTGAAAATATATGGGGCAGAGGAAAATACCATCAGCTTCCTCAAAAATACAATGCGCAACTGAAATACAATACTTACAAGCTCTGGAATAAGACTAGCAGAGGTTAATATCAGAAGAGGGATCTTCCAGGGCGACTCACTGTCCCCACTACTCTTCGTAGTAGCCATGATTCCCATGACAAAAGTACTACAGAAGATGGATGCCGGGTACCAACTCAAGAAAAGAGGCAACAAAATCAACCATCTGATGTTCATGGACGACATCAAGCTGTATGGTAAGAGCATCAAGGAAATAGATACCCTAATCCAGACTGTAAGGATTGTATCTGGGGACATCAGAATGGAGTTTGGAATAGAAAAATGCGCCTTAGTCAACATACAAAAAGGCAAAGTAACGAGAACTGAAGGGATAAAGCTACCAGATGGGAGCAACATCAAACACATAGATGAGACAGGATACAAATACCTGGGAATAATGGAAGGAGGAGATATAAAACACCAAGAGATGAAGGACACGATCAGGAAAGAATATATGCAGAGACTCAAGGCGATACTCAAGTCAAAACTCAACGCCGGAAATATGATAAAAGCCATAAAACACATGGGCAGTGCCAGTAATCAGATACAGCGCAGGAATAGTGGAATGGACGAAGGCAGAACTCCGCAGCATAGATCAGAAAACCAGGAAACAAATGACAATACACAAAGCACTACACCCAAGAGCAAATACGGACAGACTATACATAACACGGAAAGGAAGGAGGGAGAGGACTACTAAGTATAGAGGACTGCGTCAACATTGAAAACAGAGCACTGGGGCAATATCTGAACCCAACCAGTGAAGACGAGTGGCTAAAGAGTGCATGGGAAGAAGACTAATAAAAGTAGACGAAGACCCAGAAATATACAGAGACAGGAGAAAGACAGAAAGAACAGAGGACTGGCACAACAAACCAATGCACGGACAATACATGAGACAGACTAAAGAACTAGCCAGCGATGACAATTGGCAATGGCTACAGAGGGGAGAGCTAAAGAAGGAAACTGAAGGAATGATAACAGCGGCACAAGATCAGGCCCTAAGAACC
This sequence comes from Macrobrachium nipponense, assembly GCF_015104395.2. Classification (NCBI taxonomy): domain Eukaryota; kingdom Metazoa; phylum Arthropoda; class Malacostraca; order Decapoda; family Palaemonidae; genus Macrobrachium; species Macrobrachium nipponense. The sequence goes on from NC_087210.1 coordinate 26,374,815, forward strand.
AGATATGTTCAAAGTACGATAGACGGAAATAACATCTCTACCATATGTAGGAAGTGCAATACGAAAAATGAAACCATAAACCACATAGCAAGTGAATGCCCGGCACTTGCACAGAACCAGTACAAAAAGAGGCATGATTCAGTGGCAAAAGCCCTCCACTGGAGCCTGTGCAAGAAACATCAGCTACCTTGCAGTAATAAGTGGTACGAGCACCAACCTGAGGAGTGATAGAAAACGATCAGGCAAAGATCCTCTGGACTCATGGTATCAGAACGGATAGGGTGATACGTGCAAATAGACCCAGCACGTGACGTTGATTGACAAAGTCAAGAAGAAAGTATCAACTTCAATTGATGTCGCAATACCATGGGACACCAGAGTTTGAAGAGAAAGAGAGGGAAAAAATGGATAAGATATCAAGATCTGAAATAGAAATAAGAGAAGGATATGGGATATGCCAGTGGAAATCGTACCCATAATCATAGGAGCACTAGGCACGATCCCAAGATCCCTGAAAAGGAATCTAGAAAAACTAGAGGCTGAAGTAGCTACAGGTCTCATGCAGAAGAGTGTGATCTTAGAAACGGCACACATAGTAAGAAAAGTGATGGACTCCTAAGGAGGCAGGATGCAACCCGGAACCCACACTATAAATACCACCCAGTCGAATTGGAGGACTGTGATAGAGCACAAAAAAAAAAAAAAAAAAAAAAAAAAAAAAAAAAAAAAAAAAAAAAATAATAATAATAATAATAATAATAATAATAACCCAATTTTTAAATTAAGCATCTTCAATGGTATACGGTACTACAATTTCACAATTGCGCAGTATCAAATTCTAACTTACCTGTTTTTAATCTTCCTAATTTAAACTGAAGTCTTTCTAGTGTTTTTGCCAAGCCTACAGCAGATGCATCACCCATCCTGCCAGCAGGACGGACATCTAAACCAATGTTAATGGATCCTCTCAAAAATGTGCCTGTTGTTATCACAATACTCCGGCACGAAATTTCCTGCCCATCTTCAAGTATTACTCCTTGACACCTCACTTGATTACCATTCCCTAAAAGATTGGACTTTTAAAATATTAACTCTAGCACCTTAGTTTCACCGCTCCTTAAGGATGACTGGCCATCTTTATAAATAATGCTTTTTATAACATTATAACTAGTGCTAATCTGTACTTCATGAAAATGGTATACAATACAGTTTACTTTTTAGTCAGTAAGGTTCTACATTTAAATCTCTGAAATCATTCATGAAAAGTACCTTCCTTAGAAGAATCAGACACTTTAGGTTCTCCCAACATTAGGTTCTCTACAGATCCTTCTATGATAGAGAGATTAGGGGTCTTGAATAGCTCAGACTGCATGTGTTTTTTGTAAAGCCGACGGTCAATCTGAGCACGAGGCCCCCACACTGCTGGCCCTTTTCGTTTATTCAGCACCTAGTAAAAGTTGGTAATAACAGTAAAAATGTACAAAATTATATCAAAATTATATAACTTTGAATAAGATTTTACTCTTAAAAGTTCTAGTTCATTTTTTGTACATGATTCTTATGAATAACCATGATTTTTACTAAAGCCATCAAAATGTGATAACTTCACTTAATTTTTTTCACCATAAGTAAATCTCCATCTTGCTCCAGACTAAGCATAACTGAAAATGAATATATACTATACTTATTTACAAGGGATTGCCTTACAGCATCTAAACTTATATGCACTTACTATTCAGGAAAACTATACATCAAAAGTTAATTTACACAATATCACAATGACATACAGTATATTTCAAAATCAATGAGAAATATAGTACGTAAACATACATACGTATACTACTGTAGTAACAAAAACTAATTCACCCTATACAACCTAAAAAAATATTAAACCAAATCAGGTGGCACTCTACTGTGTTGAAAGCAACTCCACACAGTCACACTGCTGTTCCTTAGTTAATCAAGACGTCAACATAGTACATGCTTCCTTGCCTCCACCATGCAAGTACGTACATGTACAACAAGTGGCAATACATAACAATCTTTTTATACTGTACCTTATAATGGACCCCGGATAAATCACACACACGACCACACAGGCCATCCAGTGCATCAACTTCTTTCATCAAATGGCCTTTTCCAATGCCACCAAAAGATGGGTTGCAGGACATCTCACCTTCAAGAACAGATTATAAATAAGTTAAATATTACTAATAGTACATGTACTGTAGTGTCAGTAAATTAAGGAGTGCTATATACACCTTGAATCTTTAATAAAATAAATGTTTCCTAGTATATACAGTGCCTATGCATTAAAAAAAAGAATAACTTATGTCCACATTTCTCTCATCATTTCCAATGAAATCCTTCAGTCCAGCCTTATAAGAATGATTAAATGTGGGTCAGCAATCTGGTTGAAATATCTAATCAATAATAATAATAACAATAATATGTTATTGTTATTATACAATTAAGTTTGTTCATACTTACCTGGCAGATATATATATAGCTGTATTTTCTGAAGTCCGACAGAATTTCAAAACTCGCGGCACACGCAGTGGGCGGCCAGGTGGTAGTACCCATTCCCGCCGCTGGGAGGCGGATATCAGGAACCATTCCCATTTTCTATTCATATTTTATTAATGCCACTGTCTCCTGAGGGGAGGAGGGCGGGCAATTTAATTATATATATCTGCCAGGTAAGTATGAACAAACTTAATTGTATAATAACAATAACATTTTGTTCATAGCCACTTACCATGGACAGTATATTATATATAGCTGAATCCCACCTTCGGATGGTGGGAAGAGACAGAATAGGATTTTTTAGGAAACTTAAATTAAGTAGATGATATACATCTTGGTTCCTCACCTGTTAGCAAAGTAGACTCTGTGATTACTGTCACTTAAGGCTGCTTTTGCTTAAATCAGAGTTGCCAGCCAGGTGGAGACCTGTAGTGCTGGTGCACTCTGGATGATCTGTCAACGGGTACGAGACCTCAACGTGACAAGACCATCGAGCCATACATATGAGGGCAACGAAGCAACTGACCACCAACTGACCAACTATTCAAAAAACCCCTTAAAACTAACTAAAGGATGGGAGATCTTCACATAAGACTCACCACAACCTAAAAAACACAACAATAAAACTAACCTAAGCCTAACTAAGGGATAGGGAAAGAGCTACTTCCGGACCCCAAGACTGTGTCCGCAGAAACGTATGGCCCCAGTGAATTACAGTCGTCATAAATCGTTCTCACATCCCTTAGGTAATGTGAGGCGAAGACGGAGTTACTCCTCCAAAAGGTGCAATCAAGAATGTCCTTGATTGACATATTCTTTGGAAGGCAAGAGAGGTAGCGACAGCTCGAACTTCGTGAGCTTTCACTCGTAAGAGGCTCAAATCAGTCTTCTGGAAAGATGAATGAGCCTCCTTAATGACGTCCCTCAGAAAGGTAACTCTGGTCTCTTCACAGAGCACCAGAGATTACCTGAGGGACCTCTTACCTCTTTTGTTCTATGTACATAGAACTTGAGAGCCCTGACCGGGCACAGGGCTCTCTCTGGTTCTTGGCCCACCAGACTTGACATACCCTTGATCTCGAAAGTTTTCGGCCAAGGATTCGAAGGATTTTCATTCTTCACCAAGAAAGTTGGGTTCAAAGAGCAGACAGCATTGTCTCCTTTGAATCCCACTAAATTACTAAACGCTTGAATCTCACTAACTCTCTTAGCCGTCGCAAGAGAAGTTAGGAAAAGAGCCTTCCTTGTCAAGTTTCGAAGAGACGCTGCCTGAAGAGGTTCGAAAGGGCTTGACATAAGGAACTTAAGAACCACGTCAAGGTTCCATGAAGGAGGTCTCATTTGAGGAATCTTCTAAGTCTCTAAAGATTTTAAAAGATCATGAATGTCCTTGTTGTCCAGAAAGGTCAAGGCCTCTGTGCCTAAAAACCGCTGACAACATGCTTTTATATCCCTTGATGGTAGGGACCGCTAATTTCTGCACATTCTGAGAAAGAGCAGAAAATCAGCTATCTGGTTCACAGAGGTCGAGGAAGAGGAAACTCCCTCCTTTTTACACCATGCCCTGAAGGAAGCCCACTTCGATTGGTAAACAGCTCTTGTGGAAGCACGTCTTGCATTTGCGATTGCTCTCGCAGCTGCTTTCGAAAAACCTCTCGCTCTGGCCAACTTTTCGATAGTCTGAACGCAGTCAGACCCAGAGCGGAGAGGTTTTGGTGAAACCTTTCGAAGTGAGGCTGTTTGAGTAGATCTTTCCTCCAGGGCAATGTCCTTGGAAAGTCTACAAGGAAGACATGACCTCTGTGAACCATTCTCCCCCCCCATCTCGCTGGCCACATCAGAGCGATCAGGGTCAACCTCGTCCCTTCTGAGGCCGCAAACTTCCTCATGACTTCCCCCAAAATCTTGAATGGTGGGAAGGCGTACAGATCTAGACCCCGTCCAATTCCAAAGCAACGCGTCTACAGCGATCGCTTCTGGATCCATGACCGGGGAGCAATAAAGAGGAAGTCTCTTGGTCCTTGACGTCGCGAATAAGTCGACCAGAGGACGTCCCCACAACCTCCAAAGGTCTCGACACACGTCTTTGTTTAAGGTCCATTCCGTCGGTAGAATTTGTTCCCGACGACTGAGAAGATCGGCCCTGATGTTTTGCACTCCTGCAATGAACCTCGTCAGGATTGTCACCTTTCTTCTCTTCGCCCACAGCAGAATCTCCCTCGCCAGGAAAAACAAAGTTCTGGAGTGTGTTCCTCCCTGATTTTTCAAATAAGCGAGTGCTGTGGTATTGTCTGAGTTTACCTGAACAATCGTTTGTTCTTCAAAACTCCTTTCGGAAGAACTGCAGTAGACAGAAAGATTGCTGCAAGCTCTTTGGACATTTATGTGCCATTGCTACCTGTTACCCCTCCCCAGGAGCTTGACACTTCCTTCCACCCTCCTAGTGGTTGCTCCCCAGCCCGTGATGGAAGCGTCGGAGAACAACACTAGGTCGGGGCTCAGAAGACTTAGGGACACGCCCTCCTGTAGCTTCTGAGGGTCGAACCACCATCTTAGATGGTTCTTTATAGGAAGAGATATTCTCAATATGGCATTGAGATCGTCTCCTTTGGCCTTCCACTCGTCCGCAAGGAAAAACTGGAGAGGCCTGAGGTGCAGTCTTCCCAAGGAAACAAACCTTTCTAGCGAGGAAATGGTTCCCAGCAGACTCATCCATTCCCTCGCCGAGCAAGTCTCTTTCCCTAAGAAGGCCGAGATCTTTTTCTAAACCTAGCCGCTGACGTTCCTGGGACGGAAACGCTCGAAAAAGCCACTGAATCCATCTGAATCCCCAGATACACGATGGACTGTGTCGGGGTCAGATGCGACTTTTCGAGGTTGACAAGAAGTCCCAGGGACTTTGCTAGGGCTAAAGTGACCTGCAAGTCCTTCAGACACTTTTCTCTCGACGACGCTCTGATCAGCCAGTCGTCGAGGTACAGGGAAACCTTATCCCCGAAGAGTGTAGCCACCTCGCCACATTCTTCATGACTACGGTGAACACCATTGGAGCCGTGGTCAGGGCCGAAACACATAGCTCTGAACTGCCACACTTTTTGTCTAAGACAAACCTTAGATACTTTCTTGAAAGAGGGTGGATCGGGATGTGAAAGTACGCGTCCTGCAAGTCTAAGGACACCATCCAGTCGCCCGGTCCCTCAAGGCTCCCAGAACAGAATGAGGCGTCTCCATCGTGAATTTGGTCTTTTCCACGAAAAGATTGAGCCTGCTTACATCTAGAACTGGACGCCAACCTGACGACTGCTTCGGTACTAGGAAAATCCTGTTGTAAAAACCTGGAGACCCCACCCCAGGTCCGCGACTTGTTCCACCGCTCTTTTCTCGATCATTTGTTGAAGAAGATCGAAATAACACTTGCTCTTCTCTCCCTGATAGGATGGAGAAAGGTCTCTTGGAGTCGTAGGAAAGAGGAGGAAGATCTAAAAACAGGGTTCTTGTACCCCTGCTCCAACGATCTTGAGGGACCAAGAGTCCGTGTCCCTCTCTCTCCACGCTCCCGCAAAAACTTCAGTCTGGCTCCGACTGGTGTCTGAAGGACATGCTTCTCACTTGGAAGGCTTTGATTTAAAGGAAGCTCTTCCTCGTGAAAACCCTCTCCCTCGAGGAGCTGCTCTCGAGGGGGGAGCCCCACGAAAGGGCTTAACCTTCTTCGGCGGTCGAACCGAAGCTGAAGAGTTGAAAAGGTACTGCCGAACGTCTTGTAGACGGGCTAAGAGGTCCTGCGTTGCCTTCTCTTGCAAACTGCTAGTCAGGTCCTTTACTAAAGTCTGGGGGAAGAGATGGTTCGAAAGAGAGAAAAAAGCAAATCCGCTTTCTGAGCTGGAAGTAACTGAACGAGCTGTGAAATTGCACAGCAAAGCTCTCTTCTTCAATAAGGCCGTTCCAAAATGAGAGACGATCTCCTCCGAACCATCCACCCTGACGGCTTTGTCCATACATGCTAACACGCTGGACAGCTCCCCCAGACAGAGATTCTGGGCTTCTCGCTTGCAGATCCAGAATCTCCCAAGCACCAGTCAAGGAAGTTGAAAACTTCAAGAGTCCAGAGCAGACCCTTCAAATAGATGGTCCGTCTCCGTAGAGGTCCAGGTCACTTTAGCAGTGGATAAAAGAGACCTCCTCTGCGAATCCACCAAGCTGGAGAAATCTCCTTGAGCTGAAGAAGGGATACGAACCCCCACTTCTTCTTTGGTTCTATACCAAATACCCCCTTTTCCGCTGAGTCTAGCTGGAGGCAATGCGAAAGTCGTCTTGCCTTGATCTCTCCTTCGTACCATCCAATCTTGGAGTTTCTTGAACGCCCGTTTAGTGGAGAGCGAAGTTTTCATCTCAACAAACTCCGGAGTTTTACCAGTCTTAGAGGATGAAAACTGCGAAGGAGGAGACTTGGGAGCTGCAGGCTGAAACTTGTCCTCGAAGGACGAACGCAACAGCCGCACGAGAACTTTATAATCTGAGATTGAAGGGGCAGCAGAAGCGTTTTCCCTCTTCCAAACCGAGTCAGCAGAAACACTCAGCCTTCCCTTCTTCTCTAACGGAAGAGGAGACCGCCTGTCCGGAGAGGGCGTACGAATGTCGGGTCTTGTCTTAATCAAAGGACCCTATCCTTACTGGATGAAGCCTTATTTCGGCTGTCTCTTTGTGGCGCTTACCACTTGAAGCAGGTAGAGCCGTCCTGACGTAGGACGAGCGTCCTTAGCGACACCGAGGGCAGCCTCACTTGCCAGAGAACGCGTCCTTACGTTTATTACACGAAAGGGAAGACATGTTAGCCGGAATACGTGCATGTGCGCGCAAACTAGCGTCTTGGGGTACGACTTCTTGGTCGGAGTCCCCAAAAGCGTCTTGAAGAGCGTCCTGAACGTCCTGTCGAGCGTCCTGCCGAGCGTCCTGCCAAGCGTCCTGCCGAGCGTCCTGCCGAGCGTCCTGTCGAGCGTCCTGACGAGCGTCCTGACGAACGTCCTGCCGAGCGTCCTGCCAAGCGTCCTGCCGAGCGTCCTGACAAGCGTCCTGTCGAGCGTCCTGCCGAACATCCTGCCAAGCGTCCTGCCAAGAAAAGGTCCTGCCTAGCGTCCTGCCGAGCGTCCTGACGAGGCGGTCCTGTCGAACGTCGTGCTGAGCGTCCTGCCGAACGTCCTCAAAAGCGTCTTGACGCAACGTCTTCCTAGAGGACGAACGAGATCGGCGAATCGCCGAAGGAGACGCGATCGGCGAACGAGACGAAGTAGGAGAGGGAGAAGGAGACTGCTTCGTCCTCTTGACGGGCAGTCTAAGGTCCTTCCTCCGCTTAGGCTCGACTGCTGCTGGGCGAGTCCTCTGAGCCATAAGCGTCGATAGCTGGTCTGAAGGACAAAAGCATGTTCTTCGTTGGAGAGGAAACGAACAGAGGAAGCAGGACTGATCCTGCGAGAAGACGAGGGGCGAGGGGACGCCTCCTTCCTTTTCACAGGTACAGCTACCTGCTTCTCAGGGAGATGCGCCTGTGCACGCAACCCAGCGTCCTCATCGGAGAGATAACCCCTTTTCTGAGGCGGAAAAAAAGCGTCATACGCATCCTCCGATGAAAGCGGCGATACAGGACGTGAAGCGTCCTCAACACGAAACGTCCTTTTCAGAGGGACGGAGAGTCTCTCCGAGCGCTCCACCCTTGCGCGGGGAGGACGCTTCGGGAGGACGAAAAGCACTCTTCAGGACGCGCGCTCGTGCGCGCTCCTTGGCAGCCTGGGACTTTGCAACAAGGCCTGCCGAAGGGACGCCAGATCGGTGGGGAGCCCCCGTAACCCTCTTGCGGCTTTCGACATACCCTCTCCCTGAGTCTTGGGAGTCCGATAGAGGTGCTAGGCCTAGAGGCATTATGGGGCCGATCTGACGCCCCCTCCACACACTAGGGGCACGATCACACACTTGCACCGAGCCAGTTTCCAACGGCTTTCACTTTGGTCTCCAGAGTGCGTAGAGGACTCCAAAATAAGAGAGAGAGCATTAGCTTCTCCCGACACAGAATCAGAGCCCGAAGGCAACACAGGTTTAGGAGATGCAAAACTCTACAGGTGTTAATACAGGAGAGATATTAGCCTTACCTTTGGTAGAACCACTCCTGGAGGAAGACCTCCTGATCCTATCGCGTTCCAATTTAAGGCGATAGGACTCATATACTCTCCAATCATCATCGGTTCAATCTCTCACATTCATTGCACCGATTTATCCACCACCAAAAACAATTCAATGCCCCCTACAACCTCATACATACTGTGTGGGGGTCTACCGATGCTTTCGGTAGCCTCACCTTACAATCAGTCCTCACACACACTCTGAAACTCACAGCACTTGATCCAGACATCACGTTTACAGAAAAGCCAATCCAAAGTCAAAAAACGGTCCACTATCGCGCATGCCAATTCAACAATCCAATTCAATACCAAAAAACCAATTAGATACTAAAAGCGAGTCAAATCCAAAAAATCCGAGCAGAGGTCTGTAAACAGTTGTTTACCGGACCGGCGACAGAAAAAAAATATGAATAGAAAATGGGAATGCGGTTTTTTCCTGGTATATCCGCCCTCCCCAGCGGCCGGGAATGGGTACTACCACCTGGGCCGCCCAACTGCGTGTGCCGCGAGTTTTGAAATTCTGTCGGACTTCAGAAAATACAGCTATATATATATCTGTCAGGTAAGTGGCATGAACAAAAATAATAATAATAATAATAATAATAATAATAATAATAATATAATAATAATAATAATAATAATAATAATAATAATAATATTATTATTATTATTATTATTATTATTATTATTAAATGTGGCGCCGTGGAGGAGTGGGTTAGGTCCTCAATGGACTTAAGTCAAGTTAAGCAACATTGGGGCTGGTCAGTCGTTGGATGGGTGACCGCTCTCCTCGGCGTTGATTCCTTGGGAAAGGATCTTTACCATATTTCCCCAGTCTACTCAGCTGTAAATGAGTACCTATCCCTGATGGGGTAGGGTCCAGCTATGGGTTAAATAGCAAAACTCAGCAATGATGGAAAGAAATGAAGGAATAAACAACAACGACGTAAATGGAACCTCTGGCAACAGAGGAGCTTCGTCCGGCAACCAGGTATTCAACCCAATTGAAGGGGAAGACGGTCAGGTACTTGGAGGTCGTCATCCAGCAACTGATCACCACAACGAAAGTAATCAACAGCCTGAGATTGGAGCTACAGAAGCAAAAAGGAAGAAATGGACAAGAGAAGAAAATAAGGAATATGGAGATGCTACATCAGAAGCAACCCGACGGAGGAGAGGATAAAGAAGAAGATTGGTCAACATCTGGAATGAGAGGAATAACACCCCCCAAACAGAGCAGAGGCTGGCAGACCAAGCAAGAAACATAAAGAAAAACAACTGGCTCTCCCCAACAGAAAGAGAAGAACTGGAAAGGGAAATGTCACACGACAACGAATTACACGAAGACGAACTGAGAGACGATGCCACAGAAGACGACAGGGAGGATGAGGTATCAAACAACGACACACGAAGAAACACCGACGAAGTAACAGAGAGGACGGAATGGGTAGAAAAGATTAGACAATGGATGGAGCCAGATACAGAGAGAACAAAGATCCCCTCCATGAAAGCCTACAACACAAGAAATTAAGGGAGAAAACAAGTGAGGTCAATGAAATAATGGGCATAATACACACCACCAGTATCACAGAAACAAATAACTTGGTATATGCAGGAGCAAGATTAGTAGCAGAACTGATGGGGATTCGAACACCAACACCACCAGCACAACCAACCAAACAAAAACCAAAACAGCAACCTCCTTGGAAAAGGCGCCTGGAAAAGCAAATCAGGTGATGAGATCTGACTGAAAACTGAAAGAGATGGCAGAAAAAAGGCTAAGAAGCAAGAAAACAAGGAGGAACTCAACGAGAAATACAAAGTACAAGAGAGGGGACTAAAAAACAACACAATAGAAGATGTAAAACAGAGGCTTAAGGCCAAAGCACATAAGATCCAACGGTACATGAACGGGAATAAGGGAGTACCAACAGAACCAAAACTATTCGGTAACAACAGAAAAGACTATACAGCCACTAAGAGGGGAAAACAACCACCAGAAATTCCTGAAGCCGAACCAAGTAAGGGACTCTGGGAAACATATGGAGCAATCCGGTATCACACAACAAACATGCAACATGGCTCCAGGAAGTCAAGGAAGAAGAAACAGGGAGAATAAAACAAAGATTTACAGAGATCACGACAGACACAGTCAGACACCAACTAAGAAAAATGCCAAACTGGAAAGCCCCAGTCCCGATGAAGTCCATGGATACTGGCTCAAAAACTTCAAGGCCCTACACCCACGAATAGCAGAACAACTCCAGCATTGTATCTCAAATCACCATGCACCCAAATGGATGACCACAGGAAGAACATCCTTAGTACAAAAGACAAGAGTAAGGGAAATATAGCCAGTAACTACAGGCCTATCACCTGCCTACCAATAATGTGGAAGTTACTAACAGGTATCATCAGTGAAAGGCTATACAATTACCTAGAGGAGACAAACACCATCCCCCACCAACAGAAAGGCTGCAGAAGGAAGTGTAGGGGCACAAAAGACCAGCTCCTGATAGACAAAATGGTAATGAAGAACAGTAGGAGAAGGAAAAAACCAACCTAAGCATGGCATGGATAGACTATAAGAAAGCCTTCGACATGATACCACACACATGGCTAATAGAATGCCTGAAAATATATGGGGCAGAGGAAAACACCATCAGCTTCCTCAAAAATACAATGCGCAACTGGAATACAATACTTACAAGCTCTGGAATAAGTCTAGCAGAGGTTAATATCAGAAGAGGGATCTTCCAGGGCGACTCACTGTCCCCACTACTCTTCGTAGTAGCCATGATTCCCATGACAAAAGTACTACAGAAGATGGATGCCGGGTACCAACTCAAGAAAAGAGGCAACAGAATCAACCATCTGATGTTCATGGACGACATCAAGCTGTATGGTAAGAGCATCAAGGAAATAGATACCCTAATCCAGACTGTAAGGATTGTATCTGGGGACATCAGGATGGAGTTTGGTATAGAAAAATGCGCCTTAGTCAACATACAAAAAGGCAAATTAATGAGAACTGAAGGGATAAAGCTACCAGATGGGAGCAACATCAAACACATAGATGAGACAGGATACAAATACCTGGGAATAATGGAAGGAGGGGATATAAAACACCAAGAGATGAAGGACACGATCAGGAAAGAATATATGCAGAGACTCAAGGCGATACTCAAGTCAAAACTCAATGGAGGAAATATGATCAAAGCCATAAACACATGGGCAGTGCCAGTAATCAGATACAGCGCAGGAATAGTGGAATGGACGAAGGCAGAACTCCGCAGCATAGATCAGAAAACCAGGAAACATATGACAATACACAAAGCACTACACCCAAGAGCAAATACGGACAGACTATACATAACACGAAAGGAAGGAGGGAGAGGACTACTAAGTATAGAGGACTGCGTCAACACCCAGAACAGAGCACTGGGGCAATATCTGAAAACCAGTGAAGACGAGTGGCTAAAGAGTGCATGGGAAGAAGGACTAATAAAAGTAGACGAAGACCCAGAAATATACAGAGACAGGAGAATGACAAGACAGAACGAGGAATGCACAACAAACCAATGCACGGATTATACATGAGACAGACTAAAGAACTAGCCACGATGACACATGGCAATGGCTACAGAGGGGGAGAGCTAAAGAAGGAAACTGAAGGAATGATAACAGCGGCACAAGATCAGGCTCTAAGAACCAGATATGTTCAAAGAACGATAGATGGAAATAACATCTCTCCCATATGTAGGAAGTGCAATATGAAAAATGAAACCATAAACCACATAGCAAGCGAATGCCCGGCACTTCCACAGAACCAGTACAAAAAGAGGCATGATTCAGTGGCAAAAGCCCTCCACTGGAGCCTGTGCAAGAAACATCAGCTACCTTGCAGTAATAAGTGGTACGAGCACCAACCTGAGGGAGTGATAGAAAACGATCACGCAAAGATCCTCTGGGACTATGGTATCAGGACGAATAGGGTGATACATGCAAACAGACCAGACGTGACGTTGATTGACAAAGTCAAGAAGAAAGTATCACAATACCATGGGACACCAGAGTTGAAGAGAGAGAGGGGGAGGTGGATAAGTATCAAGATCTGAAAATAGAAATAAGAAGGATATGGGATATGCCAGTGGAAATCGTACCCATAATCATAGGAGCACTAGGCACGATCCCAAGATCCCTAAAAAGGAATCTAGAAAAACTAGAGGCTGAAGTAGCTCCAGGACTCATGCAGAGAGTGTGATCCTAGAAACGGCACACATAGTAAGAAAAGTGATGGACTCCTAAGGAGGCAGGATGCAACCCGGAACCCCACACTATAAATACCCACCCAGTCGAATTGGAGGACTGTGATAGAGCAAAAAAAAAAAATAATAATAATAATAATAATAATAATAATAATAATAATAATAACACATAGATGAGATAGATAAGACTGGATACAAATACCTGGGAATAATGGAAGGAGGGGGATATAAAACACCAAGAGATGAAGGACACGATCAGGAAAGAATATATGCAGAGACTCAAGGCGATACTCAAGTCAAAACTCAACGCCAGAAATATGATAAAAACCATAAACACATGGACGAAGGCAGAATTCCGCAGCATAGATCAGAAAACCAGGAAACATATGACAATACACAAAGCACTACACCCAAGAGCAAATACGGAAAGACTATACATAACACGAAAGGAAGGAGGGAGAGGACAGAGCACTGGAGCAATATCTGAAAACCAGTGAAGATGAGTGGCTAAAGAGTACATGGGAAGAAGGACTAATAAAAGTAGATGAAGACCCAGAAATATACAGAGACAGGAGAATGACAGACAGAACAGAGGACTGGCACAACAAACCAATGCACGGACAATACATGAGACAGACTAAAGAACTAGCCAGCGATGACAATTGGCAATGGCTACAGAGGGGAGAGCTAAAGAAGGAAACTGAAGGAATGATAACAGTGGCACAAGATCAGGCCCTAAGAACTAGATATGTTCAAAGAACGATAGATGGAAATAACATCTCTCCCATATGTAGGAAGTGCAATAAAAAAAATGAAACCATAAACCACATAGCAAGCGAATGCCCGGCACTTCCACAGAACCAGTACAAAAAGAGGCATGATTCAGTGGCAAAAGCCCTCCACTGGAGCCTGTGCAAGAAACATCAGTTACCTTGCAGTAATAAGTGGTACGAGCACCAACCTGAGGGAGTGATAGAAAACGATCAGGCAAAGATCCTCTGGGACTATGGTATCAGAACAGATAGGGTGATACATGCAAATAGACCAGACGTGACGTTGATTGACAAAGTCTAGAAGAAAGTATCACTCATTGATGTCGCAATACCATGGGACACCAGAGTTGAAGAGAAAGAGACGGAAAAAACGGATAAGTATCAAGATCTGAAAATAGAAATAAGAAGGATATGGCATATGCCGGTGGAAATTGTACCCATAATTATAGGAGCACTAGGCACAATCCCAAGATCCCTGAAAAGGAATCTAGAAAAACTAGAGGCTGAAGTAGCTCCAGGACTCATGCAGAAGAGTGTGATCCTAGAAACGGCACATATAGTAAGATAAAGTGATGGACTCCTAAGGAGGCAGGATGCAAACCGGAACCCCACACTATAAACACCACCCAGTCAAATTGGAGGACTGTGATAGAGCAAAAAAAATATATATATATATATAATAATAATAATAATACAGTGAGTCCTCGGGTTACGCCGGTCTCGATTTACGCTGTTTCGTGGTTACGAACGCGCCCCCATAAAAATATAAAAAATAATATTATGCGTCGTTCTGTCTTACGCGGTTTAGCGTCGTAAGCGACGTAAACAAACGCGAACTAGTTTCGGGCGCACGGCGGAAGAATACGCTTTGTGGGGGAGAGGACGGCGTCGCTTCCCTACGCTCATTCCTTGCCCATACGCCATTTTGGTTGTTTATGCTGCCTCTCTCTCCCTCGTGTTGTATCGTTTTTGTAACTTTTTGCCCTTTGTTATGGCTCCCAAGCGCAAGGCAGACTCTTCTGATGGTAGTGCATCGAAGAAAAGAAAGGCCATCACCATGGAAGTTAAAGTGGACATTATAAAGCGATCTGAGAAGGGAGAAACGCCAACAAACATTGGCCGGTCGCTTGGCCTTAGTCGTTCGACTGTTGCTACCATTATCAAAGATAAAGAGCACATCGTTGAACATGTGAAAGGATCTGCTCCTATGAAAGCGACAGTGATAACCAAGCAGCGTAGTGATCTAATCATTGAAATGGAAAGGTTATTGGCGCTTTGGTTGGAAGACCAAAATCAACGGCGCATCCCAGTCAGCCTTATGGTGATTCAGGAGAAGACGAAAAGATTGTTTGAAGCGTTGAAAAAAGGAAAAGGGGAGGGAAGTGAAAGTGAAGAGTTTGTGGCTAGTAGGGGTTGGTTTATGCGATTTAAGGCTCGGGCCAATTACCATAAACTTAAAGTGCAAGGTGAAGCTTCTAGTGGGGATGAGAAAGCAGCGAGTGAATTTCCTAAAGCGTTGTCTGAGATAATTAAGGAGGGGGGTTAGTCTGCTCACCAAGTGTTTAACGTGGATGAGACAGGTTTGTTTTGGAAGCGTATGCCTAACCGCACATACATCGCCAAGGAGGAGAAGTCAGCACCCGGTCATAAAGCCAGCAAGGAGAGGCTAACTTTACTTCTTGAGGGTAATGCTGCTGGTGACTTCAAACTGAAGCCCTTGTTGGTGTATCAGGCTGAAAATCCAAGGGCACTCAAGGGAATTTGGAAGGGTCAACTACCAGTAATTTGGAAGTCAAACAAGAAGGCATGGGTGACACTTGCGGTGTTTGAGGACTGGTTCGTAAACCATTTTGTGCCAAGTGTGGAGCAGTATTGCGCCTCCAAGGGTATCCCCTTTAAGGTGTTGCTAGTGCTGGACAATGCCCCTGGACACCCTGCCCAGCTGGGAGACTTTAACCCTAATGTCAAGGTGGTTTACCTTCCACCTAATACCACGGCCCTTTTACAGCCTATGGACCAAGGAGTGATTGCTTCGTTCAAGGCCTACTACCTACGAAGGACAATTGCTATGGCTTTACAGGCAACTGAAACCAAGAAGGACTTGACTCTGAAGGACTTTTGGAAATCCTACAACATCCTTGATGCTGTAAAGAACATTGCTGATTCCTGGGAGGAGGTTAAGCAAACAAACATGAATGGTGTCTGGAAAAAAATTTGTCCTCAATTTGTGAATGATTTCCATGGGTTTGAGGGCACAGTTCAGCAGTTGTAAAGAACGTTGTTGCCCTGAGTAAGGAAATCAATTTGGAGATGGAGGTTGATGATGTTACAGAGCTGCTGGAGTCATGACGAGGAGTTATCTGCTGAGGACCTGATACAACTGGAGAAGCAGATCATAGAGGAAGAAGAAGAAGCACCCACCCCAGAGCCTAAGGCTTTCACAAGGCAGGACTTGGCAAGAGGTTTTGCAGAGTTGCAGCAAGTGTTGGCAACTTTTGAGGCTCAGGATCCCAACTTGGACAGGTTCACTAGGGTTTCCAGAGGCATCATGGATTTGATGCAGTGTTACAAGGAGATCTTGGATGAGAAGAGGTTGCTCTCTGTTCAGACTAACCTGGAGCAGTATTTTAAGAAGGTAGAGAGGCCTGCAAGAGATCCTGTACCCTCTACCTCAGCTGCCTCTGCTAATCCAGACTCGCCTGCCCAACAATCTCCAGCACCTTCTGAATGTTCTGCTAACCCAGACTCACCTGCCCCACAATCTCCAGCACCTTCTGAATGTTCTGCCTCACTTCCAGACTCACCTGCCCCAGCATCTCCAGCACCTTCTGTAGGTTCTGCCTCACCTCCAGACTCACCTGCCCCAGCATCTCCAGTATGTTCTGCCTCACCTCAAGACTCACCTGCCCCAGCATCTTCTGGAGGTTCTGCTTCTCTTCACTAACCTCCCCCAGTCTCTCCAGCACCGCAGCTTCCTCTCCAGTGTGCATGCCAACCCAATTAATAAAGGTAAGGAATTGTTCTCTCTTAGTTATTGATACGTATTTACATTAAATCATGTGGTATTTTTTTATATTCCGACTGACGCTGAAAATCGTGTTACGACGCATCTTAAGAACGTATCAGCATCGTAACTCGAGGACCCCCTGTAATATTCTGTTGAAAAGTATGGCTGCATTGTGCAAATTGACTTTATATCATGCTTTTCAATTTTTCTTATAATACACCTTGCATGCATGCCAATATGTATGTATTGATCAATAATTAGCCAATATTCATATTTTGGTGGGTTTAAACAGCATTTCTAAAGCAGAATTTTATTCTAAAATGAGCAGGTTACTGAAATATGGTGTTGTAAATCCGTAGAGTTCAGTGGTGTCTTATCTTGGATGTGTTTATACTAGTATAGATGGATTCTTGGTTTTCTTGGTACTTTTTCTGCAATTTTTCTATCGTTAGTCATCTCCTGGACTGTTGAGATAGATCTGGAACACAGGGTGCATGTGGCTTTATTTATAATAAGCTTTAAGGTAGTCTAATTCTCATTGGTTTCCTTGAGCAATTCCCCTTGGGTGGAGCCTTCTCTCATGCAACCGGAGTACACGCTAGAGAGTGCAGTACTATTAGGAGGATTGCTGCCCACAGATGGATGCACCTGATTAATTCATTCATCCGGGGTGTCAGTGGGTGCCACCCTTTGTGCTGATGCTGGGAGGAGGAAGGTCTCCTGTGTGGTATTGAGACTAGGCTTCTCTCTGCATAGGGCTTCCAAGGAGGCATAGGCAGCGACTGACCATCACTGACTACACCATGTGAACATGAAAAATTACTCCATCCTATCAAATATAATGCCCTGAATCAATGGGAAGCTCATTTAGAGTAACAGATCAGAGAGAAACAGCTGAGGACCTAACCAGTTACTAAATGGAGAAGCTGACAAAACATGCATACCTTCAACTCAAGTCTTACATGTATAATCCTCTTTAGCTGTTTCTACAACCAAACACGCTCCCTCCGTTAGCTATCACTTACTGCATTTCATTCAGCTAGGATTCATATATAATTATCCAATCCTAACCTTTCCCTCAGCAAAACCAAGCATGGGGGTCTATGAATATTAATAAAATAGAAGAACATCCAAAAATAAACCAACAGAAAACCAAGTAAATTAACAATCTGTCGACCTTCTGCTACCACCAACAACAGAAGTAGACTGACCTGCTACAAGTGTTTGTACCTATCAGTCCCCTTGTGGGGGGTTGTTGGGGAAGTAAATCTAAGGATAGAGAACCGATATTCATAGAAAACTGAGTGTTTTTGTTTTTTGTTTTTATCTGTTAAACTAACGCTGGCGTGGAAGTGAAAGCTATTCAATAAAACATGTTTAAAAGAAGGTCTGTTTCCAGCATATTATTATTATTATATTATGTATTAGTAGTAGTAGTATAATAATAGCAGGTGTCTAATTTTCAATGACAATTACTAAACTTTCTCAAGTAAGAGATTTGTATAATAGTAACTTACCCAGTATAATTACATAGCTAAGAGTTTCACTCACTTGGCAGCTAAAACGTTCAAATTCCTGGGTTGTGCTAATTTGTTTTGGGTAGGTGACTTGCCCCACCCACTTTCAGGGGAAAGAGAACAACAACTTAGCAAAGAGCTTTAATTTGTTTCTGCTGGCTGATGGCTGTACTTCAGTTGTTGGCAGCAGCTTTAATTTTTGAAGTTTGTTGCTTTTCCAGTTGCTTTCATCACCAATCGGTGAAGTATTCTTCTATTGACAGCCTTTCAGCATATTTAGATAGTGACAGGTGTTCTTTATTGAGAACTTTATCAAGTTATTACATTTTTATCCGACTTTGACTTGTTACTGGATTTCCACGATGTCGAATGCAATTTCATCTAGCTTTAATTATGGCAGGAAAGGCTGCAATAAGCAACTGACTAACGAATTGTACGATTCGTATGCAATGTGTGTAGAATGTGAGGGACAAGTTTGCTCTGTTGACTTAAGGTGTCAAGAGTGTGAAGATTGGGACATTCATAAGTGGAAACTTTGCAATCTGATTTAAAGAAATTAGCTAGGGACAAGAAGAGGAAAGCAACTCCTAGGGTGGAGAGTGAATACCATATAGTCTTTAGCTAGCTATGAATCCTCTATTGCCAAATCTGACTCTAATGTTCCTGTGATTTCAATGACCCCCCTTCTGACCTCTTTGACAATTCCATCCTCTCCTTATCCCGGCTCCCAACTTCCAAACCCAACCCCATTGCCAGCTTCAAAACAGAGATTGATAAAAAGGTTTGAATTAATGGTGGAGACCATGGCCCAATTGGGATCATCATTAAAGGTCCTTATGGACAAAAAAAAAAAAAAAAAAAAAAAAAAAAAAAAAAAAAAAAAAAAAAAAAAAAAAAAAAAAAAAATGTTTCTGAGCACCCAGTAGCACATAGTGCTAGTGAAGTGTTAGTGAAGGAGGTGGCTGCTAGTCCCACCAGTTCTCCTAGGCAAACGTCTCTGACATACTCCCCAAAACCTGGGTTAAGCCAAACTGGTAGCCTAATGGAGGTTGGTGGGGTCTACCCACAAGTAGTCACGCCCTTGGTTCAGCCTGTTGACATATCCCAGGTTGCAGCCAAGAGCCGTGGATGTGTATTGTCTGTTGAGTTCCAAGGAGTCAAGTCCCAGGTGTCAATTATGTTTCAGAGACAAATCATGCCCATTGAAAAGGCATGGAGTGGATGTGTCACACTCTCCTCCTGTGCCTTGTAAGAGGATTAAGGATCTTGTGCACCCTTCATGTAGTCACTGGGACAGTCCGGATCATTTTTCCTTGAACCATCTTCCAGCAGAGACTCAGCCTTCAGCACCCAAGTGCCCTTCTTCCGGTAAGAGCTCCACATTCTCCAGGATTGTTTTTCCTCTGGAGTAAGCAGTAGGCAGCCCCCAATTACAGGCGGCCTTGGTTATCGGCGATCCGGTTTTATGGTGTTTGCCTAGCAATGAAGATAACTGGATTTTCAGTACCAATTCCCAGTTAGCGGCACTGCTGATTCCCGATTATCGATGCCAATAACCGGGGATTGGCACAATTATCACTGATTTCCAGTTATCAGCAATTTTTGGTTATGGTCACGCCATTGGGAATGAAACCCTGGCCGATAACCACCATCAGCCAGCAAAAACAAACTGAAGCTCTTTGCTTATATGTTCTTCTCTTGCCCCTGAAATGGGCAGGGAACGTCACCTACCCAAAACAAATTAGCACGATCCACAAATTTCCAAATTTTAGCTGTCAAGTGAGTGAATTTCTTAGCTATGTAATTACTTGGTGTTACTTATATAACTGAATTAGAAAACTATATTATTTTTATTATTGTTATTATTATTATTGATTTAATTCTTATCATTAGTATTTTATTATTATGTATTAATTTTATTTTATTTTTATTTATTATTTTCAGTTTTATTATTAATTATGACCAGTGAAGACGGTTTTAATGCCAGTTGTTTTACAGAGGACTGAAAAAGTTAATCCAGTGTTTCATTGCTGTTCGGTAAGAAATTCAAATGACTGTACGTACCTATAGTGGACTTCTTATGGGTAATCAAGAGGGTCCTGGCTCCCATCCTAGCAGCTGCTGCACAGGCTTCGGTGCCTGCATGGCCCCCTCCAACAACAACAACATCAAAAGCATTTTGTTTGGTGCAAAGAGACTGGAAAAGTACATGATGCTTCTTTATTGTGGATATTTTTCTACATAAACAATGCATCGCCATGCCTCTGAAAGAGAAACAAATAAGATTTTCAGTTCATTTTCAAATCAAATCTAACTGATGAACATTTTCCTTTGCCATTCATTTGGACAATTATATGAGTTATTGTTCTCATTTAAAAGAGAAAAAATAAACCATCACTAGATAAACACTTATACCTTACGAACTATTTTTAATAGCCTGCACACTTAATTACATGGTATATAACAATTACAGTAACTTACTTCCATGTAATAATACTGCTACCAAGTCATCACTGAAGGTGCTTCTAATATAACCAAGAAACATGAGAACAATGATAAGGCTAAGACCAGCCCAAGAAGACCTGAGCCTCCTGATTCTTCTCAGTCAGGGAAAGTGTCACTTTAAATGAACTTTCAAAATGTTGATGGGAACCTATGGCCAGGCTAGGATGCTAATATAAATCATACGAAATCAGGATAGAATAATACAGATTAGGTCAGGTTAGATTACGTATTGATCTCCTCTAACCAACCTTTGAGATATAGGTCTCATTGCTAGCAGTAGTACCTCGAGATACGAAAGGCTCAACTTATGAAAAATCCAAGTTACGAAAGCAAAGACGAAAAATTTTACAGCTCTACATACGAAAAGTTTCAAGATACGAAAGGTTTCTGAAAGTCCGAGATTCGCCCCATAACAATTTTGAAACTCGCGCCGCACGCTGCCATCTTAGTTATCGTAGACTCGCCACCATCCTCCTGCTCTCCCATTGGTTCCTGATGCTAGCCAAGCCATGAGATCCTTCTCTCTGATTGGACAGCATCCCTCCCATCATGCATCTTCTATACGTACGTGTTGGCGTGCCTTAGCTCGGCCACTTCGCACCCGAAACTTTATCGTATGCATTCGGCATTCGTTCGCTCCAACGATTTCGTTTAGTAACGTAAATTCGTTAGTGATTTCATTGCAGTACATATTATCGTGTTGTGCGAAGACTGTATTATTACGTATTTGTGTAACTTTACGTAAATTAACGTAGTCATGGGTCCCAAGAAAGTTGAAATTCACGGAAAGAAGCGCATGCTGTCTCTGGAGACAAAGATGGAGATCATAAAGAAGTACGAAGCTGGTATGCGATTGAGTGTGATCGCAAAGAAATACGGCCGTAATCCGTCGACAATAGGCACCATCCTTAAACAGAAGGATGCCAACAAAGCAACTACACCATCGAAGGGCATCACTATTTTGTCCAGCAAGAGGAGCCATGTGCACGACGAGATGGAACGGCTGCTCCTCGTCTGGATAAAAGACAAAGAAATCGCTGGCGATACAGTAACGGAGACGGCAATCGCTCACAAGGCCAGTGCTATTTTCGGCGATTTGATTGCGCAGGCGGAAGACGACGGAGGGGAGGGACTTCAACGCAAACCCCAGAGTTCAAGGCTTCGCATGGCTGGTTCGAGAAATTCCGTAAACGGACTGGCATCCATTCGGTGGTGCGTCATGGGGAGGCTGCCAGCTCGGACACGAAAGCGGCCGAAACATTTAAGAAGACTTTCGATGAGATGATGACCAAGGAAGGCTACAGTTCTCAGCAGGTTTTCAACTGTGATGAGATTGGCCTTTTTTGGAAAAAAATGCCTCGTCGGACGTACATCACGGAGGAAGAGAAGAAGCTACCCGGGCATAAGCCTATGAAAGACAGGCTTACGCTCACACTTTGTTCGAACGCCAGTGGGGATTGAAAGGTGAAGCCCCCACTGGTGTATCACTCCGAGACTCCTCGAGCCTTCAAGGCCCACAAAGTGTTGAAGGAGAAGCTTCCAGTGATGTGGAGGGCTAATGCAAAAGCCTGGGTAACGAGGCTTTTGTTCACCGAGTGGGTAAATCTGTGCTTCGGCCCGACTGTGAAGAGTTTTTTGCAAGAGAAGCGCCTCCCCCTGAAATGTCTGCTGGTGTTGGACAATGCCCCTGCCCACCCTCCTGGCTTCGAGGAAGATATCCTAGTGGAGTATTCCTTCGTTAAGATTCTTTTTCTTCCGCCCAACACCACCCCTCTCCTCCAGCCCATGGACCAGCAAGTGATAGCGAACTTTAAGAAGATGTACACGAAACATCTTTTCAAAAGATGTTTCGACATCACAGATACCACAAACCTCACCTTGCGTGAATTTTGGAAGGAGCATTTTGACATCGTCATATGCATCCGACTCATCGACCAAGCATGGCAGGAGGTTTCGAGGCGAACCTTGAATTCCTCGAGGAGGAAACTCTGGCCTGATGCCGTATCCGACCGAGACTTCGAGGGATTCGACGTGGGCGAAGCTGGTGCTGCTGAGTCCGAAACAGTCGACGATCCCGAAACTGTTTTGGAACCAGATCTTGACGAGATCGTTGCACTCGGCAAGTCCATGGGGCTGGTCGTCGACGAGGACGACATCAACGACCTTCTCAAGGAGCACCAAGAGGAGCTTACGACGGATGACCTGAAGGAGTTGGAGGCCATGCAACATAACGTCGTTCAAGAGGAGTTCTCCAGCAGCGGCGATGAAGAGGAGGAGCCTATGACAACGGCAGAAATTAAGGAGGTCTTAGCCGCTTTTCATAAAGTGCATATTTCATAGAAAAAAAGACACCCCGAAAAGGCTCACACAGGTCGTATGCTTGCACAGTTCGATGACGTTTGCCTGAGTCATTTCAGGAACATTGTCAAAAGCAGGCAGAAGCAATCTTCCTTGGATAGTTATTATTTAAAGAGGCCTTCAGCATTAGCAGGAGTAAGCAAAAAGGAAGAACCAGGTGATAAAAAACAGAAAGTTGAAAGCAAAAAGGAAGAACCAAGTGATGAAAAACAGAACGTCGAAAGTGGTGATGAAG
>NC_087210.1:26398673-26408673 GCF_015104395.2 Macrobrachium nipponense
AGGAGGCGACCTTCTTCTTCCTCGGCTGTAAAGCCTTAGAAGTCGAAGGGGAAGAGGCGGCGGCCGACGACGATGAAGAAGATGAAGACGACGACCACGACACCTTCCTCCTCTTCTTCGTCAAGGTTCCTCAGGACAGACGTAAGATCTGCTATCCGGGCGGAGCCGGGGCTGCTGTAGCCGAAGCCACAGGGCCCGGACGCACCTGTACAGACAGACCAAAGTCTGGGGTAGTACCACCACGAACAGGGACGACATCAGCAGGTATGGGCATCTCAGGAACAGCAGGCACGGCCAGCACATCATCGGTAGGGACAGCCAGCGCAGCAACGGCAGGAACAGCCAGCGCAGCAACGGCAGGGACAGCCAGCGCAGTAACTGCATGGACAGTCAGCCCAGAATCGGCAGGTACGGCAGGCAGCACCGGAAACACGGAGGTGGAGCAGCAGCCAGCAACATCCAGGTACCGGCGGCAGGTCCAGGGGCGAGTTCTAGGGCAGCGGAAGTGTGGTCGCTGCAGCGCGGCAACCACGAGCGGCGGCGGCACGCCCCCTCTCGGTACGGCGAACGGCACTTCACAGCGGCTGTAGGCAAGACTGTTACCACGTGAGGCGAGTACACCAGGTGAGGAGGGACGTCGTCACCTGGTTGCGTGGTCACCACTCCATGGGTGACCGCAGTAGGCCCAGACATAGAACCGCAGCCCCTGGACACCAGCACGCTCTGCAATTGGAAGGACGCCCATACCTCACCAAGGTCCACCCTCGTGGCAGTAGCACCTGCGGAAAATAATAGTAGTAGCGATTAATGGGGGGGGAAAATCCCCTCGTGCGGGGGTTTGATCCCTCCCGAACGAGTGGAAGACCCCTAATACAATTGTACATCGGGCACCGAGCGCCCTCCCCCGCGCTCGACGGATCGGGCGAGGAGAAGAACGCCGATAACCTCCCCCCCCCCCCCCCCCCAAGGGGAAGAGCCATCTGTGGGAACTGAGCGGGGGGGGTCTCGTTCCCCACCCCCGCACAGTACCCATGTACCCAACAACAAAATAAGAGCCCTAGAGCAATCGTGCCATCGGCACGAATACAAGGCATAAGGATCAATTCCCTGACTGAGCGGAACTTGAACCAAATAATATTGATGCAATCAATAATAAGGAACAAAATGAAAATGCATCTTGCAAAACGATTCACTTCACAATGAATAAGGGCTCGGATCGAGCGCATTTGCGCCCTCGGTACCGAGCGCAAGGGGGGTGAAAGGTTTCATTCCTTACCTTTATGGATCAAGGTTTCTGGAAACCTTGATCCATAATGAATTGATGCAATCAACAAATATATGAAAATGAAAGACTACTGCGCTTGCGATTTCACTTCATACAAATAAAAAGGGGAAGGATCAATTCCCGTGAATAGCGGAACATTGATCCCAGTCAACAATGCAATCTCAATAAAAAAAATGAAAATGAAAAAGAAACTGCACTTGCGATTTTCACTTCATTCAAAATAAAAAGGGGGGAAGGATCAATCTCCGGGCAAGCTCGGAAACTGATCCAAAATGAGTATTGCTACAATCAAAATAATATATGAAAATGAAAAAGAATACTGTACTTGCGATTCCACTTTCATACTGAATAAGTTTCCGTGCCGAGCGCATTCGTTCGGCAACGGGCATACAGGTCAAAAAAATATAAATGAAAAGAGCACTTACTTACGATTTTCATCTACACATTTCCAACCCAATATACGCTCGGAGCGAGCGCTCCCGCCCTCGGCACCGAGCATACACAATACGAGGATCATTCTGGGAAAATGAATTCCCGCAATTACGCCCTTCAGTCCCGGCACTCGGGTAATCGGAGGGCGTTGTGAACCAAAGTCCTTTAATTCACAATTGAATTCAATGAAATGATTTGTACTTACAATTCAGTTTCACACTAGATACATAGAAAAAGAAAAACACAATCATGCGAAAGCAACGACGATTGAAGCGGGCAGAGAGCGATGATACACGTCCACACTCCAGCAGGCCGAAAGCAAAAGTGATTTGTTTACCTCCCAGTCGCGCGCGCGCCCTGTCGACAAGCAGTTAACTACCGAACCCCTTGTTCGAAAGCTTACGACCTATCCAGCTGCCGCTAGTACCTTCCTATTGTAAAAGGACCGAAGGTTTGTATGCCGTGTCGGAACAAACTTAGTTTTCGACTAAAGTCGTTCGTATTGGTTATGAAACCCATGACGTCATAACGATGTCACACCTCTCAGCCAATAATGAGTAACTGGAACTGCTTTTGTTTCCGTAAGAAAGTAAGTTAGAGGGCTCATTAAAAGTAAACATTACCGTAGAGGAAACACCTCTCCCGACTTAGGAAAAATTTCGAGGTAAAAACTTATCAAGCTCATTTAATTCCACCCCGTTCAATCTCTCATATAATGACTATACTTTTTATATTTGCTTTTCACATGCTCTTTCCCCATGTAGGTGATTATTTATTTTAATATCCAGTGCGGATTGCTTCTGAAGAATTACCCACTTTTCATTACCCTCTGTTTAAATCTTAAAATATGGCCTTAATTTCTAACTATGGAGAAATACCTACTACGGTACTTACTTTAAAAGGAGAGTAGAGGTCTTGAGCTCCTGATATCACCACCGACAACTCATGACTGATGACCATCTCCGGTGTCAGGACGTGTTAAAGTACTTTTTTGGAGGGTGGCCAAAAACGCGGTAGTCGGCGAGTTGGCCAGTCCAGTTGGTTGTTTACTCTAGCTATTGGCAAAGTAAACAAAGACTAAGATTCCTTCAACCAACCCCCCACCTGTGGTACTAGCTAGCTATATATATAGATTACAATTTACTATCTGGCTAAAATGACAATTTGTCGAAAATTGCATTTTCCTAACTATACAAACCTGAGGTCCTTTAACAATAGGGAAGTAGCTAGCGGCAGCTGGAACGGTCGTAAGCTTCGAACAAGGGGAGAACGGTAGTTAACTGCTTGTCCCGATCGTCGCGCGCCGCGCGACTGGGAGGTAAACAAATCACTTTTGCTGGCCCATGCAAATACGCAGAGTGAGGGGTGGCATGAGGAGGGACTTTATGTTTAAAGGACCTCAGGTTTGTATAGTTAGGAAAATGCAATTTTCGACAAATTGTCATTTGTTCCGATACGTAATACAAACCATCGGTCCTTTAACAATAGGAAGACTCACTTCTTGGTGGGTGGGAATCTGAGTCTTTTGATGAACAGACTGGTGTTCGTCCATCCCTGGAATGCCTCCCTGGTCGTAAGAGCGAGGGAGGGATCCAAGCCTCTGTCCGATTGATCGGGGTGTGCACCGCAGGATCAATGGTCAGACCTCTGGGCCGAGTACTAAGAGAGAGGCAAGCGTATCTCTTCGTACCAGCATTGTAAGAACTTTTTCCTTTACATGAGCCAATGTAAAGTAATGGGTTTGTCTCATGTTGGCATCCACTTCTCCCCCTTGTTGGAGAAGTGGTGGATATTTACTCCTATCTCTAGTTAAAGAGATAGGATGGAGCTCTGTTGAATAGCTTACCTGCATCTGACTTCCTTTCCAGCAAGGTAACGACCGTATCCCTCTGCCCACAGGTAGAGGTAGAAAAAAGATGGTGAAGAGAGCCAGTCACTCTCTCATTCACACATGCATTCTCCCAGTCATACCAGGAATCGATGCTGTTCTGCCTGCTCGGGTGCTGGGTAAGCTTACACACGTGTTGAGCAGCCACCACAGGTCCCCAGGAAAAAGTATCCAAGGACTTGTGGGCAATATCCCGAAGGTAGAAGGACGTGAAGGTGGTCTGGTTGGCCCAGACACCTCTTCAGGACCGCCTGCGCCACGGAGAAGTTCTTACGGAACGCTAAGGAGGGTCCGATACCTCTGACTTCGTGGGCTCTCGGTCGGAGCGTACGGATGTCGTCGCTACCATCAGCTTCGTACGCTCTCCTGATCACCTCACGTAGCCAGAAAGAAAGCGTGTTCTTGGAGACTTCTTTCTTGGTGACCCCAGTGCTAACGAAGAGGCGTCGACACTCAGGCCTGAGATGTCGAGTTCTCTTCAGATAGCGCCGTAGCGCCCTCACAGGACAAAGCAGCATCTCATCCGCATCGTTATCTGTAAAGTCCAGCAGGGTGGGGATCGTGAAAGACTCGAACCTGTCGTCAGGGATCGACGGATTCTGAGTCTTAGCTACGAAGTTCGGGACGAAATCGAGCGTCACAGATCCCCAGCCTCTGGTATGTTTAACCTCATAAGAAAGGCCATGTAGTTCCCCTACTCTCTTCGCCGATGCCAGGGCCAGCAAGAAGAGGGTCTTGAGGGTCAGATCCCTGTCTGACGACTCTCGGAGTGGCTCGAACGGTGCTCGAGTCAGACTCCTAAGGACGAGAGTCACGTCCCACGCAGGGGGCCTGAGTTCCCTGGGTGGGCAAGACCTTTCGAAGCTCCTCATTAGCAAGGATATCTCGAACGAATTCGTGATATCCAGTCCCCTCAGTTTTAGGACGAGAGCCAGAGCGGCTCTATATCCCTTAACTGTGGGTACTGAGAGGAGCTTCTTCTCGGCGAAGAAACACGAGGAAATCCGCTACCTGCTGAAGAGTGGCTCTGAGAGGAGACAAACCCTGTCTACGACACCAACCACAGAAGACGGCCCACTTCCCCTGGTACACAGCTGCAGAGGACTGTCTGACGTGTCCAGCCATCTGTTGCTGCGCTACGAGAAAAAGCCTCTCGTTCGCAAGAGATGGTGGATAACAGCCAGCCGTGAAGTTGAAGGGACTGGACTGCGCGGTGGTACCGTTCTACGTGTGGCTAGGGCTAGAAGGTTGTGCCAGGTTGGGTAGCTCTCTCGGTTGCGTCTGCAAGAAAGAGCCAGCAGGTTCTCCGGATACCAAACGGCTTGAGGCCGTTTGGGAGCCACCAGGATCATTCTGAGATTGGGAGTGACCAGCGCTCGACTGATCACTTCCGAATCAGACAGAAGGGAGGAAAGGCGTAAGCGAAGAGGTTGTCCCAGGGGTGTTGGAGAGCGTCCTCTGCAGCTGCCCATGGGTCCGGCACGGCCGAGAAGAACACCTGGGTCTTCCTGTTGTGCCGGGTGGCGAACAGGTCTACGACCGGTCGCCCCCACAGGTTGAAGAGCCTTTCCGCCACATCTTGGTGTAGAGACCATTCGGTCCCTATCACCTGATCCCGACGGCTGAGCTTGTCTGCTACTAACATTCCTCTTGCCTGGAATGTAGCGTGCTGACAGCTCTATCGAGTGAGCCGTGGCCCACTCGTGCACCTGCACCGTCAACTGATGGAGCGGAAGAGACACTAGCCCCCCCTGCTTGTTGACATATGCCACTACTGTGGTGTTGTCGCACATCAACACCACTGAGTGTCCCACCAAGCGGTCCCGAAACTCTCGGAGAGCGTTGAACGCCGCCTTGAGTTCCAGGACATTGATGTGAAGGTGCTTTTCGTGATGGTCCCACACACCTGCAGTCAGCAACTCCTCCAGGTGTGCGCCCCATCCCTCGGTCGATGCGTCTGAGAACAGAAGCATCTCCGGGGGGGAGTGCGTATGGGCACATCCTCTTAAGAGGTTCTTGTCGTCGAGCCACCAGGCTAGGTCCTGCCTCACCTTGTCCGTGATAGCCACGGGAAAGTAAGGAGGATCCTTGGCCTGGGACCAACTCTCCCTTAGCCTCCACTGGAGAGACCGCAGGTGAAGACGGCCGTGAGGGATAACTTCTCGAGTGACGACAGATGGCCGATCACGACTTGCCATTGCTGTGCTGCCTGTTCCTGCCGCGACAGGAACCGGCCGGCTGCCTCCCTGAATTTGCTGATACGCAAGTCTGCGGGAAAGACTTGCCCTGCTACCGTATCTATCAGCATACCCAGGTACTTCATCTTCTGCTTGGGTTCGAGATCGGACTTCTCGTAGTTTATCACGATCCCCAGATCGCGACAAAACTTGAGGAGTCGATCTCTGTCCTGTAGCAACTGCGAGCGGGAGCTCCCCGCCAGGACTAGACCAATCGTCGAGTACCTCAGAAGACGTATCCCGTTCGAATGGGCCCAAGCCGACACCAGAGTGAACACTCGCGTGAACACCTGTGGGGCGGTTGAGAGACCGAAACAAAGTGCCCTGAATTGGTACACCGTCCCGTCGAAGATGAAGCGGAGGTACTTTCTGGAGGACTGATGGATGGGAGGGTATTTGAAAATACGCGTCCTTCAGGTCCACCGAAAGCATGAAATCGTTCCCCCTGATCGAGTCGAGCACTGAGCGTGCCGACTCCATCGTGAACCGCGTCGTCCTCGCGAACGAAAGCGGTTCAGGGGAGAGAGGTCTATCACCGGGCGCCCAGCCCCCCGATGACCTTCTCCACTAGGAAGAGGCGGCTGTAAAAGCCTGGTGACTGGTCCTCCACGATTTTCCACAGCTCGTTTCGCCAGCATGGTCTTGATCTCCTGTCGAAGAGCGTTGTCCTTTGCTGATCCCCGGACATAGGTCTGTAGATGGACCGGTTTGGAGATGAGGGGGGGCCGAGACTCGAAGGGTAGTAGATATCCCTCCCGAAAGGACGTCTACTTATTCCAGTTCTCGGCGCCGTAGCGCTGCCAAGTCGCCCAATGGCTCGCCAGGCACCCCCCCCACTTCCGGCAGCAGGTGAGGGGGAACGCCTGTCCCTAGCGTTTCCCTCCCTCTTTCGACTTCTTTTCCAGCACTTCCTCGGGGAAAGGAGGGCTGGGAGGAGGGCTGATGCGGCCTCCTCTCGCAGAAAGTCGAAACAACTGGAGTCTTCACACGGGGCTTGGACGGTGCAACCGTCTTCGCCGCCGTGGAAGCGCTAGCCAAGCTCTTTGGTTTGGCGCAGTTACTCGAGGTTGCCCAGAAACCTTCGAGACTGCCTGGTGGACTAAGCGGTCACTCTCGTCATTGCGCCGCCGTTTTCCACCGCAGCGTCCACCATCTCTCCAGGAAAGAGAGCTGGGGAACTCCTAAGAGGTCCATTTCTTAGCCCGAGTGCCGCCTCACGCCCAGCCCCCTTGGTCACTCGGGTAATAAGGACTGCGTCCCTACGCCGAAGAACCAAGTTGGCCCACAGGTTAGCAGTCTGATGGGCGAGGTAAGAGATTGCTCTTCCTCCAGACTGGCACAGTCTCCTGAAGGAAGCGTCGTCTTCGAGAGCAGAACTCCCGGAGCCGGCCGCCACCTTGGATATTGTGAGGGACCACAAATCCAACCAGGAAACTGCCTGGAATGCTGCCATAGCGGTAGATTCCAGGGCAAGTGCCTCTGCTGCGAGAACCATAGGTTCTCCGACAGGAGCTGCTGCAGACACACCTGGAGTCAGCCTCGCTAACTCCGGGTTAACCTGTTTCGGCAGTATCGGGTCTTCTGATGGCACGTAAAAACGCCTCTGCCGCTGTAGAGGAGGAGGAAGCAGCTTAGAGGGACCGTCCGGATTTTAGCGAGTCCTCCCGTCCTGAGACGAGATTCTCCACCTGATCCGGGAGGACTGAGGTCCGCAAGCTCTGATCGTGGCAACCCATCATCATTTTGGGCTCCCTCTTGGGACCCCAAAATGACTCGAGCCGGGGACGTGGGCTCTGATGGTGGGTAGCGGCGATCCTTCCGCGAGGCCATTATGCAGACGCATCAGCTTAATGACTTCCGCGAAGTTCCTCTGTATCTCGGGCTCACAGCGTCCTGTGGAGTAGGACCGTCCAGTCCCTCCAACAAGAGCATATCCCTCGATACTCCTCCTTCAGAAGGAGGAACAGCGACAGACCCCTGACGGTCGCCTCCAACTACTTGCGCGTACGTCCTGGCTGTCCTAAGACCGTGCCTGAGCCGTCACGGCGTCATAGCTGGGTCCCCACGAGCGGTACGCACCTCTCGTGATCGCTCCACCCTTGGTGGACCGTCGCTCCTCCCGGTATAGCCCGAGGAGGTTGAAGGTATAGGAGAGGCAGACCTGACGCTCCCACGCGCTCGCTGGCAGGGACCAGCGTGCGAGAGGGCTGCTGCGATCGTCAACCCGCGGTGACGGTCTAGCAGCAGGCCTAGCGTCGCCGCTCGCCTGGGGGCGATTGGCTCGGCTGAGAACGTCGAGACCGCTCTCTAGCGTCAGGCGAGCTGCCGCTGGTCACCGTCTCCGCCCAGGTCCCATCGGGAGCGGCGGACGGTGACCTGCTAGGCGTCCCTTTCGCGTCGAGTACCGGCCAGCGTCCCTCTCGGCGCGTCAAACCGCTGGTACTAGCCGTGGCTGGTACCGGCGGCCGTGGGGACTCCTTCCTCGCCTCAACCCGTGGCCGGTCAGTGACCGTCACGTCAGCCCGAGCAGCCGGCTGGTCGCTGCGAGAGCGTCCAGTGGCCTGGCGAGAGTCGTGTGCACGACTCTCGCCAGTCTTCTGCTCCGTGCCGCTGTCTTGACGGCGAGCGAGCTCGGCCGTCGAAAACTTTGGCTGGACGGTCTCTTTAGAAGAGCGTCCAACATCGGTGCTTCTCGCGAACGAGAAGCAGCCGAGACGGAACCTGGCTTAGCGGCAGAACCACTAGCACCAGGTGAGGACGCACCAGCCGAAGCTGATGCACCTCTGGTTCCCCGTCGACTTCTTCTTTGCAGAAGAAGCGACGGGCCCCGCACCCGAAGGAACAGGAGGACCAGCAGAAGAGCTCCCAGCTCGCCTGAGCGAGCCGGGCCCTTAGAAGATCCCGAAGGAGTCTTCTTAGGGGGGGAGGAGGCAACCTTCTTCTTCTTCGGCTGTTTGGCCTTAGAAGTCGAAGGGGAAGGAGAGGCAGCAGACGACGAAGAAGACGATGAAGACGATGACGACACATTCTTCTCTTCTCTTCTTCTTCGCCAGGCTCCGCAGGACAGACGTCAGGTTCTTCCATCCAGGAGGGAGCCGGGGCAGTTGCCGAAGCAACAGGGCCCGACTGCACCTGTCCGGAAGGACCTGAGACTGTTACAGCAACACCAGCAGCGGGAACGGCAGGAACAGGTCCGGGAACAGCAGGAACAGCAGGAACATCTGAAATTGAATGTGCACCTGAAAAGGAAAGAGTCGCTGGAGCGGCCACAGGTACGGCAGGCACGGCAGGTACTAAGGGAGAGCCAGGCGTCCTGTCGACAGTCACCGACATCCGTGGCACTGGCGGCAGGTCCAGGGGGGTACTCTTGGGGCAGCGGAATGTCCGGGGTCGGCAAAGGAAAAAATCCAGGTGGTGGTGGCATCGTCCTCTTTGGAACGGCGGCAATTGGTTTTTGTACTGCCACCGTGGGTGTCACCGACATTATGTGAGGCGTATATACAAGATGTGGTGGCATCTCATACGCAGGGGTAGTTAATGTGGTCGTCGTGGTGGTCACCGCACCATGAGTGACCACGGCCGACCCCGCCAACCGCTGTATCAACCCCTGGATGCTGGGCACTCCCTGCAGTCCCAGCGACTCCCACACCTGTCCCAAGTCGTCCTTCGCTGCTGACACACCTGCGGAGACAAGAGTCGGGTTAATAGGAGGGGCTTCCCCGCGCCTGGGGGGCGCCCCCCCATTTCCCCCCCCAGAGCGGACAGAAGACCCCGAATACAACTGTACGTCCGGGTAGCGGGCGCCCTCCTCCACACTCGACGGATCGAGAGAGGAAACGGACTCCGCTACCCCCCCCGCAGGGGAAGGCGCAAACCGTGGGGGCTGGCCGGGAGGCAGGAAAGAGGACGAAGTGTCCGTCACCAAAGGAGTCACTGGACTTTCCGATGACTTCTTGGCCGGCCTAAGTCTCTTCCTGCCCTCGTACAGCACCCCCACTTGCGCCTCGGACCAATCCATACAAACCATACATGGCTCGTTACGAGAGCACTCTCGCCCTCGACAACGAGTACAAACCTCGTGGGGGTCCACCTCCACAAAGGACCTGAACCCCCCACATTTACGTCCCTCCCGCCCGGGACACACTCTACGGGCGACTG
>NC_087210.1:26413673-26415728 GCF_015104395.2 Macrobrachium nipponense
TGGTCTTGGCCTGCCACCTCGGTGGCCCCCCGAGTTCGATTCTCGGGCATTCCACTGAGTGGTTAGAGATTTGTATTTCTGGTGATAGAAGTTCACTCTTGACGTTGTTCGGAAGTCACATAAAGCTGTTGGTCCCGTTGCTGAATAACCACTGGTTCCGTGCAATGTAAAAACACCACACAAACAAATACAAACAAACTAACCTGACTTAACTTTACTAGCGTGCTTATTTAGCCAGGCACTTTTCTCCTGGTCCTTCTAAGGTTACCTATTTTTAATAAAAACAGATCAAAGATGTATTTCATCAGGGATTTAGCCAAACCCAACCTACTATATTAGGATGCTGTGCCCAGACCTGGCTGCAGGGCTTTGTCCCCCTACATGACAGTAGGCATAATGAAATGTGTGTGCAACTGGTTTGAAGCTTGATGTAGGTCCTTCCAGTGTGAAGGCATCCAATTAAGACATCACATAAACAGGAGGGCAAGAAAACTTGAAGTTGAATTGTTTGTTGGACCTTGCTAAACCTAGACATGATAAGAGTGCCATTGTACCTGGCTAATGGCAGCAGTAGCATCAACAGACTCTTTGGGCATTTTCAAATGCCTAGATTTACCACTTATACATTCACACACTTCCAGATGTTGTCCTCCTTATGTCCTTCCTGAATTTTCTAAAGCATTGTCTTGACTACCATTATTAACATCTAGTGAGATATCTGGTCAAATGAAGGGTTCTTTTGAGTGTGACAACTTGCTCATGTAGCATTAGGCAGAGATTAACTAATGGGGCTGTGTTAAATAAATATTTGTTTAGAAATAAAATAATTTTTTTATACCAACCCATTACTGTACTATAGGAAGTACCATTTTCCTTAGTCTTCTTCTGATGCAATAACTCTTATACATATATACAGGTTATGAAATACCTAATATCTCAAACTGTTCATAGAGGTGCTTTGGAACATAGATGCACAGCCAGCCAGCTGGGACTCATCTTCTTGTGGAGTTTGTGCTGGATGTACAGTAGGCTAGGCAGTATTAAAATAATAGGTTTGTATTAAAAGAATTAATTTTCTTTTAAAAGAATGGTACACCATATTGCAAGGCTAGGGTAGCCTAGCTTAGGCTTAAGGAAGGACATAATCAGCATTTGCATTCACTTGTTTTATATTAATTCAGCTGCTGTATTAGTGTAATTGAAAGGAGAGGTTACTGTTTTTATTGTCAAGAAACTTATTTGTCATAATTTACGTCTAGTGTGTTCATTAGATTAAAAATCAAGATGGGAAGTTCCAACCCTTGGGCTGCTAAGTACGGTCTCGAACAATTATGCAAACAGTACTTATATAGGGACCTCTTGGGCTGGTAGATGGCAAGCCTAAACTTGGAGCCTAGTGTAGCACACTAAGAAAAAATAAATACACTACATTCAAGTTTTGTGTATATATTGTAATACAGTAGTACCTCGAGATACGAAATTAATCCGTTCCGAGGCGGCCTTCGTATAATGAGTTTTTCGTATCTTGGAACACATTTTACATGTAAAATGGCTAATCCGTTCCAAGCCCTCCAAAAACACCCCATTAAATTTCATAATAAAGCTAAATTGACCTATAAACAATGCAATACTACAACAATTTGGACCATTCAATACCTAAATTAAGAATAAAAATCCAAACCTGTAAATAAAGTGTATAATTAGTGTACAAGAAATATTATTACTGTAACGTAAAATGTCGAAGCTTACCTTTCGAGTGAGGCTATCTCCGAAAGTGGCGGCAGAGGAGGAGGAGGAGGACAAACGGCAGATAACGTACGTACGTACGTACACTTAACTTTACGAAAACACATAAAAAATTTAAGGAAAACTATAAAAATAAAATTTACGAAAAACATTAACAAAACTGTAACACTTAACTTACAAAAATCTAAAAATTACGTAAATTTTTTTTAAATTTTTTTTTATTTTTAACCTTTTTTTTTTACTTTTATGTAGGGCTTTTTTTTTTTTTTTTTTTTTTTTTTATATACAGAATTTCAACTTCATCACCAC
>NC_087210.1:26416228-26450337 GCF_015104395.2 Macrobrachium nipponense
GTGGTGATGAAGTTGAAATTCTGTATATAAAAAAAAAAAAAAAAAAAAAAAAGCCTACATAAAAAAAGTAAAAAAAAAAAGTTAAAAAAAAATAAAAAAAATTTAAAAAAAAAAATTTACGTAAGTTTTAGATTTTGTAAGTTAAGTGTTACAGTTTGTTAATGTTTTTCGTAAATTTTATTTTTATAGTTTTCCTTAAATTTTTTATGTGTTTTCGTAAAGTTAAGTGTACGTACGTACGTACGTACGTACGTACGTACGTACGTTATCTGCCGCCGTCCTCCTCCTCCTCCTCTGCCGCCACTTTCGGAGATAGCCTCACTCGAAAGGTAAGCTTCGACATTTTACGTTACAGTAATAATATTTCTTGTACACTAATTATACACTTTATTTACAGGTTTGGATTTTTTATTATTCTTAATTTAGGTATTGAATGGTCCAAATTGTTGTAGTATTGCATTGTTTATAGGTCAATTTAGCTTTATTATGAAATTTTAAATTGAAGGTGTTTTTGGAGGGCTTGGAACGGATTAGCCATTTTAACATGTAAAATGTGTTCCAAGATACGAAAAACTCATTATACGAAGGCCACCTCGGAACGGATTATTTCGTATCTCGAGGTACTACTGTATTACAATATATCACAAAACTTGAATGTAGTGTATTTATTTTTTCTTAGTGTGCTACATTAGGCTCCAAGTTTAGGCTTGCCATCTACCAGCCCAAGAGGTCCCTATATAAGTACTGTTTGCATAATTGTTCGGACCACCGTACTTAGCAGCCCAAGGTTGGAACTTCCCATCTTGATTTTTAATCTAATGAACACACTAGACGTAAATTATGACAAATAAGTTTCTTGACAATAAAAACAGTAACCTCTCCTTTCAATTACACTAATACAGCAGCTGAATTAATATAAAACAAGTGAATGCAAATGCTGATTATGTCCTTCCTTAAGCCTAAGCTAGGCTACCCTAGCCTTGCAATATGGTGTACCATTCGTTTAAAAGAAAAATTAAATTCTTTTTAATTACAAACCGTATTATTTTAAAATCTACTGGCCTAGATACTGTAACTCCAGGCACAAAACTCCACAATGAAGATGAGTCCCAGCTGGCTGGCTGTGCATCTATGTTCCAAGCACCTCTATGAACAGTTTGAGATATTAGGTATTTCATAACCTGTATATATGTATAAGAGTTATTGCATCAGAAGAAGGACTAGGAAAATGGTACTTCCTATAGTACAGTAATGGTTGGTATAAAAAATTATTTTATTTCTAAACAAATATTTATTTAACACAGCCCATTAGTTAATCTCTGCCTAACGCTACATGAGCAAGTTTGTCACACTCAAAAGAACCTTCATTGACCAGATATCTCACTAGATGTTAATAATGGTAGTCAAGACAATGCTTTAGAAAATTCAGGAAGGACATAAGGAGGACAACATCTGGAAGTGTGTGAATGTATAAGTGGTAAATCTAGGCATTTGCCCAAAGAGTCTGTTGATGCTACTGCTGCCATTAGCCAGGTACAATGGCACTCCTATCATGTCTAGGTTTAGCAAGGTCCAACAAACAATTCAACATCAAGTTTTCTTGCCCTCCTGTTTATGTGATGTCTTAATTGGATGCCTTCACACTGGAAGGACCTACATCAAGCTTCGAACCAGTTGCACATACATTTCATTATGCCTACTGTCATGTAGAGGGGAGCAAAGCCCTGCAGCCAGGTCTGGGCACAGCATCCTAATAGGCTATAGTAGGTTGGGTTTGGCTAAATCCCTGATGAAATACATCTTTGATCTGTTTTTATTAAAAATAGGTAACCTTAGAAGGACCAGGAGAAAAGTGCCTGGCTAAATAAGCACGCTAGTAAAGTTAAGTCAGGTTAGTTTGTTTGTATTTGTTTGTGTGATGTTTTTACATTGCACGGAATTCCCAGTGGTTATTCAGCAACGGGACCAACCAGCTTTATGTGAACTTCCGAACAACGTCAAGAGTGAACTTCTATCACCAGAAATACAAATCTCTAACCACTCAGTGGAATGCCCGAGAATCGAACTCGGGGGGCCACCGAGGTGGCAGGCCAAGACCATACCAATTGTGCCACTAAGGTGCTGTTAAGTTGGGTTAGGAACATGTGGTCATATTGACCAGGATGTAGGCAAGACTGATACCCCTGTTCAATTGGTCTGGGAAAAGTCTGTATGAAAACAGGTAAGTGTCATCTACCTAGTTTGCAGATAGGCAGGAAGTATCTATCTCTGAAGAAATAGATGAAAAATAAAAAGCTTATCTTTGGTTTCAATTCTAGAGAGATTTACAAGTGGGCCAGCTGTATATTGAGAGGTGTGCCTTCAAGCAAGACACAGTTTGCACCTCCTAGTGTAAGCCCAACTTATGAAAAATAGTAGAGCTAGTTGTGAACAATGGACGTGGGTTCTGCCAATGAAAAACACTAATCTTTCCTAGAATGCTAGGTAGATCTAGGTAATAAATAACTCTGTCAGGTAGTTTCTTTGAAAATTGCAGTTTCCTACCAGCATTTGGGTTGCTTATTAAGAATTTACCGTTAATTTTGGGGGGTCGATATTAATTAACGCCCAGGGGCTAGTACTAAACATGGAGAAATACATTTGACACCCCAATCACCAGTGGCTGTCGTATTCATGGGAACGTTCCTTGCAGTCCATGCTGAGTTATTCCCTATTATTACCAAATGCTACATCCTGACATAGGATGCAGTGGCCTAACCTGGTGTGGGGGGTGTTTGACCATCCTAAAATCTACCAAGTATCACTGAACATTGGAAATATAGACTCCCCAAAGCATCAATGAACATTGGAAATAGGGTAAATGGCCGAGCAGCGACATGGCGGCCACCTCTAATGGAATGCAGCCACCTTCCCAAAAAAGTACTACTTGGATTCGCTACCATAAGCATCAGTCAAGAGTTGTGGCATATCCTCACAGCACACCGAGACGGCGAGACCTCTATGTTCCTCTCCATGTAAGTGTTTTCTCCTAAATTACGAAACGGCATATTTCAAGCACTTTTTTGGGTTGTGGCTGCGTTCTGGGAGAGGTGGCCGCTATGTCACCATTTGGTCATTTACCTTCTGCCATTATTTTGTAACATATAGGAGAAAACACCTAGTTCAAGAGGAGCATAGAGGTCTTGGTGTGCTGCCTAAATGGGCAACAACTCTTGACTGATGCTCATGGCACCGAATCCAAGTATACTTTTTTGGGAAGGTAGCAACGTTCCATTAGAGGTGGCTGCCATGTCACTGCTCGGTCATTTACCCTATTTCCAATGTTCAGTAATACTTGGGGGAGTCTATATTTCCAATGTTCAATGACACTTGGTAGATTCTATGATAGTCAAACAACCTCCACATCAAGTTAGGCCACTGCATCCTACATCAGATTAGGTAAAGATAAGGTCTAGCTAGGTCAGGATGTAGCATTCAGTAATTCTAGGCAATAGCTAGGTAGGCTAACTCCACATGGATTGCAAGGAACGTTCCCGCGAATACGACAGCCACCAGAGATTGGGGCGTCAAATGCCCTCATCGATCTCAAAACTAATACTAGATTTTTCATTCTAGGCTACAAGAATACCCTAACTAAGTTTATTTTTCTCAATTACCTAGGCTAGCTACCTAGCCTGGCAAAAACAACAAATAGGCTAATCTTGTATTTTCTCTCCATATTTTCTCATCCCGCCTATGAACAAGAGCAACCTGCAGTATTTTCTACAGCCTTCTATCATTTATATTTTGTCGGCATTTCGCAACCACTGCTCTGCCAAACCGGAATGGGGTACAGATTGCATGGCTGACACGGTTGGAGCAGTCACTGAAGGTATGACTGTGACTTGACTGATGACCCTTATGTTTGTCACCTGATTAACTTTACAGATTAAAAGTGAAATTTTGTCGATTTTACAGCTACTACCTAACTATCTACGATAGGCTAAGATGAGTTACGTGATCTACCATAATTTGTTTACCTTAGGCTAGCTAGGCTAGTTACGCTAAAGCTT
The DNA here is from genome assembly GCF_015104395.2 of Macrobrachium nipponense. NCBI lineage: Eukaryota > Metazoa > Arthropoda > Malacostraca > Decapoda > Palaemonidae > Macrobrachium > Macrobrachium nipponense. Next base: position 26,420,281 of record NC_087210.1, read on the forward strand.
GCCGCCAATGTAAACATTTAAAGAACCCCTTCACGAAGTAAGTTTGACGTCCCTAAAAATCATAAGACCTACTTACGTAATATCCTATATCTTTGAATTATATCACATGTTAGAACCGGATACCTTAGTTACTTAAGAGAAAAACAACTTACACCTATAAAAACATTCATGAAAATTTCATCTGTCAAACATTGATCAGCTGCAAGATCGCCTGCTATACCTGCAAAGCATTGTTTCCAAAGGAAGCGTTCCATATATATATATATATATATATATATATATATATATATATATATATATATATATATATATATATATATATGTATATATATATATGTATATATATATATATATATATATATATGTGTGTGTGTGTGTGTGTGTGTTATATAGTATAGATCTATATATATTAATATATATATATATATATATATATATATATATATATATAGTATATATTAATTTGTCACCTAATTCTATTGTATTAATTAGATATAATTACTTGATAATGAGGCCTGTTTGTGGGCTTCCCATATATATACATTATATTGTTGGGTTTTGAGAAACCTCCGCCTGTTAACTGTTCATTGGGATTTTCCTCCGATGAATGGTGCCACCTCTACATTGTCTGTTCGCCCTTATTGCAAATCTAGGAATGAAACTTAGCCGATGTCAGAACTTTCATACTCACAGCGTTCACAAATACGGATCATCGCTCGAGACAGCATTCAGATTACCAAAATACTTCGGGTATCGGAAGGCAAAATGCCCACTGCCTCCACGCTCAAAGGATGGTCCTTAATCATATTTCAATTGTTCTGTTTTATTGCAAATAATGTTAAGTATTTTAGTGAGGTAGTTGATTATTAATTTCGTAGCTTGATAATGAGACGTACTGGTAGTCTTCGAAACGTTCCAATTAGAGAATATATATTTTACATATATAACAAAGAAGCACGAAATAAACTCTATTTTTTAGCAGATGATACAAGTTCTACATATTTATAGTTTAGGCTGAAGATGTGTCCATAATGAAGAATTTAAAGGAAGTATAGACAAAAAAAATGCTACAGTTCGGCTACTTATTAGTTAATACAGTGAAGAATTGGGTACTTTTTGATGATCGCCTCGACAGGAGAAGTAATATACCAAATGTTATGAAAATTGTAATCACAAGAATAGATTACTGTAACTATAACTATGACACATCCATCCATACTGAAGTTCATTGTTCATGCCCACTAAAACCTGCACTCAGTATGAATTAAGTATCTTGAAGATCATGATAGAAATGTGAAACTGAGATATCCAAGAGACCTAATGGAAAGCACTATATATACAGCTGAAAATATAATTAGTATAACAGCATATTTGTGTAGATAGAGGATTCGGAATACAGAATGATTGGGCCAAGATGCTACATAGATACGGTATTAGACAATTTGAGCACATGGTACCCAGTCTGTTCTGTTCAGGAAGTTGTCCAAAGAACTATAAAGGTGTCAAAGCTAAAGTGATTCAAGAAGACATTCAAGACGCCTAAAAATCAATGACATACATGCTAAGGTTCATCTGATTGGGCGAAGAAGAACCGATAGGAAGGTCAAGAAAATTTAATCCATCCAAATGATGAAGATATTCCTTACATGACCCTTGCAGGACGATATCTTTTGGGGGAGCAACCGATGATATTGAGTTATCAGATGTGCATTAAAGATATCTTGTGAACAAAGCAACAATCAAGAACTGTTTGTTTGAAGATTGTATAACTGCATATCTAAAATCATCTGATGACTTTTTAAGATTATTCATATTTGAAGAGGAATCTGCTTGTAGATGACGAAGTTAGAGCTTAGCTTGCCACCCTACATATCTCTCCCAAAAATTGCTAACCCCGAGGTCAAATAGGCACGAATAGAAGCCAATGAGATTTTTTGACCATATACGATTCAATTCCAAACTAACATGAGCAGCATATCTAAAATCGGTGTAAAGAACTGATCCAGGGGAACACGTTCCTGAAATGTTTTCTTGCGGTCCTTCAGAATGACAATTTGACAAACATCTAACTACCTACTATGTCCTACGGATTTCGCCTACTTTACCCTGATAGGATGTAAGCTGGCTAACGAAAGTAAGGTCATAAATATTTCAGTTTACCCTTTTGTTATTGTATCACACATTATTTAATTGTTCTTCGTGGCGTGGAGAAGGTAGGGTTCTCCTGTCCCATCCTATTGTCAGAGTGACCGTAGGACAGCGTAAACAAATTTGTAACCACTACCTACTTACTACCAGAGAAAAGGAGATTAGCTATTATGGTTATTAAAGCAGGCTGTGTGAGGTTTTAATTGCCTAGGTACATATTCATTTTATGTCTAAGTAGGTAGGTAGGTTGATGGTCTCTTCAGGCTGGACTAAGCTCTGATTAGCATTAGGATAGTATTATCATGGTAAAGTTTCTTCAGCAAATGCATGGCTATTTTAGCCAGATAGTAAATTGTAATCTATATTTTTTTTATATAGCTAGCTAGCACCACAGGTGGGTTGGTTGAAGGAATCTTAGTCTTTGTTTACTTTGCCAATAGCTAGAGTAAACAACCAACTGGACTGGCCAACTCACCGACTACCGCGTTTTTGGCCACCCTCCAAAAAAGTACTTTAACACGTCCTGACACCAGAGATGGTCATCAGTCATGAGTTGTCGGTGGTGATATCAGGAGCTCAAGACCTCTACTCTCCTTTCGAAGTAAGTAGTAGGTACTATTTCTCCATAGTTAGAAATTAAGGCCATATTTTAAGATTTAAACAGAGGGTAATGAAAAGTGTGGCCAACGCAGTGCACACTACCCCCATGACGTTTTCGAAATTTTTACTTGCAATTAAAAATGTTTCGAAGATTGACGCCATCTAGATTGGCTACGATGAGTCTTTTTGCCGTCATCTTCTCGTACTTCAGAAATATCTGTAATTTTTGGGGGTTAATTTGGTTGCTAAAAAGGGATAATAGACATGAATTAAATAAACATTTTGAAGTAAATAAAACATTTTGAGTAAAGTATTAAACTAAATAATGGAGTAACAAAGTAAACAATTGACGGAAATAAAGCCTTTGCATCACCTCATAAACAGTATAGTTCCAGTCTGCTGCTCGTAACTGTGTGGAGTGAATGCTTAGGAACCAGGAACAGCAGTGTGGTTCAAGTGCCATTTGGAGTGAATTAAGACCAAAATGTGTAAAATTACAATCAAATAAGCCCTGTGGAGTTTCAGTTGTGATGGTAGTACGGATAAAACCACCGTTTACAAGGTAAAAATAAATTCAGGCCAAACCATGACCCCAAAAATAAAAAGATTAATACTTTCACTAATATAGGCAACAAAATGTTGTTTAATTGTGCTGATTACCACTGCAATCTTGGGTAAGATCAATAAATGTTACATATATATGGTAACATTGTTCAAATGATTGCTGGGAAGGCTGGGAAAGATGGTGGATTGTCTGTGGTTAGAACGGCCAGTCATGCAATTGCCGCCATATTGGATTTCAAAACTACCTTGAAATCATATTTTACGAAGAGCTCTCATGCTTATTTTAGTTCGTATGGGGCTTTCATATATCACATTATGTTGACGAAACTTCAATCTTTTGAATGGTATGCTTAAAGTTGTAATTGAATTCTTGTTTGTTCCGATACGTAATACAAACCCTCGGTCCTTTAACAATGGACTTCACCGCCTTCGATGCGAAGGAGATGCTGCCTTGTCCGCAAGAACTTCTCCGTGGCGCAGGTACTGAAGGCAGGGGTCTGGTCCAACCAGACCACATGCCCTTCCTTCTACCTTCGGGATATTGCCCACAGGTCCTTGGATCTTTTTCCTTGGGACCCGTGGTGGCTGCTCAACACGTTGTGTAGCGAACCCAGACCCTCGCAGGCTGAACAGCATCGAGTCCTGGTGTGACCGTAAGAATGGATGAGTGAATGAGAGTGTGACTGGCTCCTCTTCTTCCCATCTTTTTCTTCCCCTCTACCTGTGGTTAGAGGGACACGTCGTCACCCTGCTGGATAAGGACAAGATGCAGGTGAGCTACTCAACAGAGCCCCATCCTATCCCTTTCACTAGGGATAGGAGCGTATATCCACCACTTCCTCCAACAAGGGGGAGGAAGTGGAGCCAGCTTGAGACAACCCATACTTTATGTTGCCTCTTGCAAACAGGAACAAGTTCTTGCTTGCTGGTACGAAGAGATACGCTTGCCTCTCTCTTAGTACTACGCCCAGAGGTCTGACCATTGATCCTGCGGTGCACACCCCGATCAATCGGACAGAGGCTTTGGATCCCTCCCTCGCTCTTACGACAGGGAGGCATTCCAGGGATGGATGAACACCAGTCTGTTCATCAAAAGACTCAGATTCCTCCCACCAAGAAGTGAGTCTTCCTATTGTTAAAGGACCGATGGTTTGTATTACGTATCGGAACAAATGACAATTTGTCGAAAATTGCATTTTTCCTAACTATACAAACCTGAGGTCTCACATATAGTCCCTCCCTCCTCATGCCACCCCTCACTCTGCGTATTTTGCATGGGCCAAAAGCAAAAGTGATTTGTTTACCTCCCAGTCGCGCGGCGCGCGACTGTCGGACAAGCAGTTAACTACCGTTCTCCCCTTGTTCGAAGCTTACGACCGTTCCAGCTGCCGCTAGCTACTTCCTATTGTTAAAGGACCTCAGGTTTGTATAGTTAGGAAAAATGCAATTTTCGACAAATTGTCATTTCACCAATTGAATATTGAGTGAATAAGGCCTGGCCACGCGATGACAATGGATCGTCTGCAGTTGTTTACCCTAGGTACCTACCTAAGTGTTTAAGTTGTCTGCTGGTCCCTTTCCCACCTCTCCATACATTCAGGAATCAAGGGCCATGGATTTCTAGTAAAAATTAACTACAAAAAAACAGAGTCTGGAATATGCAATTAAAACCATGTTTCCAGAAGGGTACATCCCAGCCTAACCTAGTGCACAAACCCAGCTTTAGGTAAGTGCAGTAAATCAAACAAATATATTTTGCTTAGTAATGATATGTAAATACAATGAAAAAGAGAGAATCCTCTTTTTAAGTGTTCATATCTATCTACTCCATTGTGATGGTGAATTCTTTTACTTGACCAATATTCTTCTGGCATCTGCACTGAAGCTGCCTTGTTCCATGACATAATACCTTGCTGTCATCAAACCTGCATGACTGGGTACTTTAGAATTAAAACTTGGTACTGTTTAAAACCCAAAACCATCTGTCTAGTGGAAAAATATTATAATTAGGCTAAGATAGTTATGTGAAAGGAAATCTAATTTAATAGATTAGCCCATATAATGTTCATTTGGTTAGCCTCATAAATTTTAGTCTATAACATTAAGTAGGACATGCTTAACCTGTTATGTCAATATGGTTAATACTTTTTGCAACTTTATCTGGAGGTTTCTCTGTTGGATATTCCCTAGGGTCAGTGGGTGCACATATCTTTAGACTGGGAATACACGTTCCTTGAGAATGAGGACCTAACTCTTCTTGAAATCTTCCCTCATATTCTGAAGTAACTTCTAAAGAACCTCTAATCTTTGGAACTTTGTCAGTCCAACAAAAATGTATTCTTTTCCCCTTCTCTGCACCACTCATCTCTTTTGACATTACTATTAGTAACTTGTTGGGGAATGAATCTATACAGTTGAGTTTGCCTCGCTGTATTGAAAAAAGGCAATAGATATATTTATAAATCTATACCTTTCATATCAAAGATATTAACTGGATTGACACACAGACAAGATTTTGACACTAGGCAAATTGATAGTTTTGTACATGAACTTTCCTGTCAGATATATACTTAGCTATACGTCTCTGACGTCACGACAGAATTCAAAACTCGCGGCACACGCAACAGGTAGGTCAGGTGATCTACCTTACCCGCCGCTGGGTGGCGGATGTAAGAACCAATCTCCCTTTCCAGCCAGAATTTTTCTGTCGCCGGTGACGACTACACCTGTTGGTTGTTACCTCCTCCTGACAGCTTATTCATTCTCGTTGCCGTGGATTTATTTGGACTGACTTTCGGTGAAGTACCTGATCTTGTTGGCTTGGCATACGCATTTGTGGATTGTTTTTGGATTTTGATTTGGATTGTTCTTTGATTTCGAGATGTCTGAGTTAGAGGTTAAGAAATCTTCTATGTTTAGAGTGTGCGACTATGGATGAATGCAAGGTGAGACTACCGAAAGCTACGGTAGATCCTCACACAGTTTGCTTTAAATGTAGAGGTAAAGAATGTTCTTTTGATAACCCGTGTAATGAGTGAGAAGTTGGATGAGGGTGAATGGAAGGCTCTTTCTTCCTACTTGAGGAAGTTAGAGAAAGACAGGGTGAGAAAGGCTTCTTCTAGGAGTTCTAGTAAGTCTCGTATTAGCGAGGTAGAAGAAAATCCTGTTGTAGCATTAGAACCTTCTCCAGTTTCAGCTCCTGCGCCCTGCATCGAACCTAAGGATACGACTACGGAAGTGGCAACCATGAGAGCCACGATCCTTAGCATGGAAAAGAAGAAGATTCGTTCGTTGCAAGGTAAGAGTAGTGAAGGTGAATTGTGCAGTGACCCCAGTGCAGTGGAGGGTGCGTCTGATCGGCTCCTTAATGCTTCCAGGCCTAGACCTCTTCCAGACTCCCAGTCCCAGTGGAGGAGGAAAGTCAAAAGCCGCAGGAAGGTTAGGGAGAACTCCCACCGATCAGGCGTCCCCTCGGTAGATCCTGATGCTCGTACCCAGGCTGCCCTTGTTTGCGCGAAGAAGGAGGTATTGCGCCAATGCTTCTCTTCGTCTTCCTCACCTTCGCCTAGAAGAGGATGGAGCGCCTCGGATTCTTCACGACCGCTGAAGAGAGCCTGGAAGGCGCCTGGCTCCTTTCCTTCCAGCCCGGAAGTTTTTCCAGAAGAGCCGGAATAGAGATCAAGAAACCCAGGAGGAGCAGGAGTTCTCGCCTCTTAGTAGGCTTCGAGCCTCTTCTCCGGTGGAGGATTTTACAAGATCTCCAGCTCGAATTCTTGCGGGACTGCAAGCGCAGATTTCGGCACTGGCGGGCTCCTTGGCAGGAGGAACGCGTCGGAAAGACGTCTCTCTCCCTGTCAAGAAGTCTAGGATTCCTTCGCCTGTCTTACCGTCTCAGTCAGAGTCGGTTCTCTCTCCTTTATCAGCGGATGGAAGGAGGCGCTCTTCCCTCGGCAGGCGCTTGTCGTCTTCCAGGCGTCAATCGCCCAAGAAGCTTTCTCCTGGTGACTACATCTCTCCAGTAGGAAGGGATCTAGCGACTAGTAGGCGTTCGTCTAAAGACAGGCGTACAGCCTCGTCCTCTCGCTCTTTTACGAAGATCCTTCATTCTCCGGATAAGAGAGCCTACTCTTTGATGGATTCGTCAAGAGACAGGATCTCGCCTTATGTTAGGCGCCTTGAGCCTAGTAGGCGCTACTCCCCCAAGTAGACGACTCTCCCGCTCCCCAAGCTTGGTGCGGAGGATAGGCGCTTTTCTCCTGATAGGCGCTTTTCTCCTGATAAGCGCGGCTCTACTTTTAGCCGCTCGATTCAGGACAGGCGTGTAGAGCCTGAAAGATATGTCTCTTCTGGGAGACTACCTTTTGAAGAGACACACAAGTCGGGAGCGAAGTTTGTGGAGCATGGTAGACGCCGGTCTCCTAGTAAGCGACCTTCTCCAGGGCTTCGCTCTCCTGTAAGTAGGCGCCAAGAGCCTAGTAGGCGTTCGCCTCATGGTAGGCGCAGCTCGCCTGGCAGCCGCTCTCCTTTGAACAGGCGCATGGATCCTGAGAAGCGCCTTGAGCATAGTAGGCTCTCCTCTCCTAGCAGGCGCTCCCCCTTGGAAGCCCGGAATTCTAGGAGTAGGATTAAGGAGCAAAGAGCACGCACTCATCAGAGTAGGAAGGACTCATTCGAGAGGAGCTCTCCAGAAACTTTGGCTTCCCCTGATAGGCGCCAGTCTGCTACTAGACACTCTCTGGACAGGCGCATTTCTTTAGAGAAGGCTAACTGCACTCGTAAAGAAGCGGAGGTTCTTCAGTGGATGAAGTTGAACCTTCAGAAGAGGATTTGGGTGAAGGACTCGTCAGTTTCGTCCTATAAGATCCTTACAGATCTACTTCTTTCAAGAGTTTGGAGACTCCCTTACTATCCGTCGCTCCTCCGTCTCCTCTCTCTTTATTCTCGACTTCGAAGAAGACGAAAGTTTCCTCTTGTGTGAGGATGAAGCCAACCATCTCAATGAAGAAGGCTTTGAGAGGTGTTGGTGATTGGCTGCTTTCTAAGGAAGAGAAAGGGAAAACTGTGTTTTCTTTCCCTCCTTCCAAGCTTACGGGCAGACTTGGATTTTGGTACGAGTCTGGAGAACCCCTAGGTCTGGGTCTTCCTTCATCGGCGGATGCGGACTTCTCTTCTCTGGTGGAGCGCACGACGCTCGGCTCTTTTGTTCGGCTAAAACTACCTGGGCTATGAAACGAGCTTGACTCCACCTGCTGAAGGGAATGTTTAGAGTCTTGGAAGTCTTCAACTTCCTTGACTGGTCTTTGGGGGTCTTGGCTAAGAAGACTCAGAACCCGGATGCTATTTCGCCAGAAGATCTAAACAGTGTTCTAACGTGCATTGACAAAGCAGTTAGAGATGGATCGAGCGAAATAGCCGCCCTCTTTGGAGCAGGGATCCTTAAGAAGAGATCAGTCTTCTGCTCTTTTCTGACTAAGTCTGTTTCGCATGCCCAAAGAGCCTCTCTCCTGTATTCGCAGCTCTCGCCGCTGCTATTTCCAAAGAAGATAATCCAGGACATCTCAGGATCTATCTCTGCGAAGGCGACTCAGGACATGCTCGCACAGTCGGCACGGAAGCCTAAGACCTCCTTCCAGACGAAGACTAAGAAGGAGACTCCAGCTAGACAGGAGGCCCGTTTCGAGGGGGCCCCCCCTTCTAGAGCCTCTAGCCTCGAGAGGTAATAGACCTTTCAAGAGAGGTAGATCCTTCTCACGCTCTGTCAGAGCTAAGAAGTAGGGAAGTAGTCCTCCAAACACCAGTAGGTGCCAGACTTCTAAAATTCTCGGAAGCCTGGGCAAAGAGAGGAGCGGACAACTGGTCCCTCTCTATAATAAGGAAAGGATATCTGATTCCTTTACGGAAAGACCACCGTTGACAACGACTCCGAGGGAGTTGGTGGCCAGGTTACAGGGATCCCATCATGAGCCTTGCTTTAACACAAGCAGTGGAACAAATGTTCGAGAAAGAGGCTATAGAGCTAGTGAGCGACCCTTGCTCAGCGGGCTTTTACAACCGCCTTTTTCCTTTTTTTTCTAGTTCCAAAAGCCTCAGGAGGATGGAGACCGGTTCTGGATGTAAGCGCCCTGAATTTCTTTGTAGAAAAGAGGAAGTTCGCCATGGAGACGACATCCTCAGTGTTGGCGGCCCTTCGTCCAGGGGACTGGATGGTGTCCCTAGATCTTCAGGACGCTTACTTCCATGTGCCTATCCATCCTTCGTCAAGGAAATACCTCAGGTTCATGATGGAAGGAAGGATATTCCAGTTCAGGGCCTTGTGCTTCGGCCTTTCAACAGCCCCTCAGGTCTTTACAGGCCTAATGAAAAATGTAGCAAGATGGCTACATTTGGAGGGAGTCGAGTGTCCCTTTACTTGGACGACTGGCTGATCAGAGCCAAGTCGCAGGAAAGATGTTTGGAGGACCTACAAAAGACCTTTTCATGGCAAGTTCTCTGGGACTTTTGGTGAACTTTCAAAAGTCTCAGTTGATCCCCAGTCAAGATCGTATCTATCTGGGGATTCGGATGGCTTCTCTGGATTTTCGGGCTTTTCCGTCTCCAGAACGGATAGCCCGAGGGTCAGAGAAAAGTCAAGCCTTCCTAGAGAAAGAAGTATGCACAGCGAGGGAGTGGATGAGTTTGTTGGGGGACACTCTCCTCGTTGGAGCAATTCCTTTCTCTAGGAAGGTTGCACCTCAGACCTCTCCAGTTCTTTCTCCATCGAAACTGGAGGTGTCGTTCACAAAACCTAGAGTTCTCCTTCGAGATTTCAAGGGAAATCAAGAAGGACCTCTCTTGGTGGGCCAACCCTCTCAAGTTTGCAGAAGGGATGTCCCTTCACATTCCGAACCCCAACCCAAGTGTTGTATTCCGACGCCTCGGAAACAGTTGGGGAGCGACGCTCGGCTCAAGAGAAGTGTCAGGCACCTGGAACAAGGAACAGGTGACCTGGCACATCAACAAGGAAGCTGATGGTGGTTTGGCTAGCTTTGAAAGCTTTCGAGCCCCACGTCCTAGCTTCAACAGTTCAGATCAACTCGGACAACACCACGGCCCTGGCTTACATCAGGAAGCAAGGGGGGACTCACTCTTTCTCCCTGTACGAGACAGCAAAAGAACTTCTGCTTTGGGCAGAACAAAGGAAGATTTGTCTCCTTACCAGGTTCGTACAGGGAGAAAAGAACGTCAGAGCAGACCTCCTAAGCAGGAAAGATCAAGTCCTGCCGGCAGAGTGGACTCTGCACGAAGATGTTTGCCAGGACCTGTGGAAGTCTTTGGGGCAAACCTCATATAGACCTCTTCGCCACAGCCAAAGAATACGAGGATAGCCAACTACTGCTCTCCGATATCGACCCGAGGGCAGTGTCGATAGACGCGTTCCTACTAGATTGGAAGGGTCTAGACACGTATGCTTTTCCTCCATTCAGATACTGGGAGAGACTCTAAAGAAATTTGCAGAATCGGAGGCAGCAAGGATGACGCTGGTAGCCCCGTTCTGGCCCGCACAAGTATGGTTCACAGAGGTACTGGAATGGTTAGTAGATCTTCCGAGAACATTACCACAGAGGATCGATCTCAGACAAACCCCACTTCGAGAGGTATCACAAAAACCTCCCCGCTCTAGATCTGACTGCTCAGACAACCCCACTTCGATAGTTATCACAAAACCTCTCTAGTCTGATGGCTTCAGACTCGAAAGTTGTCGAACGAGAGGCTTTTCGGAAGAGTTGCAACGCTATCGCAGCAGCAAGAAGGCCTTCTACCCTTAGAGTCTACCAATCGAAGTGGGACTTCTTTTTCGCATGGTGTAGGAACCATCACTTTTCCTCTTCCAGTACCTCTGTGACCAAATAGCAGACTTCTTACTTTTCCTTAGGGAAGAAAGTGGATTGGCGGTATCAACCATTAAAGGCTATCGTAGCATGCTATCTGCAGTGTTTAGGCACAGAAACTTAAAAACATTTCAGAAGATAAGGACCTTCATGATCTAATAAGATCGTTTGAAACATCCAAGAAGGTTTCTCCAGGGGTTCCGAGTTGGAATCTGGATGTAGTGCTACGTTACCTGAGGTCCCAATAAGTTCGAACCGCCTCAGTCTGCATCGTTTAGAGACCTCACGAAGAAGACAATTTTCCTCATGGCATTGGCTTCCGCAAAGAGGGTTAGTGAACTCCATGCACTAGAAGAAATGTGGGATTCAGAGGAGATGCAGCTATCTGTTCATTCCTTCCTTCGTTCCTTTTAGCCAAGAACGAGAACCCCTCAAATCCTTGGCCTAGGAGCTTTGAAGTACAAGGATTGTCTGCATTAGTAGGCGAGGAAGCAGAGAGGTCTCTTTGCCCAGTAAGAAGTTGAAATTCTATCTACAAGAGAAAGAAAAAAAACTTAAGGGCATGATGTCAACCTTTGGTGCTCTGTAAGAGATCCAAGGAGGACACTTTCGAAGAAGTGCGCTTTCTTTCTTTATCAGAAGCCTGGTGAAAGAAGCGCATGCGATATGTGAGGAAAGTCAATACAAAGTTCTTAAGGTCAAAGCTCATGAGGTAAGAGCTATTGCCACGTCATTGACTTTTAACAAAAACATATCCCTGAGTAATATTATGAAGGCAACATTCTGGCGTTGCAACTCAGTCTTTGCAAACCACTATCTGAGAGACGTCAAAATTACGTATGAAAAGTGCTTCTTCGGGTTAGGCCCGTACGTAGCGGCGGATTCGTGCTGGGGCAGGGAGCTGAGATCATATTCATTAGTAGATATATTTTTTTCCCCTTGTTAGGTTGTAACGTTTTTGGTTGTTTGAAAGAAACATGCGGGGTAGGCATGTTTTCATTTCGTAGTGCTAACAATGATTAGATTGGTTAGGTGATCGGTTTATGTTTGAGCTCCTTGCAATGATAGTGGTTAGGTTCTGTCATATAAGTGGGCGAATCCCCGTTGTCAGATCCTGCTCGGATTCTATCAAGTAAGCGGACAACCAAATCCCTTTGATAGACCCAACCCGAGTCTGTCAGCTGTAGGTCACGCCCTCGCTGAAGTTCTTAAGGCAACGCAGACTCATAGACAGTAACTACGAAGTCTTCTGCCTCTAAACAGGTAAGAACCAAGGGTTGTTTTTACATCCTAAAACAACTAGTGTTGTTTTCCCCTTTTTGTTTTTTCCATATTTTATATTGCTGTCTCTTTCCCTCCACCAAGGGTGTCAATCAGCTAAGTATATATCTGACAGGAAAGTTCATGTACAAAAATGTTATTGTTAGTATACAATAAGTTTTGTACATACTTACTGGCAGTATATACGATTGATGGCCCGCCCCAGCCTCCCCTCAGGAGACCGGTGGAAGGAAAAATTCTGGGCTGGAAAGGGAGATTGGTTCTTACATCCGCCACCCCAGCGGCGGGTAAGGTAGATCACCTGACCTACCTGTCGCGTGAGGCCGCGAGTTTTGAATTCTGTCGTGACGTCAGAGACGTATAGCTAAGTATATATCTGCCAGGTAAGTATGTACAAAACCTTATTGTATACTAACAATAACATTTTCATCAATGCCAATGATATGTATGTCCTGTTTATTCCAATAAATAAACGTACCTTCATTTTTTGTAAAGAGAATTATTCTTCAAACAAGCTAAATGACTAATTGACATTTATTAACAAGGTAGTAAAGGCATGCATTAGGAGTAAGGAAGGGAACTCCCAGCTGCTCGCCAGCTGAACCATCACTTTTTTTCTTAGCTTCAATTGTGTAAACTTTTCACTTCTCTGCAGTACTTGACGTTTTTCCAATTTAATGGAGCAGTTTGTTTTGGTGAAAGGTGCCTACACATGAGTATGTATGTTGTTATTAAAGAAGGAGGTTGATTACCTAATTGAACTTGTTGCATTATGATGTTGCAAGGAATCGGTATCATCTTAAACAATAAACTTCTTTGATTTCAAATTAATTTTTTTCTTCTCTGTAGCTAGATCTGGAACCTACTCAGTATTCCTAAATACCACGCCTGCTCCGTAGGCATCTGAAGTAATAGCCATGAGCGTGGAGTCATATGGAAGGTTAGTTGGTTTATAGATCCTTATGAATATACTATAGTTTATAGAATTAAGTAAAAGTACTTCTCAGTTATGTAGTTTTCATAGATGAGGTTCACAGTGAGCATTTTTGTGTAACTTGTAAGTTTAGTTGCCAGATACCAAAGTTGTTCCGACACGGCATACAAACCTTCGGTCCTTTTACAATAGGAAGGTACTAGCGGCAGCTGGATAGGTCGTAAGCTTTCGAACAAGGGGTTCGGTAGTTAACTGCTTGTCCGACAGGCGCGCGCGCGCGACTGGGAGGTAAACAAACCACTTTTGCTTTCGGCCTCACAGTGGATGGACGTGTGTGTTCGCTCTCTGCCCGCTGCTCGTCGTTTGCTTTCTAAGTTTGGTTGTAAATTGTGTATGAAAGAGTATTGTAAGTACAATTATTCTCTCTTTATATATTAATTACGGCTTTCAACGTGAATAATGATGGAATCTCCTCGCCTCCCGCTACCCCAAGGAGACTTTGCCCTGGGTATCGAAGGGCGCAAATGCGGGAAGTTTAGATCATTCCCCGGAGATTGACCCTCATATTTTGTGTGCTCGGTGCCGGGGGCGGGGGCGCGAATGCACCCGGGCCGAGCCCTGTGATGTGTGTAATAACTGGTTCGGAGGCGCAGTGGACTTTGTATGAGGGCAGGAAGAAGCGAAGGCCTGCAAAGGAGTCGTCGGAAAGACTCTCCCGCGACTCCTTTGGTGACGGACACTTCGTCTTCTTTCCTGCCGCCCGCTCAAACTTCCACGTCTCGCGCCTTCCCCTTCGGGGGGGTGGGGGGGGGTGTCTAGGTCTTCCTCCTCTCCGACATGTCGAGTGTGGAGGAGGGCGCTAGATACCCCGACGTAGAGTTGTATTCTGGGTCCCCTCATCCGCTCGTCTTCGCCTCGGCGAGCGGCGGTAGAGGATCCTTCTAATCACCCGACTTTTGCCTCCTCAGGTGCGGTTGCCGTGAAGGATGACCTCGGACAGGTGTGGGCATCGTTGGGGCTGCAGGGCGTGCCGAGTGTCCAGGGGCTGCTCTATCATCTGGCTGGCTCAGTGGCGGTTACTCATGCAACGGTCACAACCACCACCACGACCCTGACAACACCCGGCTACGCGTCACCTCCTCACCTGGTGTACACCCAGCACGCGGTCTCTGTAACACCCACAACATCGGTGCAGGGGCCAGTCGCCGTAACTCGGGGGAGTGTGATGCCGCCACCTGGGTTTGCCGTGCTGCCACGACCGGACTTCATGTGCCCGAAGAGCTCGCCCCTGGAACCTCCCACCGGTGCCGATGACGTCTGTGCCGCTGGTTCGACCATCTGTACCGCCCACACAGCCTGCCGTACCTGCCGTGACCACCGCTGCTGTTCCTGTTCCTGCTCCTGCCGTCTCGACTGCCGTTCCTGTGATGCTCGCACCTGCTGATGTTGTTCCTGTTCCTGGCGCCGCTGCTCCCGATGCTGGTCTGTTCGGTACAGGTACGTCCGGGCCCTGTTGCTTCGGCAACAGCAGCCCCGGCTCCGTCCTGGATGACAGATCTGACGTCGGTCCTGAGGAGGTTGACGAAGAAGAAGAAGAAGAGGAGGAAGGTGTCGTCGTCGTCTTCATCGTCTTCTTCGTCGTCGTCGTCGTCTGCCGCCTCTTCCCCTTCTTCTTCTAAGGCTCCCCCGCCTAAGAAGAAGAAGGTCGCCTCCCCCCCCCCCCTAAGAAGTCTCCTTCGGGAGCTTCTAAGGGCCCGTCTCGCTCTGGTGAGACGGGGGGTTCTTCCGCTGGTCGCCCTGCTCCTTCGGGAGCAGGACCCGTCTCTTCTCCCCAAAGAAGAAGACTACGGGGACCAGAGGGGTGCCGGCTAACACCGGCACTTCCTCACCTGCTGTTAGTGGTTCGGCCACAGCAGCAGGATCCGGCTCGGCCGCTCGTTCGCGAGAGGTACCGAGTGTACGGTCGCCTACCAGCGACCGTGCAGCCAGGAACCAGAACCTCTGAGTCCGCTCAGCGTCAGGTTCACGGCACGGAGCGGAAGACTGGTGACAGCCGCTCACGCGACTCTCACCAGACCAGCTCTCGCTCTCACGGCGAGCGGCTGGCTACCCGGGCGGACGTGACGGTCCATGACCGGCCACGGGCTGAGGCTGGGAAGAGGTCCCCCCGTTCGCCGGCACCAGCCACGGCTGGTACCAGCGAACTGACGCACCGTGAGGATACGCACCGATCTCACCGTGACAGTGGAGCTCGCCGGTCGCCTGACCGTCGCTCTCACAGAGAGCGATCGGGTACGGCGACCAGCACCAGCTCCTCTGACACACGAGACCCGGGGCCGCTGTTCTCGTCCAGCCGTTCTCCACAGCGAGACGGCTCGACTAGGTCTGCAGCTCGATCGCCACCGCTGGGTTGGCGATCGCCCTGCAGTCCTCCAAGCCCGCTGGGTTCTGCCAGTGAGCGAAGGAGGAGAGCGTCAGGTCTGCCTCTCCCATACCTTCAACTCCTCTGGTTACACCGGGAGGGGCGAGGTATTGAGAGTGATCGTGAGGGGTGCGCCCCTCAGGATCCCGCCATGTCGTCGTACGTACCAGGCTCGGTTCTCGGACCAGCCAGGTCGTACGCACAGGTGGTTGGAGGAGACCGAGAGGGGGCTGTCGCTGCTCCTCTCCTTGAGGGAGGAGGGTCTCGGGAGGTACTCCTGTTTGAGGGACTGGACGGTCCGACTCCACAGGATGCTATCACGCCCGAGATCCAGAGGAACTTTGCCGAGGTTATTGCGCTGATTCGTCAGCACAACGACCTCGGGGAAGGATCGCCGCTCCCACCATCCGAGCCCACGTCCCGGCTCGAGTCGTTCTGGGGCCCGAAGAGGGAACCCAGACCGACTGGTGGGTTTGCCGCGTTCCGAGCTTGCGGACTCAGTGCTGGACCAGGTTGAATCGCTTGTCTCCGGACAAGACGGTTCGCTCAAGTCTGGCAGGTCGAGCAAGCTGCTTCCACCTCCTCTGCTACGACAGCGGCGGTTTTACGTGCCATCGGAAGACCCAATGCCGCCAAAACAGGTGAACCCGGAGTTAGCTAGGTTGACTCCGTGTCTCTGCAACAGCTCCGTCCGAGAACCTGTGGTTCTCGCAGCAAGAGGCACTCGGCCTGGATCTACCGCCATGGCAGCTTTCCAGGCCGTCTCCTGGCTAGATCTGTGGTCCCTCACAGTATCTAAGGTCGCAGCCAACTCCGGGGGAATTTCTCTCCCCGAAGATGACTCGGCCTTCAGGAGACTTTGCCAGTCTGGGGGAAGAGCCATCTCCTTCCTTGCCCACCAGACGGTGAACCTGTGGGCCAACCTGGTTCTCACGACGAAGGGACGCTGTCCTTACTCGGGTTTCCAGGGCGGCCGGGCGTGAGGCGGCGTTGGGGCTTAGAAACGGACCTTTACGGAGTTCCAACGTCTCTATTCCCAGGAGAGATGGTGGACGCTGCGGTGGACAGACGACGCACTGACTGACAGTGACGTCTGGTTCACCAGGCAGTCCTCGAAGGCTTCTGACTGGCAGCCTCGGACTGCGGCCAAGTCTAAGAGCTCGGCTAGCGCTTCCTCGGCTGCTAAGACGGTTGCTGCGTCGAAGCCCCGAGGAATGACTCTGTCTTCTTCGACTTCTAACAAGGGGAGCCGTAACCAGCCCTCCTCCCAGCCCTCCTCATCCCGTGGAGGCTCGGGAAGGGAAGTCGAAGAAAGGGGGGAAACGCTAGGGACGGCGTTCCCCCTCACCTGCTGCCGGAAGTGGGGGGGTGCCTGGCCAGCCATTGGGCAACTTGGCAGCGCTACGGCGCCGAGACCTGGATTGTAGATGTCCTTCGGGAGGGATATCTATTACCCTTCGAATCTCGGCCACCCCTCACCTCCAACCCGGTCCAACAGCAGTCGTACGTTCCAGGGTCATCGAAGGACGTAGCACTCAGACAGGAGATCAAGACCATGCTGAGCAAGAGAGCTGTAGAGATCGTCACGGATCAGTCACCGGGCTTTTACAGTCGACTCTTCCTGGTGGAAAAGTCTTACGGGTAGGCTGGCGCCCGGTGATAGATCTCTCTCCCCTGAACCGGTTTGTTCGCCAGACCCGGTTCACGATGGAGACGGCACGCTCAGTGCTCGACTCCATCAGGGAGAACGATTTCATGCTTTCAGTGGACTTGAAGGATGCGTATTTCCAAATACCCATTCATCAGTCCTCCAGAAAGTACCTCCGCTTCATCCTCGACGGGACGGTGTACCAGTTCAGGGCACTGTGCTTCGGTCTCTCAACCGCCCCACCCCAGGTGGTTCACAGCGAGTGTTCACTCTGGTGTCTGTTCTTGGGCCCATTCGCACGGGATACGTCTGATGAGGTATCTCGACGATTGGTTAGTCCTGGCGAGCTCCCGCTCGCAGTTGCTACGGGACAGGGATCGACTGCTCGAGTTCTGTCGCGATCTGGGGATCGTTGTGAACTTCGAGAAGTCCGATCTCGAGCCCAAGCAGAGGATGAAGTACTACCTGGGTATGCTGATCGACACGGTAGCAGGGCGAGTCTTCCCCGCAGACTCGCGGATCAGCAGATTCAGGAGGCAGCCAACCAGTTTCCTGTCTCGGCAGGAACAGGTAGCTCAGCGATGGCAAGTCGTGATCGGACACCTGTCGTCACTCGGAGAAAGTTAGTCCCTCACGGGCGTCTTCACCTGCGGTCTCTTCAGTGGAGACTAAAGGAGAGTTGGTCACAGGCGACGGATCCCCCAAGCTTTCCAGTGTCACTGACACAGGAGGTTGAGGCAGGACCTAGCCTGGTGGCTCGACGACAGGAACCTCTTAAGAGGAGTGCCACTGCGCACTCCCCCCCCGACATGCAGCTGTTCTCAGACGCATCGACCGAGGGATGGGGCGCACACCTGGAGGTTGCTGACTTCAGGATGTGGGACGAGAACGACAAGCACCTTCACATCAATGTTCTGGAACTCAAGGCAGCGTTCCTCGCTCTCCAAGAGTTTCAGGACCGCTTGATGGGACACTCAGTGGTGTTGATGTGCGACAACACCACGGTGGTGGCTTACGTCAACAAACAGGGGGGCCTAGTGTCTCTCCCGTTATACCAGTTGACTCGGCAGGTGCACGAGTGGGCTCAGGCACACTCAATAGAGCTGTCGGCACACTACATTCCAGGGAAGAGGAATGTAGTCAGGCAGACACGCATCAGCCGTCGGGATCAGGTGATAGGGACCGATGGTCTCTACACCAGGACGTGGCGGAAAGGCTCTTCGACCTGTGGGGGCGACCAGTCGTGGATCTGTTCGCCACCCGGCACAACAGAAGCTCCAGTGTTTTCTTCTCGGCCGTGCCGGACCCATGGGCAGCTGCAGAGGACGCTCTTCAACACCGTGGGACAACCTCTTCGCCTATGCCTTTCCCCCGTTCAGCCTGATTCGCAAGGTGATCAGTCGAGCGCTGGTCACCCCGAATCTCAGGATGATCCTGGTGGCTCCCAAATGGCCACAGGCCATTTGGTATCCGGACCTGCTGGCTCTTCTCGCAGGAGAACCGAGAGAGATTCCCCTTGGCACAACCTTCTCGCCCAGCCACACGTCGAGCGGTACCACCGAGCAGTCCAGTCCCTACGTCTTCACGGCTGGCTGTTATCCACCATCTCTTGCGAACGAGAGGCTTTTCTCGTAGCGCAGCAACAGAGATGGCTGGGAACGTCCGTCAGTCCTCTGCAGCTGTGTTACCAGGGGAAGTGGGCCGTCTTCTGTGGTTGGTGTCGTAGACGGGGGGTCTATCTCCTCTCAGAGCCACTCTTCAGCAGGTAGCGGATTTCCTCGTTTTCCTTCGCCGAGAGAAGCTCCTCTCAGTCCCCACAGTTAAAGGATACAGAGCCGCCTTGGCGCTCGTCCTGAAGCTGAGGGGGTTGGAAATCTCGAACTCGTTCGAGATCTCCTTGCTTATGAGGTAGCTTCGAAAGGTCTTGCCCACCCAGGGAACTCAGGCCCCCCTGCTGGGACGTGACTCTCGTCCTTAGGAGTCTGACTCGAACACCGTTCGAGCCACTCCGAGAGTCGTCAGACAGGGATCTGACCCTCAAGACCCTCCCTAAATTTATTGCTGGCCCTGGCATCGGCGAAGAGAGTAGGGGAACTTCATGGTCTTTCCTATGATGTACGACACTCCAGGGGATGGGGAGTCCGTGACGCTCGATTTCGTCCCGAACTTCGTTGCGAAGACTCAGAAACCTTCAGTCCCTGATGACAGGTTCGAGTCATTCACGATTCCCTCCCTATTGGACTTCACCGATAATGATGCGGATGAGATGCTGCTTTGTCCTGTGAGGGCGCTAAAGGCGCTATCTGAAGAGAACTCGACACCTCAGGCCTGAGTGTCGACGCCTCTTCGTTAGCACCGGGGTCACCAAGAAAAGAAGTATCCAAGAACACTCTTTCATTCTGGCTGCGTGAGGTCATCAGGAGGGCGTATGAGCTGATGGTAGTGACGACATCCGTACGTCCCGTCCGAGAGCTCACGAAGTCAGAAGTATTGGCCCCTCGTTGGCGTTTCGCAAGAACTTTCTCCGTGGCGCAGGTCCTGAAGGCAGGGGTGGTCTGGTCTAACCAGACTACCTTTACGTCCTTCTCACCTTCGGCGATATTGCCCACAGGTCCTTGGATACCTTTTCCTTGGGACCCGTGGTGGCTGCTCAACAAAGTTGTGTAGCTAACCCAGACCCTCGCAGGCTGAACAGCATCGAGTCCTGGTGTGACTGTGTGGATGGATGTGTGAGTGAGTGAGTGACTGGCTCTTTCTTCCCGTTCTTTTCCTTCCCCTCTACCTGTGGGCAGAGGGCCATGGTCGTCACTACGCTGGATGAGGACGAGATGCAGGTGAGCTATATGACAGAGCCCCATCCTATCCCTTTCACTAGGGATAGGAGCAGAATATCCACCACTTCCTTCTACAAGGGGGGGAAGTGGATGCCTACAAGAGTCAAACCCATGACTTTATATTTGCTCCTGTACAGGAACAAGTTCTTACATTGCTGGTACGAAGAGATACGCATGCCTCTCTCTTAGTACTCGGTCCAGAGGTCTGACCATTGATCCTGCGGTGCACACCCCGATCAATCGGACAGAGGCTTGGATCCCTCCCTCGCTCTTACGACCAGGGAGGCTTCCAAGGTTGGGCGAACACCAGTCTGTTCACAAAAGACTCAGATTCCACCCACCAAGAAGTGAGTCTTCCTATTGTAAAAGGACCGAAGGTTTGTATGCCGTGTCGGAACAAATGACAATTTGTCCAAAATTGCATTTTCATACAATCAACTTACCTGTCAGATATATACATAGCTAAGACTCCGTCGTCCCCGACAGAAATTCAAATTTCGCGCCACTCGCTACAGGTAGGTCAGGTGATCTACCGGCCTGCCCTGGGTGGCAGGACTAGGAACCATCCCCGTTTTCTATCATATTTTCTCTGTCGCCGGTGGTATCAACATTGTTGTTATTACCTCCTGACTTGGATTCATTTTTCAACACTTTGATCAGCGTTTTTCGACTTTTGGTGACGTATTTGGATCGTGTTTTGGCATTCGCTACTGTGGACTGTTTTTGGAATAACTCTTTTGGATTTTTCTCAATATGTCTGATTCTAATGTGAGTGTGAGAATGTGTGTGAATGTAGGCTGCAGGGTGAGGATACCGAAAGCTTCGGTTGATCCTCACACTGTATGCCGTAAATGTAGGGGGGTGCAGTGTTCTGCTATTAACACTTGTAAGGAATGCGAGAGTTTGAATGCAGAAGAATGGAAGACTTTGACTTCTTATTGAAGAAGTTAGAGAGGGATAGAGTTAGAAGGCTGAAAGGTGTGAAGTTCAAGGCCTATGAGCCTTTCAATGATAATTCTAACCCTACTACTGTAGATTCTCCTATAAATCTCATTCTCAGAGTGTTTTTTCGGATTCGGCATCGGAAATCGCCAATCTGAAAGCGACGATTCGAGACATGAAGTCCAAGATGGCGGACTCGAAAGGTAAGGCTAGTGATAGTGAAAATTTTAGTGAAGTGAGCCCTATCAGTGTTGTGGAGGGGCGTTTGATCGTCCCTGCGGCGATCCCAGGCCTAGACCTCTTCCAAGCTCACATGCCCCAGAGGAGAAGGAAAGTCGGAAAGCCTTAAGGAGGTCGTGGGGGGAATCCCCAACGGTCAGAACGTCCCTTCAGCTAGCTTTGCTTCATGGCAGCCAGCTCAAGGGCGCTACAGGAAAAGCGTCCTTCGCGAGTGTTCTCGTCCTCTCCCTCTCCTCACCTAAACGAGGGTGGAAGGAGTCGAACTTATCGAGAACCGCTGAAGCGTCATATGAAGCAAGACATTGATTCTAGCCCGGAGCGCTTCTCGGATGACGCCCCGTCTGCTATTAAGAAGGTGAAGGTGGCGTCAACGTCACCTGACGCTGATGAGGAAGTACCCCATCATGCTTCTTCCCCGAGTGATGACGAAGGGCGTCAGGCGCTAGACGTAGGAGAAGCGTCAAGGAAGATCATTATGGTCGGTGCAAGAACAACTGTCATCTCTTGTGGGGAGTTTTTTAGCGCCCCGTCGGAAGGACGTGACGCTTCCTATTAAGAAGTCTCGTCCTCTCGCACCTGCTCGGAAGACGTCTTTTAGAAGTGAAGCGTCAAATCAAGAAGATCTTAGACGTGACGTTCCGTCCAAGATTGTGACGCCGAGTAGGAAGCCCTTAGAAAGCGAAGCGTCTTCCAGACGCGAAGCGTCATCTAAACGTCAACAAGAGACGTCATACATGACGCTCGGAGAGCGGGAAGCGTCATACATGACGTCTTCTAAAGCGCGAGAGAAGCCGCAGGTTGTGACGCCTTCCAAGTCGATCAGAACGGGAAAAAGGAAAGAACTTTCATTCCCTTAGACCCTCTCCGATCAGGAGTTTTGTCTCCCCCAGAAGAGGAAAGTTCTGAAAGGAGAACAGAAACTCAGGATATCACGAGTTCGAACGAAACTCGGAGGATGACGATCTTGGAAGAGAGGGCTTGTCCATCTATAAGGTGTTGACAAAACCATGCTTCTGGAGGAATACGGAGACGAGTTGACTCCGGCTGCTCCTCCTTCTCCGCGCTCGCTCTTTTCGAGTGCGAAGGCGAAGAAGAACTTCGTCTTTTCTGAAGATGAAGCCCACCATCTCGATGAAGCGGGCTTACACGCCTTAGACGCCTGGATGAAGTCGAAGAAAGACTTAACCAGGACAGTATTTGCATGCCTCCAGCAAGGTTAGCTGGGGGAAAAAGAGGCATATGGTACAAGACGGGGGAGGATATGGGTATCGCTCTCCCTTCTACTACAGAGGCAGACTTTTCGACGTTAGTTGACGCTTCAAGGCGTCCTAGTCTTAATTCTGCCCGCATTACTTGGAGTATTTCGGAACTGGATCATCTCCTCAAGGGACTTTTCCATGTATTGGAAGTATTCAACTTCTTAGATTGGTCCCTTGGGGTGATGTCCAAGAAAAGCTCACGATTCGCAGGGAATCGAACCTGAAGCCCTGTTATGCATTTTGTCGTGCATCGACAAAGCAGTACAGGATGGATCTTTGGAAGTCTCTGCATATTTGGAGCAGGTCTTTTGAAGAAAAGGGACAGTGTATGGCGCCTTCTTAACAAAGGCAGTCTCGCATGCGCAGAGGGCAGCTCTGCTATATGCTCCTCTTTCGGACTATTGTTTTCCTTCTAAGTTAGTGAAGGACGTAGCTCACTCTTTAACTGAGAAGGCGACACAGGATCTTCTGACGCAGTCAGCTAGGAAGAAGAAACCTGCTTTAGTGTCGGACAAGAAAGAACCTAGCACTTCTAGGCAGCCCTTTCGAGGTGGTCCCGATCTCCAGACCTCCCGCAAGAAGGAAGGCTCCAGAGAGAAGAGGTAGGTCCGCCTTTCGTCCCTTTAAAAGGGCAATGAAACATTTCTCCTCCAAACACCAGTAGGTGCCAGGCTCCTGGAATTCGTGGAAGCCTGGACACTGATAGACGCAGACGCGTCTTCACTAAAGATCATAAGGAAGGGATATCGTATCCTTTCCTGAATACTCCGCCCCTAACGTCAATACCAAGGGAACTATCAGCCAAGTACAAGGATCCTCGTGCTGAGGGATACTCTTCGATCGATGGTGGAACAAATGTGGGACAAGAGTGCAGTAGAACTAGTACTGGATCAAAACTCCCCGGGTTTTACAATCGCCTTTTTCTAGTGGCGAAAGCCTCGGGAGGCTGGAGACCAGTACTAGACGTCAGCGCTCTGAACAAATTTGTCAGAAGGAGAAGTTCTCCATGGAGACTTCTGCTTCAGTCCTAGCGTCATTACGACAAGGAGATTGGATGGTGTCTCTAGATCTCCAAGACGCCTACTTTCACGTCCCGATCCACCCTTCATCGAAGAAGTACCTCCGTTTCATGACGGGGGGAAGGATCTTTCAGTTCAGAGCCTTGTGTTTCGCCTGTCCACAGCTCCTCAGGTCTTCACAAGCCTGATGAGGAATGTGAGATTTCTTCATCTCAAAAGGAGTGAATGTCTCGATGTACCTAGACGACTGGCTCATCAGGGCCAGATCGGAGAGACAGTGTTTGGAGGACCTAAAGTTAACTCTGATTTGACCAAGGCGTTGGGATTGCTTGTGAACCTCGAGAAGTCTCAGATGACCCCAGACAAGACCTAGTCTATCTGGGGATTCGGATGGATTCTCGGGGTTTTCGAGTTTTTCCTTCGCAAGAGAGAACCGCAAAAGGTTTTGAGGATAATCTCTCTCTTCTTAGAGAAACAGCAAACGTCAGCGAGGGAATGGTTGAGCTTCTGGGGACGCTTTCCTCGCTGGAACAATCTTCCCTCTCGGAGACTTCATATCCGTCCACTTCAATTCTTCCTCAAGAAGTCTTGGAGCTGGAAAAACGGACAAACTGTCGGACGTTTTTCCCATTCCAGTGGAAGTAAAGGCACACCTACAGTGGTGGTTGCTGCCTCTGGAAGAGAACAAAGGGATCTCTCTAAGATCACAGAACCCAGACCTAGTGTGTTCTCCGACGCGTCGGAGACGGGTTGGGGAGCGGACATTAGGCTCGGAGGAAGTGTCAGGCACTGGGAACCAGCACAGGTGTCCTGGCACATAATTGCAAAGAGCTCTTCGCCGTACACCTGGCTTTGAAGAGCCTAGAACCTCTGGTGAGAGACAAGGTAGTACAAGTAAACGTGGACAACACCACCGCACTTGCCTACATTCGGAAACAGGGAGGGACACACTCCTCGTTCCTTTACGAACTCACGAGGGACCTATTACTGGTACGTCTCACAGGAACATCTCCCTGCTGACAAGGTTCGTACAGGGGAGTAAGGAATGTGAGGGCGGACAGGCTCAGCAGGAGGAACCAGGTCCTTCATACAGAATGGACTCTGCACGAGGAAGTATGTCGCGATCTCTGGTCTCTGTGGGGAACTCCTCATGTGGATCTATTCGCAACATACATTTCAAAAAGGCTCCCAGTGTTTGCTCGGTCGTGGAAGACCCAAGAGCAATTATGGTAGCGCCTTCCTGCTAAACTGGTCTCGAGTGGACGTGTACGCTTTCCCCCATTCAAAATCCTGGGGTTAGTATTGAAAAAAGTTTGTGGCGTCAAAGAGACGAGGATGACTTTAATAGCCCCCTTTTGGCCGGCCCAGGAATGGTCACGGAGGTGGTAGAGTGGATCGTAGACTTTCCAAGATCCCTACCAGGAAGGACGGATCTCTCAAACAACCACACTTCAAGAGGTACCATCAAAACCTCCCCGCTCTCGCTCTGACTGCCTTTCGACTATCGAAAGACTTGTCAGAGCGAGAGGCTTTTCTCGCGAAGATGGCAAGCGCGATCGCGAGAGCTCGCAGAACCTCCACTTCGAAAGTATACCAGTCGAAGTGGGAGGTCTTTAGAAGGTGGTGTAGAGCCAAGAAGTTGTCCTCCTCCTCTACCTCTATAGCGGAAATTGCTGATTTCTTGCTATTCCTGAGAGTAAAATCGCATCTAGCCGTATCCACAATAAAGGGATACAGGAGTATGCTCTCGGCTGTATTCAGGAACAGAGGTTTAGATCTGGCAAATAACAAAGATCTCCACGATCTCATAAGATCTTTTGAGACGTCAAAGTCTAAGGAACCAGTACCTCCGAACTGGAACTTGGACGTAGTCCTCAAATATCTGTCTTTCGGATAGATTTGAGCCTCCACATCAGGCCTCATTAGAGACGTAACTAGAAATGCCTATTTCTTTATCGTTAGCGACGGCAAAAAGAATTAGTGAGTTACAAGCTCTGCAGGATAAAGTAGGATTCAAGGGAGACTCGGCGATTTGCTCGTTTAAGACTCTGTTTTTAGCGAAAAACGAGAATCCACGAATCCCTGGCCTAGGTCATTCGAAATCAAAGGAATGTCTAGTCTCGTAGGCAGAGAAACAGAGAGGTCTCTATGCCCTGTTAGAGCTCTGAAGTTCTATCTTCAGAGGAAGCGTCAGTTGGGAGGCTCTAGACAAGGTCTTTGGTGCGCGGTAAAAGAAAAGACCCCACAAGACTGATGTCAAAGAACGCTCTAGCGTTCTTTGTAAGAAACGTCATTACGGACGCTCACAAGGTGTCGTCCGGACGAACAATTACAACTTCTGAGGGTAAAAGCTCATGAAGTTCGAGCGGTTTGGGTTGCGACGTCCTCTCTCGTTTTATAAGAAGATGTCGCTTAAAAACATATTAGATACGACATATTGGAGATGCAACTCGGTATTTGCATCTCATTACTTGAAAAGACGTGCGTGTGACGTATGAAGAAGTGCTTTTCTCTAGGTCCTATCGTATCGGCAGATACGATTCTGGGTACGGGAGCGACACCAATCCTTAGAATGTATATACTGTTCTTCTGTTTGGATATGGTCGAGAATCTCTTCGAACAATGGAGGATCAGGCTAGCACGGGCGGCGTCTATGTTGTTCATAAGAGAATTCTCGTCGTATCCAATTAGTTGAGGTATAATTTTTTTTGAAAAATTATGTATGCGTGCGTAGTGGTTTTTGAGTTACGGTTGTGTGACGAGTTCGGGGATAACTCGTAACAATCCTTAGTTCTAACACATGGTTAGGATCAGGTGGTCGGGATTGGTTTGTGTGCTCCTTCATAAGGTGTATTGTCATATAAGTGGATCAGCACCCATTGACAAAGTCCTTTTAGGCTCTGCTGAGTAAGTGGGTAAGACCCCATCGGCAGACCCACAAGAACTCTTGGCCATAGATCACATATCTCGCTAAAGTTTCTTGAGGTGATGCAGACTACTGGGCAAACACCACCAAGTCTACCACTATCAGGTAGGAACCAAGGTTTTATTTATACCTACAACATATGTGTTTACCTGTCTATTCCATATAGTAGCTGTCTCTTACCTCCACCGAAGGGTGCCAATCAGCTATGTATATATCTGACAGGTAAGTTGATTGTATGAAAATGATATTGTTATGTTACAATAAAGTTTCATACATACTTACCTGGCAGATATATACAATTAAAGGCCCACCCAGCCTCCCGCAGGAGACAGGTGGAAGAGAGAAAATATGATAGAAAACGGGGATGGTTCCTAGTCCTGCCACCCAGGGCAGGCCGGTAGATCACCTGACCTACCTGTAGCGAGTGGCGCGAAATTTGAATTTCTGTCGGGGACGACGGAGTCTTAGCTATGTATATATCTGCCAGGTAAGTATGTATGAAACTTTATTGTAACATAACAATATCATTTTTCCTAACTATACAAACTGATGGTCCTTTTACACATAGCCCCACTCATGCCACCCCTCACTCTGCAGTTTTTGCTTGGGCCAAAGCAAAAGTGATTTGTTTACCTCCCAGTCGCGCGCGCGCGCCTGTCGGACAAGCAGTTAACTACCGAACCCCTTGTTCGAAAGCTTACGACCTATCCAGCTGCCGCTAGTACCTTCCTATTGTAAAAGGACCTCAGGTTTGTATAGTTAGGAAAAATGCAATTTTGGACAAATTGTCATATTTAGTGCTTTACAATCTTTGTTTTTAACCGATTTCCAGCTGGCACAAGAAGATATCTTTATTTATAAGATGTAAGGTTTGTTAGATAAGAAAAATATAAATTATTAAAAGTTTGTCATGTTCTGAGAAATCATTACACAGTGTTTTAACTTATACAGATTTGGGGCTGATGATGACGATGATGATGAGCATGATGGTCCAGGGCGCCACATATCCCCTCCAGAAGACCACTGGAATCTCATTTATATGGCACTGGTGCTGGCTGGGATTGGCTTTCTTCTTCCTTACAACAGGTATAGCTTAGTAGTACATAAATGGATACTAAGTATTAATGACAGAAAAACAGGGGGATAGATAGTTTCTAAATAAAGGGAATCGGGATCATTCGTTCCAGCCAACCCAAAAAATCCCCCTTTTCACATTTTTTGCTATTATTAATGTGTTCAAAAGTTAAATTAAGATTGTAAAGTAATAAAACAGTATGTTAGTATATGAAGTTAAATTTTAGAAGAATTCAATTCTGTTTCTGTTTACTGTTTGGTGAAAATGGCACACAGCCAGTTGGGGGAGGGAGGGAGGAGAGTCCTGAATTCTTTGAGGAAACCAAATGGTTGCAGTAGGCAGTGCAAAGGTTGATCACAAAATCAATTTTATTAACATTTTACAAGGAGAGAGAGAGAGAGACGAGGAGAGAGAGAGAGAGAGATGAGAGAGAGAGAGAGATGAGAGAGAGAGAGATATCAGCATATAATGAAAAAAATTGATTATATGCCGTAATACATCAACTTAATGTTGTTAAATGGCAGAATTTAAAATAAGCATAAGGATTTTGCAAACAAATAAGTAATAAGTAAAGAATGCAATAAAAGGAAAGAGATGAAATAACTGTTCACAAGGAAGTCGTTTACATAAAGAATTGAAGACACGCAGAAGCTGAACACAGTGCTAGGGTTTTTAGTATGGAGCCGTGTTACTTTTACAGTGATAAATCGTAAAAAAGCAATTGTCACTAGATAGATATTTTACTGCAACAAAAGAAGTGATTTGGGAAAATCAAGTGTAAGTGAAAGGAACGGGCAAATAATCATTCCAACTCAGCTGTTAAGTCAGTAGGAACCAGACCCCTTTCTTCCCTCTCCTCTTCCATCTCCTCTCACTATCATCTCACTCAGGCTCAAGTAAGACTTTTTATTTCTTTTTATTATTACTACTGTACTATTGCATTTGTATGTTTTCATGTTTCATCATATGTTGAATTTATTGTGAAATAACATATTTTTTTGTGTGAAATGGTACTGCTTTTATGTACTTATTTTAGTAAAGATTTTACTATCTCCTCTTCTCTTCCTCAACAATATGATGACTCGTGATAACTTGAAATCTTTCATTCATTATTCCTCAAAAATATAAATGCTCCCTCTCAAGTTAGCTGTGCATCACCTCATATATTCCTTATTCTAATTGGTGGTAACTCGGCTTCATAAAGCTTGCAAAATTATGTTTGTTCCGATACGTAATACAAACCATCGGTCCTTTAACAATAGGAAGTAGCTAGCGGCAGCTGGAACGGTTCGTAAGCTTCGAAACAAGGGGGGCGGGGAGACGGTAGTTAACTGCTTGTCCGACAGTCGCGCGCCGCGCGACTGGGAGGTAAACAAATCACTTTTGCTTTCGGCCGCGGGTGTGAAGGACGTGTTCGTCATCGCTCTCTGCCCGCTTCATCGTCGTATGCTTTGTTTATATTGTGTTTTCTACTAATGGTTTGTTTGACTTGAAAATGAAACTGTAAGTACACTGTTTTCATTTTCATTACTTAATTATGAACCAACATGGAGTTATCGCCGTAGATGCGGCGATTTCCTCTCTTTTCATGAATTGAACCCTTGAATTATGTCTCGCGGTGCCGAGGGCGGGCGCGCTCGCGCCGAGTCATGTATTTGGGCGAAAGTGTGTAATTGAAAAATGTAAGTACTCTTTTCATTATATTTTTGCCCTGTGCGTTCGTTACCGAGAGTGTGATTGCGCTCGGCACGAGCCTTTTAATTTTGTATAATAGAATGCAATGAAAGTGGATTCGCAATTGCAATATCTTTTCATTTTCATTTATTTATTTGCATGAAATTTAATTTGGATCAATTTTCGTTCTTACCCGGGAATTGATCCTTACGATTTTTTATGTGAAAGTGAAATCGCAAGTGCAGTATCGGTTTCATTTTCATATATATTTTATGATAGCATCATATTATTGGATCAAGTTTCCGTTCTTACCCGGGAATTGATCTTTTCCCCTTAAGTTCTATGAAGTGAATCGCAAGGGCAGTATTCTGTTTCATTTTCATATTACTTTTCATGCTGTGCGGGGGTAGGGGAAGCGAACGGTCTGCCAGGAAGTCGTCGGAAAGCTTCTTCCGCGACTCCCTTGGTATCCGATTCTTCGTCTTCCTTCCTGCCCCCCGCTCAGCTTCTTCGTTGTATTTTGTATTTGGGGTCTTCCTTGCGTTCGGGATGGGGCATGTCTTCCCCCGTGCGTGAGGGAACCCTCTTACTAATCTATCTATGTTACCGCAGGTGCTACATCG
>NC_087210.1:26450837-26485794 GCF_015104395.2 Macrobrachium nipponense
TAGGTTCAACATTTATATCCAGGGTTGCGACATCCGTGAGATATCCTGGTCTTGTTCAGTCAAGGAGGCCGCCAGCTGTTGTTTGGATAAAGGCAATAGAGGGGTCCGCCTCTACCGGATCGACGTATCCAGTCGCCTTGCCTCCGGGAAGATTAACAAAGCTAAACGCTTCTCCAGAATGTAGGGCTGACCCTGGCGGCGTTCTTGCCAAAAACCTCCGACCAGGCCCGCAGGGTAGCCAATGCCGTATCTCTTACTGCCGGAGCCTGTAAGAGAGGATATATTTTAGATTTAAGAACCACTTAAAACTAAAACTTAGGATATACTTAAACTAGATGCCTTAAGTTAAAGTAATGATGAAAACTTAAGAATAAAAGAGGCGGAGCGGCATGCGGAGATGGAATACTTACGCCTTCCAAAAGCTGGCTCACCAGATCGTAACATATGGTACACGTCTCATGGTACCAGACCTGGATGTCCCCGTGCGGAGTCGCGCATGGAGCATGGACCGGCAAACTTCGTGTCCACAGGGTCCTGAAGTGTAGCGGAACATCCCGGATGCTCCACAGTTGGTGGCCTGTAGTGGGAAGACACATGAGTATCTTAAGGGGGGAAACACTTACAGACTAAGGGCAACAGAACTCCGTTACATGGCGGAGCTCGGAAAAAATTTGGGCATAACCCCTCCCTGCATGGCCTGAATAGGCTATAACTCCCCGGAGAGATCCGGTAAAATACTAAGGGAGGGGTGGGGTATGGTTTAAGAACTTAAGATAAACTTAAAGATAACTTAAACCTACATGCAAGTACCGGACTAGGTCCATTGAAGCGGAGTGTAGTAACTCAGCATACGGTACGGTTAGTAAAGACCTATTGTATGCTCCGGTCCAACTATGGTGGACTATACCCTTCCGCTGGATACCAGGACTCCGGTAGGGAGGAGCTCTAGTAAGGGGGAAGGGCGAGATGACATACAGACTCGCGCTAACCCGGAGCGACAAGGAAGTAACGGAGGGGGGGAAGGCCAGAGCCCCCCACAACGTACCACCCGGCCGAGCCGAGAAGCGGAGAGGTCGGAACCAGTCAGGGACTGTCGGACTCCCAGGCCCCTCCGGTGGAGGGGAAGGGGGAGGAGGCAGGCTCGGGCATGCTGGGCGAGCAAGGACAGACCGACCACCCCCGCCCGACTCTATGGGAGAGCGGGAGAGGGGGAAGGGGACTGCAGCGCCTGGCTGACCCGTGATCACGTAGTGACCACGAGGCGGTAAACTAAGATACGGTAACCAAGCCTAGGCCAACCAACTGATCAGAGAGAAGCTATCGGGAAGCAACTGGAACTGAAAAGCGGTAGCATATAGGCCCATAGGGCGCAAACCAACTGATCAGAGAGAAGCTATGAGGAAGCGACCGAACTGATCAACGGTAGACAAGGCTCTATGAGCCAGGACCTAGGCTAAGCCAGACGCCAACTAACCTAACAATAACAAAACATAAAAATAAAATAATATATAAAAATGAAAGACAGAAGGTAAAATAGCAGGAGAAAAAATCCAGGAGTGTGCGACTAGCCCGAAGGCAAGTCTATCACTCAAAGCTAGTCAGGGGCCGATACAAGGAACCTGAACTAGGTCTGGATAAAAAGAAAAGCTACATAAGGTGAAATACACACGCATAACAACTTTGAGTAGACGTAAAAAGGGCGGATAATCAAAATAGAGCGTAAAATAATAAGGGATGTTCTAGTATGGGAGACCAAGAACGAACCCAACATGCGGCAGGACCATGCTGCCATGCTTCCAGCCCCCAGAACGATCTATACCTAAAAAACGCAAATACCGTCTCGGGGACGGAAAAGACTCGCTAACCGTAAATACTGAGTACTTAACTTAGCTGCTGCAATAGCTGCACGCTCCATTATCGAAAAATCCGAAGAAATGGCACAAAAAACACAGAGAGAAAAATAGCACGTGTGCTCGTGAGTGCTAACTTGAAAGGATGGCCACTAGAGGCGCAGCAGTCGCAAGCGTGGGATGGTGTAGTAGTAGTACGAGCTGCTCCCTCTGTGGGACGGCTCCCCTCTTGGAGGGTTTTGTAGTGGGAGATTTCTATTGGCATTTGGCTCGTGGTAGTGGTCTCACTCGCCTAGTGTTCATACCGACACCCTCCTAGAGGGTGAGCGAGTCAGTTATACTGACCTTTTTCTTTATTTTATTTATTCTCTGGTATGTGTTAGTACATTTACCCTAGAAATAATAGATTAAAGGATATTTCGCGCAAGCGACACGAGCTGAGCCCAGAAAATATCATTATCATATATAAATATTGGAATATATGACAGCACGAAAAATAAATTTCACATATAATTGTATACAAATCACGCTGTGAGCTGTATTGTACACTAAATTGCAATGATTTTGGTATATAAAAAATTGTAAAACTATTAAAGCAACACAGAGAAAATATTATCACAATATGATGCATGAATTCGTAACACAATGACATAAAAAAAAAGTTGTTTTCAAAAATTCACCATAAATTGAAATATTGTGCTAGAGACTTCCTGTTTGTTGCAAATGAAGGTAATTGATTGAATATTACTAGGCCATAAGTGTTGTAACTTACAATTGCAGTTTTCGACCATTTCGGTCGAGTTAAAGTTGACAGAAGGTTGAATTTTTTTCTATATATCGTTATTTATATGAAAATATTTAAAAACTGATAAAAGCTACAACCATGGGTTGTTTTTATTGTATTCTACATGAAATTGTGCACATTTTCATATATAAAACTTTATGTAACGGCTAATATAAAAAGGTGCAAACATTACGACAATCGGTTGAAAAAATTTATGATTTTTTTCAGAAGAGTTACCGTGCGGACGTAAAGGAAAAAGTTTTTTTCATAAATTCACCATAAATTGAAATATTGTGCTAGAGACTTCCAATTTGTTGCAAAATAAATTTAAATGATTGAATATTATTAAAATGTAATAGTTTTAGCTTACAATTGTGTTTTTTTACCATTTTGGTCAAGTCAAAGTTGACCAAAGTTTGAAATTTTGGCACTTATCGTTATATGAAAATATTTCAAAAGTGATAAAAGCTACAACCATGGGTTGTTTTTAGTTGTATTCTCCATGAAATTGCACACATTTTCATATATAAAACTTTATGTAACGGCTAATATAGACCGGTGCAAACATTACGACAATCGGACGACAAAATTTCTGATTTTTTCGGCAGTTACCACGTGGCCGTAGGAAAGTTTTTTTAAAAAATTCACCATAAATCGAAATATTGTGCTGAAGACTTCCAATTTGTTGCAAAATAAAGGTAAATGATTGAATATTACTAGAATGTAAGAGTTTTAACTTACAATTGCGTTTTTCGACCATTTTGGTAGAGTCAAATCTGACCAAAGTTTGATATTTTGGCACTTATCGTTATTTATATGAAAATATTTCAAAACTGATAAAAGCTACAACCATGGGTTGTTTTTAGTTATATTCTACATGAAATTGTGCACATTTCCACGTTAAATTGTGCACATTTCCACATGCAATTGTGCACATTTCCATATATAAAACTTTATGTAACAGCTAATATAAAATTGTGCAAACATTACGACAATCAGACAAAAAATTTCTGATTTTTTTGGAAGAGTTACTGCGCGGATGTAAGGAAAAAGTTTTTTTCATAAATTCACCATTAATCAAAATATTGTGCTACAGAGTTCCAATTTGTTGTAAAATGAAGGTAAATGATTGAATATTACTAGAATATAAGAGTTTTAGCTTACAATGGCATTTTTCTACCATTTTGGTAGAGTCAAAGTTGACCAAAGGTTGAAATTTTGGCACATCGTTATTTATATGAAAATATTTCAAAACTGATAAAAGCTATAACCATGGGTTGTTTGTTGTTGTGTTCTACATGAAATTGCGCACATTTTCATATATAAAACTTTATGTAACGGCTTATATTAAATGGTGCAAAAATTATGTCAAAGTGATGAGCTTGCGCGCCTGGGTAACGATTGTAAACAAAACAAAAGCTTGATCTGTGAACTCCCAGCATCCCTCAAGGTGCGTGATACAAAAGTTTTCGCCAAGTAGGCCTATAACTATTTTTCTGTGAATTCAGAACAATTTATCGTACCAAATCTCTTCAAATCATCGTATTTTGATTAATAATCGTTTATCGTACAGAGGGTCAAATTATTGTACTCGTACAATAATTATCGTACGTCTGGGAACCCTGGTCTGCAGTCCGCAGGAGTCGACACTCGACAGAGGGAGAAAGAGAACAAGGCGTCAAAAGTGGGAGGCCGTGGGAGAGGAGTTACAACGCTCCCTCCTCGTCCAAAAGCGATCGTACATACTTGAAAGCATTCCTATATGAAACCAAGTTAGAAATCTCTGAAGCTGGAATATATCTAACTCGGCAAAAACTTTAGATACTACAGACAGTGTAGACTTGAAAGAGAAAACATTTATCGAGGCAGTAGTAAGAGATTTGCCGATAGCCGAAGAGGAAGCATGCAAAGAACAAACACAAACATTACAAAGAAAAAGGAATATGCTAGCATACAAGAATTTAAGAATAACCAAAACATGAGAGATAAACAGTTGACCGAGTCGACATATCTAAACGTGTAAAACTCACTATAGATACATTATCATCACAATAAAATGTCTATGCCTATATCATATATTATTAAGCCTATGCATGCAAACACCTCAAACTGGGTGTTGAAGACGACAGAATGCGCCTACGGAGCGAGCATTAACGCTTACCGAAACGGTCCTTATGTGTACTCTTGAAAGGTCTTTCGGCGAAAACTTTAAACAAGATTCAGACCATGAAAAAGGGCAAAGTCGGTATTGGAGGGCACAGAATCCCATTGTCCCGAGAACCGACCCGGTTCCCTGGCAGCAGACGTTTCCAACTGTCGCAGGGCAGTCCTAGGCTTGGGCTACATACAGACGAGGGCACCAACACCTTACTTCTAACAGGGAACGCGAAAATGAGTGCACACTGGAGGGATTCAGAATGTTCCCGTCACGAACTAAGTTCAAATTGTATTAGAACTAAAATTAGGTTAATGTTCTAACTTCTCGTTACACTTTTCCTGAACCAAATGGGGAGAAGAAAGCAGAGCTACAATGGAAGTCAATACTAGCCTATTAAAATGCCTAGTCTAAGTAGGGATAGCCTGACAGGTTCAAGTCCTGATCTAACTAATTGCTTTTGCAATCTATTAGTCCCAGTCTTTCCTATATCTGACATATTCAGGCATAAATTCTCAGAACAATTCCATACATTCTTCACATCTAGTAGTTCCAAAACCACACTCTGTACCCCTGCCAGTACAAAGGAATGTTGATCAACTTCCAATTTCACCATCCTGGTTACACCAAAACATTCCTACATAGCCTGAGGTTATTGGTTTTGCTTCCGGTGGAAGATATCCTAGGAAAATGAAATTACAATACCGTAAACAAGAGTTAAACAGCCAAACTTCATAGAATACCAACAATCGCCTAGCCGCAATGGCAGCAAGGAGAATTCTGACAAGAGCTAAAACATTTGAAACACACCTGGTGTTGAACAGGTTAACTAGACAGTTATCCGGGCAGTCATTCAATTTTTTTTGTTTGAATCCCGACTCGCCTAATTGGTGGGGAGATATAGCTAAATTTAACAGTAGGTAAGATTCATCTCAAATAAAATGTGCACAAGTTAAAACTTGTATGTATATTACACCAGCACTTCACAAATTACTGATAGCAAAAATGTTAGAAATAAGGAAGATATTCTGAGAAAACAATAATAGTTGTTTAATAATCTTATCAAAGTTCAATATAAAATCTCATAAAAAGGTTTAACATACCAGTGTATAACCTTGATAAAAACTACTATTCCATTGTATATAAGACAGCTTACATGTTCTAGCTAATTTTAAATCAAAACCAACTCAAATTATGTACAGTATTTAAAAACAAAATGATATTAAAGATTTATGAAATATCTAACTGTCACGATATACAGGTAACTAAATACTAATCCAACCGTTCATTCAAAAAGTTGATATCAATAATTTATTTAAAACTATTTGTCAAAGTCCCCATTTCTTACAGAGCTTCCAAAAATTTAAAACATGGGCTTCATACAGAAATCATATAATAGTACTATTACAGTAATCCTGTTCTATAAGGCTAGATGTAAACAAATTAACTGTTGTACTAAAATTTACAAAGAAAACTCTGATACCAATTCACTGAGTAAAATTATGTCTTGAGTCTTCAAAATATATACATACTCAATAAGGCTTACTGAAGATATAAATCTAAGTCTATCAATTACTCCATGGAAGATTTCAGTCTGCTCTGTTACCAAATTTTTTTTTAAATAATTATGGATGGTAAGTTGGATGGTAAGTACTTAAAAAAATTAATTTTAGCATAATCATAATTTCTTTTAATGAGGGATTTAAGTAGTTCTAAATATTCATCAGTAAGTATGGTTGTTAATCATGTCATGGCTTATGTAACCCCAACTTTGCTGCTCTATCAGCATCTTCATTTCCTCTAAGATGCATGTGAGAGGAGCCAAACTATCTTAACATTTATACCATTAACACTATTTTAAAGTTGCCTAATGAAAACACAGATTCATACTCCTAAGACTCATTTGACTCACACATACACAATTTGTTCTTAAATGAGAGGTACGAATTACAGCTAGGTAAAGTTGGATGAGTTGACAGCTAACTGCAAAGAGATCAAAGGGAACTGATGAAAATTTAAAGACATACAGTTGAGTAGCTGGGGATGATGGAATTCTGCAGCAAAGAACCTTTAGTGCTTTTAGTGCCATGTATGATGTATCTACTACTACAATGAACACTTGGTCTACAATATAAAGTCTCTTAGGCATAACTCAGGAACTGCATGTGTGCTTTTAGCCTCCAAAAAATTTACATATGTAACTCCTCTACTTTGCTGTGCAGTCTATCTTTAGTCATTCATCAGGCAGTACAGCTATAATATCATCATCTATAATCAACATTCATCACCAGTAAGTGCCATATGATTCATTATTATAATATTTAATGTCACATATTACACAATAACTAACATGAAAATACAGAATATTGCTGTATAAAAAAATTTGCATTTGCAAATAGCGGGGACCTGCAAATATTCTTATAGATATGTTCCACAGAGAAACCCGTGAATGAGCGAGTCCTCCCGCGAATAATTTTCAGATAGGTTCCAAAGAAACATCCACGAATGAGTGAGTCCATGAATCCTGAGAACAAATATGGGAGATCCACTGTAATATCAAACAAAGTACAGTGGACCCCCAGTATTCGCGTTCTCCAGATTTGCGGACTCACACATTCGCGGATTTCTCTCGGGAACGTTTCCCTGCATTATTCGCGGAAAATTCGCGCATTCGCGGTATTTTTCTATGATAAATATCCACAAATTCCTGTTTTTTTATGAATTTCATCATAAAATGCACTTTTTGTGATAAAACTATTTAAAAAACCATGTATGGAAATTTTTAGTGGGTTTTCTTGAGTTTTAACTAACAAAATAGGCTGTTTTTAGCATTTTTATAGGGGTTCCAAACATTCGCGGGTTCTAACTATTCACGGGGAGGTCTGGTACACATCCCCCGCGAATACAGGGGGACCACTGTAGTACATACATTAAAATAACAAATTTTTAATCAATTTGTATTTTTAATAGCTAACAAACCTTCAGTCTTAACAATAGGATAACTTTCCAAGCGCCAGCTGGTAACTGGTTAACACAATCGAAGATTGTAAAGCAAGGAATCTGTGAGATCTGGCAACTCCTGCGTGTACAAGGTGATAGCTGGTCAAAGACCGCGCACCGAATCGTGATGCTTCAGTCTTTCCTTAACCGCCCTGGAGAGAGACGCTTGCGCTTTGCCCTCCTCCTGAGCTGGTTGTTTTGAGCCAACGTTCTGTCTTTCAGTGTGTTGTGTGAT
The DNA here is from genome assembly GCF_015104395.2 of Macrobrachium nipponense. Lineage (NCBI taxonomy): Eukaryota > Metazoa > Arthropoda > Malacostraca > Decapoda > Palaemonidae > Macrobrachium > Macrobrachium nipponense. The sequence continues at coordinate 26,458,862 of NC_087210.1, forward strand.
TGTTTTAGTTTATTATGGCTTCCTCCAAGTCTTCACGGCCTCGTCAACGCATGTGCCTGGGCGCTCAAAGTCCTGTGCTTCAGGCTGACCACGTCCCCTCAAGTGTTCACAAGGGTCTTTGCCCTCGTCTCGACATATGCTCCTGCTCAAGGGATTTGCCTGTTAAGGTACCTTGATGACTGACTGGTCTTCTTCGGTTTTGTCAGGAGCTAGACATAATAGTAAACCTAGTCAAATCTCATTTCCAGCCAGAAAGCTCTTTATCTAGGTATGGTTATAGATACAGCAGCGTTGAGAGTTTTTTCGTTGGACCAGAGGTAGGGGAAGTGGCAGTTAGTAGCTCTTTAAGTTCCTATCGCAACCAGAACAGCCAGCTCGCCAGTGGCAGGTTCTTCTGGGGATTTTGTCCTCTCTGAAGAGGCTGGTCCCTCATGGTCGTCATCTTCGGTCTCTACAATGGAGATTGAAAGTCTTTTGGCCCCTGGCAGGAGATTCCCCTCTTCAGAGAGTTCCTCTGTCCGAAGAGGTGAGGCAAGACCTTCATTGGTGGTTGGATGACCAGAATCTCTTGGTGGGTATCCCTCTGCATTCTCCCACTCCAGACTTCCTTTGTTTTCAGATGCCTCTATCACGGGTTGGGGTGCTCATTTAGGGACCTCACTGTGTCAGGCGTTTGGGGTGCAGAAGACAAGCTGCTTCACATCAACGTTTTGGAGCTGAAAGCAGCTTTTCTGGGTCTGAGAGTGTTTCGGGAGAAGGTAGAAGGTCATTCGGTGGTTCTGATGTTCGACAACACCATAGTGGTCATCTATGTGAACAAACGGGGGTCTAATGTGTCGTCACCTCCATTTGTGGGCAATCAACAACTCGGTGGAGCTCTTTGCCAGATACATTCCAAGCAAGACGAATGTGGTCACAGACAGACTGAGTCATCAGGACCAAATCCTGGGCATGGAGTGGTCTCTGCATCAGGTCGTGGTGGACAGGCTCTTTCAGGTTTAAGGGAGGCCTGTAAGTTTACTGTTCAGTGGTTCCAGATCCTCTTGCTCTAGTGGAGGACGCCTTCCAACACCCTTGGGACAACCTCAAGGTGTACGCCTTCCCTTCGCTTTGCCTGATCCGTCAAGTTCTGAACACAGTAACAAGTTCTCGAAATCTCAGGATGACTTTGGTAGCTCCTCTGTGGCCACAAGCGGAATGGTTCCCGGACCTTCTGTTCCTACTATCAGAGGTTCCAAGAGAGATTCCCCCCCCGTGGTGGCAGCTTCTTTGCCAGCCTCATGTCGAAAGGTTTCACCAGTTGGTAGAATCCCCATCTCTTCACGGATGGAGACATCCAGTATCTCTTCTGAGTGAGAGGTTTTTCTCAGGGGGCAGCGAGACGTACGTTCAGTAACCTCAGGAAGTCCTCTTAAGCAGTTTACCAGGGAAAATAGGCAGTCTACTGTGATTGGTGCCATCGATGGGGTTACTCTCCACTCAAAACCTCTGTTCAGCTTATAGCAGATTTTTTTTATCTTTCTCAGGGATGAGATAGAGAAATAATAAAAGAAAAAATCCCACTGGGAAAAAAAAGTTTAATGACAGTCAGGCAAGAGCTCATGTAAACACGTCTGCATCGCATGAAGCTGAAAGTAAACTGGGGTGCTTACATCCAGACAGGTGGGTATTCCCATCTACTGGACAGTAGTTACTGCCTAACCACCTTGTTCAAGAGTTTAGCAGCAGTTTTCCAGCTTTGCCAAAAAGTAATTCCTAATGTAAAGGAACCAAGGGTTTGTATATTGTGTAGGAACAATTACCTAATTCCATTATGTACTGCATTATTAAGGAATTCCAATTTCTTACCAAATTTTGACTCAAGACTGGCTACAATGTTGGGATTAGAACCATGGGGACCTGGATTTGGAGTCTGTGTAAAGGAAGAGGAGGGTTAAGGATTAGAGACATGATAGAAGATTGAGAGGATATAATTACCTCTTCTGCTACTTTAGGAGAAGCCTCTACAGAAGCCCTACTTTCAGCTCTAAAAGCTACCTTTCTTTTTCTATCTCTATTAAGCTTATCAAGATGAGACTTTAAAGCTTCCATTTACTCTCCACCCAATCCTTACATTTCAAACATTCCTGCCCCTACACTTAATACATTTGTAATGTGAGTAATAAAGTTTTGTTACTCTTGTCTTACATCCCTCAATACAGTACCTAATACTAGATGAGCTGGAATCTGACAGTGATATCCAATTCAATAGCTAATTAAGCAAAAACCACCACAAAAGTGATTGAATATGTCACCAAAAGCCTGGAAATATCCAAAAAAGGATGAAGTAACTGCCAAACAACCACCGACGTTACTCAGGAGCTGGCAGAACATGAATTGTAGCCTCTGCAGTTTTGTACAAATTGTTCCTGAAAATGGGCGGGTCAAGTTCACCTACACTAGCGATGATAGCGCCACAGCTAAATTTGAATTTTTGACTGCCACGATAGGAACCTAGCAGCTACATATATGTAATTGCTTGGTAAGTCTTATATGTAAAATTACCTTTTTTGGTATTTACCCCTATCATTTGCTATGTTCCAAGTAGTTGCAGATAGAGCAAATGGTATAGGGTAAGTTTTGCCTCAAAAATGAAAACTTAAAGGGATGATGAACTTTACTACAAGCTAAAAATTGATTAAGAGGTAAAATCTCAATGCCAATGACAAACTACCCAAAGATGTTACCTAGAATAGTAAGAAATGCCTAGAGAAGAGATAGCAGCTCTCTTCTGTGATTGTGTCTGACAAGCCAAGTAAAGAATTGCACTCTATAAATCACATTCACTAATGAGACGATCACTTATGTATATATGACCAGACATCCTCTTTATAATGACCCCACTTCTAATAGACAATCAATCTTCTTTATCGATGAGCTGACCCATAAGAAGAGCAAAACTTAAAGAAATATAACACACACCTCATAAAATGTTAACATGCGAGCTTCACGGAACCAAATAGCACTTACCAAATATGATTCTGACATTGAGAGGAACCAACTCTACTAAAAGGTTGCTGAGTAGAACAGCCCCAAATGCTATGAAGGTATACACAATTGAAATGTCAAAGACAATTGTGGAATTGGGGTAACGTTTCTCGAAGTAATCCACTGCTATGGTAAAGCTGGAAAAGATACAGCAACGTTAAGGTTATAAAACTTGCAGTCCTTCATAACTTAAATACATAATTTTGCAAGCTTTATGAAGCCGAGTTACCACCAATTAGAATAAGGAATATATGAGGTGATGCACAGCTAACTTGAGAGGGAGCATTTATATTTTTGAGGAATAATGAATGAAAGATTTCAAGTTATCACGAGTCATCATATTGTTGAGGAGAGAAGAGGAGATAGTAAAATCTTTACTAAAATAAGTACATAAAAGCAGTACCATTTCACACAAAAAAATATGTTATTTCACAATAAATTCAACATATGATGAAACATGAAAACATACAAATGCAACAGTACAGTAGTAATAATAAAAAGAAATAAAAAGTCTTACTTGAGCCTGAGTGAGATGATAGTGAGAGGAGATGGAAGAGGAGAGGGAAGAAAGGGGTCTGGTTCCTACTGACTTAACAGCTGAGTTGGAATGATTATTTGCCCGTTCCTTTCACTTACACTTGATTTTCCCAAATCACTTCTTTTTGTTGCAGTAAAATACCTATCTAGTGACAATTGCTTTTTACGATTTATCACTGTAAAAGTAACACGGCTCCATACTAAAAACCCTAGCACTGTGTTCAGCTTCTGCGTGTCTTCAATTCTGTATTTAAACGACTTCCTTGTGAACAGTTATTTCATCTCTTTCCTTTTATTGCATTCTTTACTTATTACTTATTTGTTTGCAAAATCCTTATGCTTATTTTAAATTCTGCCATTTAACAACATTAAGTTGATGTATTATGGGATATAATCAATCTTTTTCATTATATGCTGATATCTCTCTCTCTCTCTCTCTCTCTCTCTCTCTCTCTCTCTCTCTCTCTCTCTCTCTCTCTCCTTGTAAAATGTTAATAAAATTGATTTTGTGATCAACCTTTGCCTACTGCAACCATTTTGGTTTCCTCAAAGAATTCAGGACTCTCCTCCCTCCCTCCCCCAACTGGCTGTGTGCCATTTTCACCAAACAGTAAACAGAAACAGAATTGAATTCTTCTAAAATTTAACTTCATATACTAACATACTGTTTTATTACTTTACAATCTTAATTTAACTTTTGAACACATTAATAATAGCAAAAAATGTGAAAAGGGGGGATTTTTTGGGTTGGCTGGAACGAATGATCTTGATTCCCTTTATTTAGAAACTATCTAGCTCCCTGTTTTTCTGTCATTGATACTTAGTATCCATTTATGTAGTACTACTAAGTTATACCTGTTGTAAGGAAGAAGAAAGCCAATCCCAGCCAGCACCAGTGCCATATAAATGAGATTCCAGTGGTCTTCTGGAGGGGATATGTGGCGCCCTGGACCATCATGCTCATCATCATCGTCATCATCAGCCCCAAATCTGTATAAGTTAAAACACTGTGTAATGATTTCTCAGAACATGACAAACTTTTAATAAATTTATATTTTTCTTATCTAACAAACCTTACATCTTATAAATAAGATAATCTTCTTGCGCCAGCTGGAAATCGGTTAAAAACAAAGATTGTAAAGCACTAAATCTTTGGTATCTGGCAACTAAACTTACAAGTTACACAAAAATGCTCACTGTGAACCTCATCTATGAAAAAACTACATACTGAAGAAAGTACTTTTACTTAATTCTATAAACTATAGTATATTCACAAGGATCTATAAACCAACTAACCTTCCATATGACTCCACGCTCATGGCTATTACTTCAGATGCCTACGGAGCAGGCGTGGTATTCAGGAATACTGAGTAGGTTCCAGATCTAGCTACAGAGAAGAAAAAAATTAATTTGAAATCACAGAAGTTTATTGTTTAAGATGATACCGATTCCTTGCAACATCATAATGCAACAAGTTCAATTAGGTAATCAACCTCCTTCTTTAATAACAACATACATACTCATGTGTAGGCACCTTTCACCAAAACAAACTGCTCCATTAAATTGGAAAAACGTCAAGTACTGCAGAGAAGTGAAAAGTTTACACAATTGAAGCTAAGAAAAAAAGTGATGGTTCAGCTGGCGAGCAGCTGGGAGTTCCCTTCCTTACTCCTAATGCATGCCTTTACTACCTTGTTAATAAATGTCAATTAGTCATTTAGCTTGTTTGAAGAATAATTCTCTTTACAAATGAAGGATGTTTATTTATTGGAATAAACAGGACATACATATCATTGGCATTGATGAAACTATCAATTTGCCTAGTGTCAAAAGCTTGTCTGTGTGTCAATCCAGTTAATATCTTTGATATGAAAGGTATAGATTTATAAATATATCTATTGCCTTTTTTCAATACAGCGAGGCAAACTCAACTGTATAGATTCATTCCCCAACAAGTTACTAATAGTAATGTCAAAAGAGATGAGTGGTGCAGAGAAGGGGAAAAGAATAAATTTTTGTTGGACTGACAAAGTTCCAAAGATTAGAGGTTCTTTAGAAGTTACTTCAGAATATGAGGGAAGATTTCAAGAAGAGTTAGGTCCTCATTCTCAAGGAGCGTGTATTCCCAGTCTAAAGATATGTGCACCCACTGACCCTAGGGAATATCCAACAGAGAAACCTCCAGATAAAGTTGCAAAAAGTATTAACCATATTGACATAACAGGTTAAGCATGTCCTACTTAATGTTATAGACTACAATTTATGAGGCTAACCAAATGAACATTATATGGGCTAATCTATTAAATTAGATTTCCTTTCACATAACTATCTTAGCCTAATTATAATATTTTTCCACTAGACAGATGGTTTTGGGTTTTAAACAGTGCCAAGTTTTAATTCTAAAGTACCCAGTCATGCAGGTTTGATGACAGCTAGGTATTATGTCATGGAACAAGGCAGCTTCAGTGCAGATGCAAGAATATTGGTCAAGTAAAGGAATTCACCATCACGATGGAGTATATAGATATGAACACTTAAAAAAGAGGATTCTCTCTTTTTCATTGTATTTACATATTATTACTAAGCAAAATATATTTGTTTGATTTACAGCACTTACCTAAAGCTGGGTTTGTGCACTAGGTTAGGCTGGGATGTACCCTTCTGGAAACATGGTTTTAATTGCATATTCCAGAATCTTTGTTTTTTTGTAGTTAATTTTTACTAGAAATCCATGGCCCTTGATTGCTGAATGTATGGAGAGGTGGGAAAGGGACCAGCAGACAACTCAAACACTTTGGTAGGCACCTAGGGTAAACAAATGCAGACGATCCATCGTCATCGCGTGGCCAGGCCTTAATCACTCAATATTCAATTGGTGAAACAAGAATACAATTACAACTTTAAGCATACCATTCAAAAGATTGAAGTTTTGTCAACATAATGTGATATATGAAAGCCCCATACGAACTAAAATAAGCATGTGAGCTCTTCGTAAAATATGATTTCAAGGTAGTTTTGAAATCCAATATGGCGGCAATCGTGTGACTGGCCGTTCTAACCACAGACAATCCACCATCTTACCCAGCCTTCCCTATTGATCTTACTCAAGATTGCAGTTGTAATCAGCACAATAAAACAACATTTTGTTGCCTATATTAGTGAAAGTATGAAACATGACAATTTGTCCAAAATTGCATTTTTCCTAACTATACAAACCTGAGGTCCTTTTACAATAGGAAGGTACTAGCGGCAGCTGGATAGGTCGTAAGCTTTCGAACAAGGGGTTCGGTAGTTAACTGCTTGTCCGACAGGCGCGCGCGCGCGCGACTGGGAGGTAAACAAATCACTTTTGCTTTTGGCCCAAGCAAAAACTGCAGAGTGAGGGGTGGCATGAGGTGGGACTATGTGTAAAAGGACCTCAGGTTTGTATAGTTAGGAAAATGCAATTTTGGACAAATTGTCATTTGTTCCGACACGGCATACAAACCTTCGGTCCTTTTACAATAGGAAGACTCACTTCTTGGTGGGAGGAATCTGAGTCTTTTGTGAACAGACTGGTGTTCGCCCAACCTTGGATGCCTCCCTGGTCGTAAGAGCGAGGGAGGGATCCAAGCCTCTGTCCGATTGATCGGGGTGTGCACCGCAGGATCAATGGTCAGACCTCTGGACCAAGTATAAGAAGAGAGGCAAGCGTATCTCTTCGTACCAGCAAACAAGAACAAGTTCCTATTTGCAAGAGGCAAGGCATAAAGTTATGGTTTGTCTCTTGTTGGCATCCACTTCCCCCCTTCCCCCCTTGTAGGAGGAAGTGGTGGATATTCGCTCCCATCCCTAGTGAAAAGGGATAGGATGGGGGGCTCTGTCGAGTAGCTCACCGGCATCTCATCCTTATCCAGCAAGGTGATGACCGTATCCCTCTACCCACAGGTAGAGGGGGAGAAAAAGATAGGAAGAGAAGCCAGTCACTCTCTCATTCACTTATCTATTCTTACAGTCACACCAGGACTCGATGCTGTTCAGCCTGCTAGGGTCTGGGTTGCTACACAACGTGTTGAGCAGCCACCACGGGTCCTAAGGAAAACGATCCAAGGACCTGGTGCAATATCCAAAAGGTAGAAGGAGGTGCCAGTGGTCTGGTTGTACCAGACCCCTGCCTTCAGTACCTGCGCCACGGAGAAGTTCTTGTGTAACTCTAGGGAGTGTACTTCTAGGTCATCTTGGTGCTGACGAAGAGTCTTCAACACTCAGCCTGGGATGTCAAGTTTTCTTCAGAAAGCGCGGTCGCGCTTTCACAGGACAAAGAGCATCTCCTTCGCATCGAAGGCGGTGAAGTCCATTAGGGAGGGGATTGTGAAGGACTCTAACCGATCGTCAGGAACCGAAGGGTTCAGAGTCTTCGCTACGAATTCGGTACGAAATCGAGCGTCACGAATCCCCATCCCCTGGATGCTTTGACTTCGCAGGAAAAGTCATGCAATTACCTCAGAGGAAAGAAGAAGGGAATGGTCGTATGACCTATCCCTCTTCTCGACTTCGTGATGTCCTGTAACCCATACTGGTCTATCCGTCTGCAGCGAAGTTGTTCTTCTCGGTAGTGGATAGGACACCGGACACTCAATGGTGGGTGTCGATGGTATGGGTACTGTGACAAGCCGTTAGGACGAAGAAAAGACTGTTATGGAACAACCGAACTAAGTCCACAGCGAAGTTCGTAACAGACTTGGGCGCTCTGACAGCTGCCGACTGACTGCGTTCGGTAGGAGGCAAGTTGTCCAAGCACCCGAGCAAGTCACGTGACCTTCGCCTTAAAAGGGTTATGCCAAGAGACTAAACAAATAATTTGTTCGTCACCGATGCCAGAAGGCAAGGTGATGACTCTCTTAAGGCATGTGCCCAACAGGCGAAAGTCAATTGCCTTCTAGAGACCGAGGTCCCTGATGGCAAGATATCTCATAGTATAGTTGAATTCTCGGCTAAGGAGAAACAACACTATGTGTCGTTGAAGACGAAGGTGTACAGAAAATGCAACCTACGTCTTCACAGCTGAACCGAGAGAAGGATTCTCAAGATTCTGAACCTGTGCTACAAAGACTGAGAACGCTAACCGCTATTCAATTGCTGTCCGGTGAGGATCGTAGTTGCAATAAAAGCGGAGCGCTTTTCAGTAATGAAGACAGGAAATACTGCCTGAAGAACTGCTTCTCATGGGCTGAACATTTGGAAGTAGAGCTGTCAGGTCGGAGAGTAGGCGATGTCTTCTGACATATCTGTTAATTCGGGGCGAGCAATGATAATTGCACACCTACGAATACGAGATATTTTGAAGACAAACTCAGATGTCTGCAAAAATCATTCGCAATTATCGCGGTGCGATGCAGCGGGTGACTAGTACAGACTTCTGTTACCGTGCGGTAAACAGAAAGATGAGAGAGTCCAAGAGATATCTCTGTTGAAAATTCTCGCAATGTCGAAGGCGATGAAATCGAGCGTCACGCAGTAGATGGTCCTTCATTATTGCGAGAATCCCCGTTAATCAGAGACCTAAGTCCATGATTGTTGGGCAGAGATACAGTTCGGTAGTCAATCAAACCAGGGGAGAGAGAGACGTAACCGACAGTGCATCTCCGAGACCTAGCTGATACTGAGCCGCTATCAGGCAGTTTTCAATACGCAGTAGCTCTCGGTGACTCGTCATCCTGAGTTGCCAGGTAATCCATTATTCCACGAAGGAATGCGTTCGGCTAGAACCATCGAGCATAAAGAATACGCTCGAGAAATTATATTTAACCGAAACGGATTTCGGTTGGGGGGTAAATACAAAAGCTGATTTGGTGTTGTCATGACAATACCAAGTATCTAAAATCGAAACTGATAACTGCTGGGAGGTTGCAGGCAACCCCGAGTTGCAGTTCAATTAAGATACAATTCGTCTCGGTCACAAACCGTAGAGTTAACTACGGTATCGCCTACCCCCGGACAATTCAACTGTTAAAGAATCATGTCGCGAGGGTAATATACGTAGTAATTTGTAGGTTCTGTACCACGACCTCCATCCTAAATTCTTTTCCTCTCGAGGAATGAGAATAAGGATTGGAGATCGACCGCCTTCGTTCTCTAGTCAAGAGAGTGAAGGAGAAGTCTTTCCCAAAGGAAAGCTTCAATGGTGACAGAATACCGAAGACGATAGTTCAGCCAAACTGGAAGTTCCCGTTCCGTTCTTCTCTATTCCAGGTTAATCGCCTACTGTGAGATACTCTTCTTTTCAGCAGCAGTCTTCTTCCAAATGCTAGAAATTACAGAATTCGAGCATAAGCGAGGTTCCCGATTATCGTGTAACAATTATCGGGGGGATTCTTCGCTCATTTTGGACCGTGGTCTCGCCTAAGTGTTTGGAGATCGTAAAAAACTCGAACACTCTGAGTGCGCTAGAAAATTCCGTAGAATTCTAAGCACTCTGCGAAACCCCCCACCGAATTCGTCAAACGATATCGGCTGGTGGTCCTCTCGATTCCCGTAGAAATCGAGAAAGGGGCAGGATCCCTCCTCAACGACCGGGGCTTACGTCAGGTAGGACCCGAAGGTCCCCCCGGTAGCGCAGCCCCTAACGTGGGGATCTTACAGAGAAATCTCTGTAGGATCCCTCCCCTTTCCCTCGTAGCCGTAAGGAGAGAGGGAAGGGGGTGGGGGAGGAATTGGATACTGGCTCGCCTTCCCAGCGGAACTAGCAGTTGGAGAAGAAGAAAAGGAGGGCAGCCATCGCCTTACGGCGATGGCCTCTCAGAGCCTGGGAAAACGTATCGTCAGTAGAAAAACGTTTTCCCGAGGAGGGTTACAAACTCATACTGTAGGTAAGGGTCTGCCGCCACTGTGAACGTCGTCTGGGTGGGGCTGATCGACACCTGACAGGAGAGAGCCGATACCGTCCTCCGACTCATTCCAGTCCTCGTCGAGGTCGAAACCTCAGGAGGACCGAAGGGGTATTCAAATACGGTGTCCGAAGACACGTAGAAACGCCTCTGTCGCAGTAGAGGAGGTGAAGTAGCTTGTTCGACCGGCCAGAACTGAGAGAGCCTTCTTGTCCGGAGACGAGAGACTACCTGGTTCAACACAGTCGGCAAGCTCCGATCGCGGCAGACCCACCGTCGATTTGGGTTCCCTCTCGGGCCCCAAAACGACTCGAGCCGAGACGTGGCTCTGCTGGGTGAGCGGCGATCCTTCCCCGAGGTCGTTGTGCTGACGAATCAGCGCCATAACCTCGGCAAAGTTCCTCTGGATCTCGGAAGTCACAGCATCTTGCAGAGTGGGACCGTTAAGCCCTTCGAACAAGAGCATATTCCGAGAACCTTCCTCCTAAGGGGGAACAGCGACAGCCCTCTCGGTCTTCTCCATCCACTTGCGCATACGTCCTGGCCGGTCCAAGAACCGTGCCTGGCACGTAGGGCGTCGTGGTGGGATCATGAGGGGCGCACCCTCACGATCACTCCTCAATACCTAGCTCCTCCCCGGTGTAACCCGAGGAGGTTGAAGGTACGGAGAGGCAGACCTGACGCTCCCTCCTCGCTCGCTGGCAGAACCAGCAGGCTTGGAGGGCTGCAGGCGATCGTCAAACGCCCGTGGCGATCGAGCTGCAGGCCTGGTCGAACCGTCTCGCTGTGGAGAACGGCTGGACTGAGCACAGCGGCCCCGATCTCGAGTGTCATAAGAGCTGGTGCTGGTTGCCTGTACCCCGCGATCGCTCTCTGTGAGAGCGACGGTCAGGCGACCTGCAGGCTCCACTGTCAACAGTGAGACCGGTGCTTGTCCTCACGGCACGTCACGTCGCTGGTTCCAGCCGTGGCTGGCACCGGCGAACGGGAGGACCTCTTCCCAGCCTCAGCCCGTGGCGGTCGTGGACCGTCACGTCCCCGGGTAGCCAGCTGGTCGCCGCGAGAGCGAGAGCTGGTCTGGTGAGAGTCGCGTGGAGCGGCTGTCACCAGTCTTCCGCCCCCTGCCGTGAACCTGACGCTGAGCGAGCTCAGAGGTCTGGTTCCTGGCTGCACGGTCGCTGGTAGGCGACCGTACACTCGGTACCTCCCGCGAACGAGAGGCCGAGACGGACCCTGATGCAGTGGCAGAACCACTGACACCAGGCGAGGAAGTACTGGTGTTAGCCGGTACCCCTCTGGTCCCCGTAGTCTTCTTCCTTGCGGAAGAAGAGACGGGCCCGCTCCCGAAGGAGCAGGAGGACCAGCGGAAGGAACCCTCCCGTCCCACCGAGGTGAGACGGGTTCCCGAGAAGCTCCCGAGGGAGACTTCTTAGGAGGGAGGAGGCAACCTTCTTCTTCCTCGGCTGTGAAGCCTTAGAAGTCGAAGGGGAAGAGGCGGCAGCCGACGACGATGAAGAAGATGAAGACGACGACGACGACACCTTCCTCCTCTTCTTCGTCAGCTTCCTCAGGACAGACGTAAGATCTGCCATCCAGGGCGGAGCGGGGCTGCTGTAGCCGAAGCCACAGGGCCCGGAACGCACCTGTACAGACAGACCATAGTCTGGGGTAGTACCACCACGAACAGGGACGACGTCAGCAGGTATGGGCATCTCAGGAACAGCAGGCACAGCCAGCACAGCATCGGTAGGGACAGCCAGCGCAGCAAGGGCAGGAGCGCAGCAACTGCATGGACAGTCAGCCCAGAATCGGCAGGTACGGCAGGCAGCACCTGAAACACAGGCAGTGGAGCAGCAGTCAGCAACATCCTGGTACGGCGGCAGGTCCAGGGGCGAGCTCTAGGGCAGCGGAAGTGTGGTCGCGGCAGCGCGGCAACCACGAGCGGCGGCGGACACGCCCCCTTTCGGTACGGCGAACGGCACTTCACAGCGGCTGTAGGCAAGACTGTTACCACGTGAGGCGAGTACACCAGGTGAGGAGGGATGTCGTCACCTGGAGCGTGGTCACCACTCCATGGGTGACCGCAGTAGGCCCAGACATAGAACCGCAGCCCCTGGACACTAGCGCCCTGCAAATGGAAGGACGCCCATACCTCACCAAGGTCCACCCTCGTGGCAGTAGCACCTGCGGAAATAACAGTAGTAGCGATTAGTGGGGGGGAAGTCCCCCTCGTGCGGGGGAGTGAGCCCTCTCCGAACGAGTGGAAGACCCCGAATACAATTGTACATCGGGCACCGAGCGTCCCTCCCCCGCGCTCGACGGATCGGGCGAGGAGAAGAACGCAGATAACCTCCCCCCCCCAAAGGGGAAGGGCCATCTGTGGGAGCTGAGCGGGGGGGGGGGGGGGGGGGGGGTGGGGGGGGGGGGGGGGGGGGGGGGGGGGGGTTCTCGTTCCCCACCCCCGCACAGCACCCATGTACCCAACAATAATAATAAGAGCCCGAGAGCAATCGTGCCTCGGCCCCTAATGCAAGGGCATAAGGATCAATTCCCTGACTGAGCGGAACTTGAACCAAATAAATATTGATGCAATCAATAATAAAAGGAATAAAATGAAAAAGAATCTTGCATTACGATTCACTTCACAATGAATAAGGGCTCGGATCGAGCGCATTTGTGCCTCGGTACCGAGCGCAAGGGTTAAAAGGATCCATTCCCGATTATGAATGGAAACCTTGATCCATAATGAATTGATGCAATCAAAATATATATGAAAATGAAAAAGAATACTGCGCTTGCGATTTCACTTCATACAAATAAAAAGGGGATGGATCAATTCCCGGGAAATAGCGGAAACATTGATCCAAGTAAACAATGCAATCTCAATAAAATATGAAAACCCGTGAACTGCACTTGCGATTTTCACTTCATTCAAATAAAAAGGGGAAAGGATCAATTTCCGGGTAAGCTCGGAAACTGATCCAAAATGAGTATTGCTACAATCAAAATAAATATATGAAAATGAAAAAGAATACTGTACTTGCGATTCCACTTCCATACAGAATAAGTTTTCGTGCCGAGCGCATTCGCTCGGCAACGAGCATACAGGTCAAAAAATATAAATGAAAAGAGCACTTACTTACGATTTTCATCTACACATTTCCAACCAAATATAGCTCGGAGCGAGCGCTCTCCCCCCAGCCCTCGGCACCGAGCATACACAATACGAGGATCATTTCTGGGAAAATGAATTCCCGCACTTACGCCCTTCAGTCCCGGCACTCGGTAATCGGAGGGCGTGGTGAAAACCAGATCCTTTAATTCACAATTGAATTCAATGGAAATAAATATGAAATGTTATTGTACTTACAATTCAGTTTCACTAGATAAATAGAAAAGAAAAACACAACCATGCGAAAGCAACGACGATGAAGCGGGCAGAGAGCGATGATACACGTCCACACGCCAGCAGGCCGAAAGCAAAAGTGATTTGTTTACCTCCCAGTCACGCGCGCGCGCCTGTCGGACAAGCAGTTAACTACCGAACCCCTTGTTCGAAAGCTTACGACCTATCCAGCTGCCGCTAGTACCTTCCTATTGTAAAAGGACCGAAGGTTTGTATGCCGTGTCGGAACAATTTTTATTTCTGGGGTCATGGTTTGAATTGAATTTATTTTTACCTTGTAATCGTGGTTTTATCCTTACTACCATCATAACTGAAACTCCACAGGACTTATTTGATTGTAATTTTACACATCTTGGTCTTAATTCACTCCAAACGGCACTTGAACCAGACTGCTGTTCCTGGTTCCTAAGCATTCAGTCCACAAACACAGTTACGAGCAGCAGACGACTCTACTGTTTATGAGGTGCAAAGCTTATTCCCTTAATTGTTTTACTTTACTCATTATTTAGTTTAACTTTACTCAAAATGTTTATTTAATTCATGTCTATTGTCCCTTTTTTGCAACCAAATTAACCCTCTTACGCTGGAGCCCTAAAAATCAAAACGTCTCCCGTACGCCGGGCCTGGTTTGGAGTGAGCGCGGAAGTGGAAAAAATAATTTTTTCAAAAATTACAGCGCGCGTACTTTTGAAGATTAAGAGTTCATTTTTGGCTGTTTTTTTTGTCATTGCCTGAAGTTTAGAATGCAACCATCAGAAATGAAAAATAATATCATTATCATATGTAAATAATGCGATATTATGGTAGCGAAAAAAAAAATTCAATACTAATTGTATTCAAATCACGCTGTGCAGAAAACGCGGTCAAAGCTAACCAGTTACTTTTTTTTGCGTTGTATTGTACACTAAATTGCAATCATTTTGATATATAATACATTGTAAAACAATAAAAGCAACACCGGAAAAATATTATCACAAAATGATGTACGAATTCGTAACGCGCGGACGCAAAAAAATATTTTTTTAAAAAATTCACCGTAATTCTAAATAATGTTCTAGAGACTTCCAATTTGTTTCAAAATTAAGACAAATGATTGAATATTACGATACTGTAAGAGTTTTTAGATTAGAATTGCAGATTTTCGACCATTTCGGACGAGTTAAATTTGACCGAATGTCGAAATTTTAATTTTTTAATATATATTTTTTCATATGCACATATTTCAAAGATGGAAAAAGCTACAACCTTCAATTATTTTTTATTGTATTCTTCATGAAGTTGCACACATTTTGATATGAAACTCTATAAAAAGGCTAATATGAAAGGAGCAAATATTAGGATAATGCCATGTTACGTATTTCGGAGACTTGCGGCCGCGAATCGGCGCGCGGAGTGAAGGTAATATATTTTTCAAAAATTCACCATAAATCACAATACTGTTTTAGACTTCAAATTTGTTTCAAAATGAAGAAAAATGACGGAATTATTTCTAGGCCGTAAGAGTTTTAGCTTACAATTGCGTTTTTCAACTATTTCGGTAGAGTCAAATTGACCGAACGACGTGGTTTTTTTCTATTTATCGTGATTTATATGCAAATATTTCAAAAAAAGAGAAAAGCTACAACCTTCAATCATTTTTAGTTGTTTATTCTACATGAAATTGCGCACATTTTCTATATATAAAACTTTATGTAACAGCTAATTTTAAATGGTGCAAACATTTCGACAATTGCACAAAAAAATTCTGATTTTTTCGGAAGAGTTACCGCGCGAACGTAATTTTTTTTTTTTCATAAATTCACCATAAATCGAAATATTGTGCTAGAGACTTCCAAGTTTGTTTGCAAAATGAAGGTAAATGATTGAATATTACTACTATGCATTTCAGGGCCGTGTCCAATTGATTTTCGTTGATAAATTTTAAACCAAAATTTCGGATATGGGTCACATTTTGGAAATAGGTATTTGAAGCCACGGCCTAATTATAAAAATATGCACTGATGTGTAATGTTGATAATTAAGGCACCTATCTGAGTAAATCACGGAAATTTCAAGGGAAACTTAGCTAAATTTAGTAAGCACCGGATGGGAGGCTATTTGTGACGTAAAGTATGACATCAGGCTTAATAGCAGTGTTCCCAGTAGAGTGGACAATGATCGTGGAAACAAATTTCTGGGCTCAGCTCGTGTCGCTGCGCGAAATATCCTTTAATCTATTATTTCTAGGGTAAATGTACTAACACATACCAGAGAATAAATAAATAAAGAAAAAGGTCAGTACAACTGACTCGCTCACCCTCCAAGAGGGTGTCGGTATGAACACTATGGCGAGTGAGACCACTACACGAGCCGCTTGCCAATAGAAATCTCCACTACAAAATCCCCACAAGAGGGGAGCCGACCCACAGAGTGGGCAGCAACTACTACTACTCCATCCCATGCTGCCGACTGCTGCGCCTCTGTGGACATCCTTTTCAGTTAGCGCACACTGTCTTACACGTGCCCTTTTTTGCTCTGTGGTTTGTGCCCTTATTTTTGGATTTACTCATCATGGAGCGTGCAGCCATCGCAGCAGCTAAGTTAAGTACTCAATGTTTATTGCTATTTGGTTTTTTTCGTCCTTGAGTCAGTATTTGCCGTTTTTTAGGTATAAATACGAACTCTAGGTCGGAAGCATGGCAGCATGGTTCTGCCTCGTGGCGGGTTCGTTCTTGGTCTTCCATACCCAGAACCTTCCCTTACTTTAGTACGCTCTATTTTTAGTCATCCTATTTGTTTTAGGGTACAGTCTACGCGGTTTATGTCATGCATGCATGTCTTTTTACTACGTAGGCTTCTTCTATCCAGACCCTAGCCACGGCTCTTAGTATCGGCCCCGGCTAGCTTTGAGTGGTAGTACTTTCTTTCGGGTTAGTCGTACACTCCTGGATTTTTTCTCCTACTATTTTGTTTTCTTTCTTTCAATGTTTTATTTAATTTATTATGTTTTTTGTTAGTGTAGGCGTCTGGCTTCATCTAGCCTAGGTTATGGCCCATAGGGCCCATGCGCTACCGCTCTTCAGTTCGGTTGCTTCTTATAGCTTCTCTCTGATCAGCCGGTTGTGTATTCTAGGCCTTATCGTTTCATTGTTTTTGTTGTTACCGCCCCGTGGTCAATACGTGATCACGGAGCAGCCAGACGCCTGTCCAGTCATCTTCCCTCCTCCCGCTCTTCCATAGGGCCGGGGGGAGGGTTGGTCTGCCCACGCTCGCTCCGCATACCCGAGCCTGCCTCCCTCTCCCCCCAGGCGGAGGAGTAGAGGGACCGGGACAGACCCAGACTGGACTCGACCTCTCCAGCTTCTCGGTCCGGCCGGATGGCTAGGGGGGGGGACTGGCCTTTCCCCCCTCCGTCGCTCCGTTGCTAGCGCGAGTCTGTGTGCCCTCTCGCCCTTTCCCACCTTACTGGGGCTCCTTTTCTACCGGAGCTCCGGCATCCAAGTGGAAAGGTGCTAGTTCACCCCACCGCAGGGTGGACTGAGGGATACAGTTGGTCTCTACTAACCCCTCCGTCGCGCTGAGGTCGCGACACGCTCCACCACGCACTGGACTTAGTCCGGTACGTTCGATTTTTATAGGTTTAAGAATTAGTTATGTTAAACTAAGTAAGTTTATCTTAAGCTACCTTAAACCATCCCCCCTCCCTTGTCTGCCTCACCGGATCTCCGGGGTTATAGCCTATTCAGGCGGTAAGGGAGGGGTTATGCCCAAATTTTTTCCGAGCTCCGGCATGCAGCGGAGTTCTTCTGTCCTTTAGCCTGTAAGTGATAGCCTTTAAGATGCTCATGTGTCTTTTCACTTACAGACCACCAACTGTGAGCATCCGGGATGCACCGCCACGCTTCAAGACCCTGTGGACATGAAGTTTGCCGGTCCCATGCTCCATACGCGACTCCGCACGGGGACCTCCAAGTCTGGTATCACGAGACATGCACCATCTGTTATGATCTGGTGAGCCAGCTCTTATACGGTTTAAGTATTTCCAACTCGTTAGCCAGTCCCTACTTATTCGTTATAGTTCTTAAGTTTTAAAAATTCTAATCTTTCTTAACTTAAGATAAAAATACACGGGGATTTCGCATCCCCTATAATTTTAAGTTAAGCTTTTAATTTAGTTTTTAGTTTTAAGTTTAATCTTAAAAACTAATAAATACCCTCTCTTCCAGGCTCCGGCTGTGAAGGACACCGCACTGGCAACCCTGCGGGCCTGGGTCGGTCGGTTTTGGGTTTTGGGAAGAACGCCGCCAAGGGTATGCCCTACATTCTCGAGAAGAGGTTGGCGGTCCTGATCTTCCCCGGAGGCAAGTCAACGGCTACGTCGACCCAGCAGAGGCGGCCCCGACTATTGCGTTCATCCAACAACAGCTCGCTGCCTCGCTGACGATCCAGGCCAGGACATCTCCTCGGAAGTCGCGACGTTAGATCTAAACATTGAACCCATGGTAGGTGTAGACGACCTGTTGGTCGAGGTGAGTAACGTTGGACGCCCAAGGGATGCCCTTGGGTGCCACTGGATCTTCTACCCCTGCAAACTCTCCATCCTTCCAAGGCTTTACAGGTACAGAAACTTTATACTTCTCCTGATGCTTCCGTTAGACCTAAGGTCAAAGGACCAGCAGTAAAAACCTTGACTAAGACGTCGTCGTCGTCTAAAAAGACGGCGTCGGCGTCATAATCATCTCGTAAGTCTCCGGCTAAAAAACCCCGGAGCAGAGAGGTCTAAAGCTTCCGGGTCCGGCTCCAAATCCTCTAGGAGTAGATCCTCCAGGGAGAGATCACACACTCCAGCGGAGTCACCGTTCCACTACCTTGGTTCCGGTTCAGAGCCACCCGTCCACCTCCGCAGCAGCTCCGGCTTTGGATCCCAACGCTGGCCTGTTGCAACAAGTGGGCGATCTGGTGGGGTCTCTAAAAACCAGTATGGAAGAGATGTTCTCGGCCGTTGTCTGATAGGATCAACTCCCAGGACAACATTATCGCCGGACTGAGCCAAGCTCCGCTAGCTTCTCCACCCTTCTAGCACAGGGGGAGCGCAATTGCCTCCGTATGACTCTCTACCTCCGTTCAGTATGAACAATCCTTGGAGAGTAGCGTCATACGCCCCCTTCCAGGTACGGGCTTATTTCTATCCCGGAATGTGGAACTCGGAGGATTGAAGACTTCGAGTTCTACCCGGAAGACCTTCAGCCTCCGTTCATCGGCTACGCCAGGCTCACCGCCTCTGCCATGACTCGAGACGATAAGGTACCTAAAGAAACAGTCCTCTATTCACGAGACCAGGCTCAAAGAGAATGGCTCAGGTGTTTAGAGGACATGGACTGTTAGAACACGAAAATACAGCCGTTTAAGAGTCCTTTCACAATCTTTACAATGGAGAGTACCGCCGCTCCCTTTCTTGACAAAGATTGCTACGGTTACCATTCCAGCAGCCCAGAAGGGGGATTCGTTGCCTCAGCTGAAAGAAGCGGACCCTACGTCTCCTTTACTTCCCTCAGCCGGTGAGTGTGGAAGATCTGCCCAACACTTTTTCTGCGGGCAAACTCAAACCAGACTGTGCTATGGAGCAGTTTGGTGAGAAGCTGCCTAGACTTCCAGATAGCCTCATTCAGGCAGAATTTGATGCCAAGTCTAGGTTGGCCAGGTCTATCAATACCATGGCCATGACCGAGGTGGCTACCATTTCCTATGGTTCTGAGCCACTTTTTAAGCTGATCACCAAGTCACTGACTCAAACGGTGCAGTCTGATATGTTCGAGTTCGCCACGGCTAGAACAAACTGTAGGAAACATGTCCTCCAAGAAGCAACGATTCGGCATGAACTGAATAAGTTGCTTGCATCGAACATCTGGGGAGCAGACCTCTTCCCAGATGCGATGGTGAAGGAGGTCCAGGCAGAGGCTACAAGGCTTAACCAAAGCCTTAAAGATCGTTGGGGTCTTACGGCCAAGAGACGCCAAGATCAAGTTTGTCAGAGGTAAGGCTCAGAAGAAAACCCAGACGTTTCCAGCCTTACCAAAAGAAACAGCCACCACTTTACCCAGCCTGTTCCAGCTGTCCGTTGGTGCAAGCAGCCCAACCTTCTACCTCCAAGGCTCAATCGCAGCCTATCTATGTCATTTCCCCCAGCCTCAACCCTCCACCTCTTACGCTCTCTCCCCAGCCTTCAATCAAGTCTTCGAGGGCCAGGCTTCCCAGAAGTATGACCGCTCGGGTAAGGGAGGCAGAGGTAAGCGATCCTTTCGTCAGAGAGGATCGGGAGGGTCCTTTAATAGAGGAAAGCATTTCAGGGGAGGCCGCGGAGGCTACCTAACACCAATGAGGACTTTCAGGTAGGAGGGAGGCTGTTTCACTTCCGCCACGGTGGAATTTCAGCAAGTGGGCGCAAAGCATTGTGTCAAAAGGCCTGGGTTGGAGTTGGGTAGCGAACCCGCCCCCATCCTAGACCTTTCCGCCAACTTCCATCCAAAGAATTGACGGAGTATGCGGAGGACCTCCTTCAGAAAGGAGCTATAGCGAGAGTCAACAGATTAAAGTTTCAAGGGCGCTTGTTCAGCGTTCCAAAGAAAGGCTCACAAAAAAGAGGGTAATCTTAGACTTGTCCGCTTAAACTTAGCCATTCGCTGCGACAAGTTCAAGATGCTCACGATCTCGCAGGTACGGACCTTACTTCCCCGTGGGGCCGTCACCACCTCTATCGATCTTACAGACACTTACTATCATATCCCTATGCAAGGCACTTCCGTCCGTATCTGGGCTTCAAGATAGGAGATCAGGCATTCTCCTTCAAGGTAGTTCCTTTCGGGCCTCAACGTAGCACCCGGGTGTTCACGAAGTTGGCGGAAGTGGTAGTTCAACAACTAAGATCGCAAGGGGTTATGGTAGTAGCGTATCTCGACGATTGGTTAATCTGGGCTCCAACAGTCGAGGAATGCACGAAAGCAACACTGAAAGTGATTCAGTTCCTGGAATATCTAGGCTTCAAGATAAACAGGACCAAGTCAAGACTCACTCCAGAGTCAAACTTTCAGTGGCTGGGCATTCAATGGAATCTATCCTCCCATACTCTGTCGATTCCATCAGCCAAGAGAAAGAAATAGCGAAGTCAGTAAAGCAATTTCTGAGTCACAAACTTGCGTCAAGAAGAACCCAGGAAAGGATCCTGGGTTCACTCCAGTTTGCATCAGTGACAAACAAAACATCTTGATGAAAGCCAAACTGAAAGACCTAACCAGAATCTGGTCGCTCACAAGCAAATGTCAGGTCCAGGACAAATTATCCTCAGTCCCTCAGATTCTAAAGAATCAACTACGCCCGTGGGCAAAAGTCAAGAACTTATCGATATCAGTGCCCCTTCAGTTTCCTCCTCCGGGGATTACCATCCACACAGACGCGTTCGTTAAGCGGTTGGGGAGGATATTCTCAGTTCAAGAAAGTTCAGGGAACTTGGTCACCTCAGTTCCGTCAGTTCCACATAAACGTAATGGAAGCAATGGCAGTGTTCTTGACTCTAAAAAGGTTACGTCCGCCGAAGTACTCCCACATAAAGCTAGTCTTAGACAGCGCAGTGGTAGTCCATTGTATAAACAGGGGAGGCTCCAAAGCACGTCATCTAAATCATGTCATGGTAGCCATCTTCTCCCTGGCGGACAAGTTCAGTTGGCACCTCTCCTCCACCCATATAGCTGGAGTGAGAAACGTCATAGCAGATGCTCTATCCCCGATCAGTACCTCTAGAGTCGGAATGGTCACTGGACAGCAGTTCGTTCCAATGGATTCTTCAGAGAGTTCCAGGCCTACAAGTGGATCTCTTCGCATCCCAAGCGAACCACAAACTCCCATGTTACGTGGCCCCCAACCTGGACCCTCTGGCCTATGCCACGGACGCCCTGGCCCTAGACTGGAACAACTGGGAGAATATTTATGTCTTCCCTCCAGTGAATCTTCTCATGAAGGTACTGAACAAACTCAGGACATTCAAGGGTCAAGTGGCTCTAGTAGCCCCAGACTGGCCGAAGAGCAATTGGTACCCACTCTAATTCTGGAACTGGGTCTTCGCCCTCTTCGAATTCCCAGTCCCCAGGCTCTCCCAGTCAGTGCAAACGAAGACTGTGTTCGCTTCCTCAGGAATTCTCAAAACCCTAACTTTATGGATTTCATGAAGTTTGCAGCGAAAAGAGATGCGAATATTGACCCTCATATTATTCTCTTCTTGGAATCTGATAAAAGGGATTCAACTTTGAGACAGTATGATGCTGCTGTCAAAAAGTTAGCAACCTTCCTGAGAGAATCAGATATTAGAATCATGACAATCATTCAGCTATATCCTTTTCAGATCTTTATTTGAAAAAAGGCTTAGCAGCTAGCACCATTACGACAAACAAGTCAGCCTTGAAAAAGATTTTTTCAATTGGTTTCAACATAGACTGACAGACTCCTACTTCTCGTCTATTCCCAAGGCTTGTGCTAGACTTAAGACCTTTTGCTGTAAGGCCTACGTCAGTATCATGGTTCTTAAATGATGTTCTAAAGCTGGCTTCAGAAACTGATAATGCACACAGGTTCATTTATAATGCTCTTAAGAAAAAACTCTATTTTTATTAAGCTTGGCCTCAGGAGCTAGAATTTCAGAACTGTCGGCATTATCCAGAGATCCGGATCATATTCAATTTCTTCCCCACAGGGGAAGTGCTACTTTTCTCCGGAACGTAGTTTTATAGCAAAGAATGAAGATCCTTTGATGAGGTGGGAACCATGGAAGGTTGTACCCCTTCCACAAGATATATCTCTTTGCCCAGTATCGACCTACGAGCCTTTCTGTCCAGGACCTCCTCATCCTCATCGGGTCCTCTCTTTAAGAGAGGAAAAGGTGGTACTTTATCTATTAAAGGCATCAGGCAGCAGATCCTGTACTTTATTAGCAAGCCAATCCTGACTCTTTCCCAAAAGCACATGATGTCAGGGCAGTAGCCACCTCAATTAACTATTTCCAACATATGAATTTCGATGAGTTGAAAAAATATAACTGGATGGAAATCGCCGACAGTATTTAAGCGTCATTACTTAAAGTCCTTGGAAGCTCTGAAATTTTCAGCAGTTGCGGCGGGTAACATAGTTTCCCCCGACTCTGCTTAATCTTTAGTAGAAGATCCAGTCCTCCTTTCTACCTGTCTCACCCACAGTTCGTCTATGCCTGTCATGTTCATCTACGTTTACCTGGGTCTTAGCTGCTCTTATGGTGATATGGTGGTGTCCCTTATTTTTTGCTAGGGGCACTCACAATCGATTGTATGTATTGATCTCTTTGATGTGATCCCCTTATTTTTATGCTAGGGGATACATCTTATTTACAATGGTTTAGGGTTTTGTATATTAAGTCATATACATTCCCTTCATATATTATTATTATTGAAGTTTGTTCTGTTCAAGTTATTGTTATTAATTGCTTTGAGTTCTTTGTACATCATCTATACACAGATACTGCTTTTAATTTAACATATATTCCATGTAAGCCCTGTATATATGTAAAAATTAGTTAATTTTAAGAAATATTATTAGCATTAGTTTAATTTAAGTAATATTTCTAATTTTGTATCATTGTGTATATGATATTTATTAGCAATTATATTCCTTCTTTTTATGTTATCTTTTATTTGAGACCCCTTTTTGTTTAGTTGAATTTTCTTTACAATCTTGTGCTATTTCTCTCGGTGCGATTTCGCGCAGCGACACGAGCTGAGCCCAGAAAAGGGATTTTGACGTAAGGAAAAATCTATTTCTGGGCGATTGGCTCGTGTCGCCAGCGAAAATCCCGCCCTACCCATCCCATCGCTCAAGATTGTCTGCTAACTTCATGGATGGCCACCAGAGGCTGCAGCAGTCGGCAGCATGGGATGGAGTAGTAGTAGTTGCTGCCCACTCTGTGGGTCGGCTCCCCTCTTGTGGGGATTTGTAGTGGGAGATTTCTATTGGCAAGCGGCTCGTGTAGTGGTCTCACTCGCCATAGTGTTCATACCAGACCACCCTCTTGGAGGGTGAGCGAGTCAGTTGTACTGACCTTTTTCTTTATTTATTTATTCTCTGGTATGTTAGTACATTTACCCTAGAAATAAATAATATGATTAAAGGATATTTTCGCTGGCGACACGAGCCAATCGCCCAGAAATAGATTTTTCCTTACGTCAAAATCCCTTATTTGACCCTCTTATTGAGAATTGTTGAGAATTACGATAATATTACGGTTTTCATTAGTGATACCACGGGTAAAGAATAAGAATTTGGTATATTGTATAAATATGACAATTATAGCAAAGGAATTTGGTAAATATACATATTGCAATATTACTATTTGCATTGTACAATTTTACGTTGACTATAGAAATACCATAGCAATTATAACCCAATTCTATTTAAATTTTCTTGATTAGTTATGCAAAACTTTGGAACTGGTGATACACAATCATATTGAAATGAAAATACCGATAGTGTTTAGGTGTTTGGTAAGATGTTTTTGGCCCCGATATACCTGGTAACTTGCATAATAGTAAACATCGCCGAGTTGCCGACGTCAGGGCAAAGCCAGATTATACGTCACTGCTGTTTCATCTATGTCCTCGTGGCGGCCAGAGTGCTTTCGTTTTGCGTAATTTTGCAGTATGTATCTTCAAATTCATAAAAAAATAAAAACATAGATAAAACCTGGAATACATAGGCTCATGATAACCACTCAACAACCCTACAACAACATTAGTGTCAGTTTCAAGCACAGAATAATTAAATGGGAGAGTTGTGTGATTATACTAAATACTTAGAGATTTATTATGTGACTGATCATGCGTTAAGGAAGGTCAAGGTTAGAACATTTGCGTTATGATACATTCATTTAGCAGCATTAAGCACGTAGACGTAAAACCGGAACTATTTTGAGACAATAGGAATCAACAAGAAACTCCAGGGCTAACAATGGTTTACAGCAGTGTGTAAGACTTGGTGCATATTTCAAGTTAAAGGAAAGTGAATTGCGTCAAGGAACTGTATTACAGAATTAATATTCTCATTTTATGCCCACTCCTTTATTGTACTTTACTTAAAACAACATAATTCATCGGAAAGATGAGAGAGAGTAGGGTAGGTGATTGTGTGTGAAACAAACAAGAATCCCAATATCATATATACTACTATTACTACTACTACCAACATCTGAGTCTTCATTCTTAAAGTATAAATGAGTGGGAGGGCCTTCAGTAATGACGTTTCACTAGCCTCCCTCTGGGTGCTTACTAAATTTAGCTAAGTTTCCCTTGAAATTTCTGTGATTTACTCCGATAAGTGCCTTAATTATCAACATTAGACATCAGTGCATATTTTTGCCAATTAGCCGTGGCTTCAAAAATGACAATTTGTCGAAAATTGCATTTTTCCTAACTATACAAACCTGAGGTCCTTTAACAATAGGAAGTAGCTAGCGGCAGCTGGAACGGTCGTAAGCTTCGAACAAGGGGAGAACGGTAGTTAACTGCTTGTCCGACAGTCGCGCGCCCGCGCGCGACTGGGAGGTAAACAAATCACTTTTGCTTTTGGCCCATGCAAAATACACAGAGTGAGGGGTGGCATGAGGAGGGACTATATGTAAAGGACCTCAGGTTTGTATAGTTAGGAAAAATGCAATTTTCGACAAATTGTCATTTGTTCCGATACGTAATACAAACCATCGGGTCCTTTAACAATAGGAAGACTCACTTCTTGGTGTGGAGGAATCTGAGTCTTTTGATGAACAGACTGGTGTTCGTCCATCCCTGGAATGCCTCCCTGGTCGTAAGAGCGAGGGAGGGATCCAAGCACTCTGTCCGATTGATCGGTGTGCACCGCAGGATCAATGGTCAGACCTCTGGGTGCCGAGTACTAAGAGAGAGGCAAGCGTATCTCTTCGTACCAGCAAGCAAGAACTTGTTCCTGTTTGCAAGAGGCAACATAAAGTATGGTTGTCTCAAGCTGGCATCCACTTCCACTTCCTCCCCCTTGTTGGAGGAAGTGGTGGATATACGCTCCTATCCCTAGTGAAAGGGAGGTAGGATGGGGGCTCTGTTGAGTAGCTCACCTGCATCTTGTCCTTATCCAGCAGGGTGACGACCGTGTCCCTCTAACCACAGGTAGAGGGGAAGTAAAAAGATGGGAAGAGGAGCCAGTCACACTCTCATTCACCATCCATTCTTACGGTCACACCAGGACTCGATGCTGTTCAGCCTGCGAGGGTCTGGGTTCGCTACACAACTGTGTTGAGCAGCCACCACGGTCCCGGGCAAGGAAAAAGATCCAAGGACCTGTGGGCATATCCCGAAGGTAGAAGGAAGGGCATGTGGTCTGGTTGGACCAGACCCCTCGCCTTGCAGTACTGCGCCAAGGAGAAGTTCTTGCGGACAAGGCAGCATCTCCTTCGCATCGAAGGCGGTGAAGTCCATTAGGGAGGGTATTGTGAAGGACTCGAACCCATCGTCAGTTACCGAAGGGTTCTGAGTCTTCGCTACGAAGATCGGTACGAAATCGAGCGTCACAAATCCCCCCCATCCCTTTTGTGCTTGACTTCTCAAGAGAAGTCATGCAGTTACCTAAGACGAAAAGAAGGGAATAGTCGTATGACCTATCCCTCTTCTCGACTTTGGTTATGTACAGTACTCATACTGACAAGCTATTAAGACGAAGTAATGATTGCTCTGGAACAACCGAACTAAGTCCACCAGCATAGTTCGTACTGACTCGGGCGCTCTGACAGCTGCCGACTGACTGGTTCGGAATCAGTAGAGGCAAGTTTGTCCAAAAGCATCCGGGTAAGTCACGTGACCTTCGCCCTTTAAAGAGTTATGCTGAGAGACCAAACAAATAAATATTTGTTAGTGGTCACCGATGCCGGACGGCACGGCGATGATTCTCTTAATGCATAAGCTCAAAAGGCGAAAGTCAATTGCCTTCAAAAGACCGAGGTCCCTGATGGCAGAAAAATCTCATAGACGTTGGATCTCAGCTTAAGGAGAAAACAACACTATTGTGACGTTGAAGACGAAGGT
>NC_087210.1:26486294-26504189 GCF_015104395.2 Macrobrachium nipponense
GTCACAAACTAGCATCGAGAAGAGCTCAGGAAAGAATCCTCGGCTCTCTCCAGTTTGCTTCAGTAACGAACATCTTAATGAAAGCCAAACTGAAAAGATCTAACCAGGATCTGGCGCTCTCGAGCAAATGTCAGGTCCAGGGACAGCTATCCTCAGTACCTCTGATTCTAAGGAACCGGCTTCGGCCGTGGGCAAAAGTCAAGAATCTGTCTGTGTCAGTCCCTCTTCAGTTCCCTCCACCAGGGATTACCATCCACACAGACGCGTCCTTAAGCGGCTGGGGAGGGTACTCCCAGGTCAAAAAGGTGCAAGGAACTTGGTCACCCCAGTTTCCGTCAGTTCCATATAAACGTACTGGAGGCAATGGCAGTCTTCTTGACTCTGAAAAGATTACGCCCACCAAGGTACTCACATAAGCTAGTCTTGGACAGCGCAGTGGTAGTACATTGCATAAAGCAGAGGAGGCTCCAAGTCACGTCATCTAAATCACGTCATGATAGCCATCTTCTCCCTAGCAGACAAATTCAGTTGGCATCTTTCCTCCACCCACATAGCTGGAGTAAGAAAAACGTCATAGCAGACGCCCTATCCCGATCAGTACCCCTAGAGTCGGAATGGTCTCTAGACGAGAAGTTCGTTTCCAATGGATCCTTCAAAGAGTCCCAGGGCTACAGGTGGATCTCTTCGCATCTCAAGCGAACCACAAACTACCGTGTTTATGTAGCCCCCAACCTGGACCTCTGGCTTACGCCACGGACGCCCTGGCTCTGGACTGGAACAACTGGGAGAAAGATTTACGCTCTTCCCTCCAGTGAATCTCCTTATGAAGGTCTTAGACAAACTCAGGACATTCAGGGGTCAAGTGGCTCTAGTAGCCCCAGACTGGCCGAAGAGCAATTGGTACCCCCTGATCCTGGAACTGGGTCTTCGTCCCCTTCGGATCCCCAGTCCCAAGCTCTCCCAGTCAGTACAAACGAAGACTGTGTTCGCTTCCTCAGGGATTCAAAAAATCACCCTAACTTTATGGATTTCATGAAGTTTGCGGCAAAAAGAGATGCGAATATTGACCCTCAGAATTTCTTTTCCTGGAATCTGATAAAAGGGATTCAACTTTGAGGCAGTATGATGCGGCCGTCAAAAAGTTAGCAATCTTCCTGAGAGAGTCGATATCAGAATCATGACAGTTAATTCTGCTATATCCTTTTTCAGATCTTTATTTGAAAAGGGTTTAGCAGCTTAGCACGATTACGACAAACAAGTCAGCATTGAAAAAAGATATTTCAATTTGGATTTAACATAGACTTGACAGATACCTATTTCTCGTCTATTCCTAAAGCATGTGCTAGACTTAGGCCCTCTGTCAGGCCTACGTCCAGTTTCATGGTTCTTAAACGATGTTCTAAAACTGGCTTCCGAAACCGATAATGAACACATGCTCGTTTATGATTGCTCCTGAGAAAAACTCTGTTTTTATTAAGCCTGGCTTTCAGGAGCAAGAATTTCAGAACTGTCGGCTTTTATCCCAGAGATCCGGATCATATTCAATTCCTTCCCACGGGGGAATTGTGCTACTTTCTCCGGAACGTAGCTTTTTAGCAAAGAATGAAGATCCTTTGATGAGGTGGGAACCTTGGAAGGTACTACCCCTTCCACAGATGTTTTCCCTTTGTCCGGTTTCAACCTTACGAGCCTTTCTATCCAGGACCACCTCCTCTTCCTCATCGGGGCCCCTCTTTAGGAGGGAAAAAGGTGGTACTTTATCCACTAAAGGCATCAGGCAACAAATCCTGTACTTTATCAAACAAGCCAATCCTGACTCCTTTCCAAAAGCACATGATGTCAGGGCAGTAGCCACCTCAATTAATTACTTCCAACATATGAATTTTGCTGATTTAAAGAAGTATACCGGATGGAAATCGCCGACAGTGTTTTCAAAACGTCACTACCTTAAGTCCTTGGAAGCTCTGAAATTCCCAGCAGTAGCAGCGGGTAACGTAGTTTCCCCTTTTCCCCTGACTCTAGCTAGATTATAGTAGAAGTTGCAGTCCTCCTTTCTACCTGCCTCACCCAACAGTTCGTCTATTCCTGCCTTGTTCATTAACATTTACCTTGTGTCTTAGCTGCTTTATGATTGTATAAGTGCCCCTTCTGTCTGATTAGGGACACTCACATCTGATTACCATACTGATCTCATAGATGTTATCCCCTTATTTTTATGCTAGGGGATACATCATAATGCAATGGTTACGGGTTTTGTATATTAAGTCATATACATTCCTAAGATATTTTATTTTATCATTGATCAAATATTTATGTAAATTTATACTAATTGCTATTTCTATTTTTGATACATGTTGTTACACAGATTTATTGTGATAGGTAATCATTGTACCTATTTGTATATATGTAAATTACCTTATATTATTAACATAATTAGATTTAAGGGTAATTTAAGCGTAATTCTGATTTTGCTTTACTGTGTACTTGTATCTTTTTAGCAATTATATTCGTTCTTTTATTTTGTATCTTTCATTTGAGACCTATTTTGTTTTATTATATTTTATTTTACTTTGTTTACATCTTGTGCTGTTTCTCTGGTACGATTTTCGCGCAAGCGACACGAGCTGGAGCCCAGAAAAAGGATTTTGTTACGTAAGGTGGGAAAAATCTATTTCTGGGGCGATTGGCTCGTGTCGCCAGCGAAATACCCCCCCTACCCATCCCTTCGCTCTCAAGATTGTCTGCTACTTCAGGATGGCCACTAGAGGCGCAGCAGTCGCAAGCGTGGGATGGTGTAGTAGTAGTACGAGCTGCTCCCTCTGTGGGACGGCTCCCCTCTTGGAGGGTTTTGTAGTGGGAGATTTCTATTGGCATTTGGCTCGTGGTAGTGGTCTCACTCGCCTAGTGTTCATACCGACACCCTCCTAGAGGGTGAGCGAGTCAGTTATACTGACCTTTTTTCTTTATTTTATTTATTCTCTGGTATGTTAGTACATTTACCCTAGAAATAATAGATTAAAGGATATTTCGCTGGCGACACGAGCCAATCGCCCAGAAATAGATTTTTCCTTACGTCAAAATCCTTTTTTTTTTTCATTTCTGATGGTTGCATACTAAACTTCAGGCAATGAAAAAAAAGGAGCCAGAATTGAACTCTTAATCTTGAAAATTAAGCGTGCTGTGATTTTTTGATAAAACTTTTTTTCCACTTCTGCGCTCACTCGCGAACGCTGCTGGCGTACGGGAGACACTTTCGGAAATACCGGCTCGGCGATTAAGGGTTAACCATCTTGCTCTCATTGAGTTGAGGTGGAATCGATACAGCACTTAGCTGCTGTCACCTCTTATCGACAAGTGTCTCTTTTTGTCGCCTATGGTTGCAGAGAAAGAGCAATCCTTCAAGCTCTTTGTTTACCTCCTGTCGGCAGCTGTCTCCTCCCGTCGCCCGCTGATGGAAGAAGAGTTTGAATGGAGTTGGAGGAACTCATTTGGGCCGGTCGGCGTTTGTTGCCACACTATGCCTTGCTGTATCCTCATTTTGTTGAGGATAGAGGCCACATAGAGAATATATCTTAATTGTCTTAGCATATTTTGGCGTACTAAATATTGGAGAAGAGAACCAATGCTTTCTCCAATTTTAGAGCATTTCGTAACTTTTTGTCCTCGGATACAATTTCCCTTTGTCTGCCTTGGCTTGTCGTCTTGTCTTTTAAAGTCACGGAGAGCCGTAGGCTGACTTTTTCCGTACAACGCTTATTGGTTCTTCAACCATCTTTAATAGAAGGTTCGCTTTCTTTCTCTTTCCTGCGGGAAATGAACTCAAGACTGACAGACATGCTGATGGATTTTCAGTCTACCCTGAGTTATTACCTTTTATCTACGTTGTCTCGTCTCTGCAGCTTCTTAAGAGAGGTGGAGACGCCAACCCAGCGGGAGTTTTTAGCGAGGAAACAAGTAACTAAAACAAGTAACTCATTTCTGATGCTGCAGGGTAATGTCCTCATGCTTATACTCACTCTGTTTGGAAGAAGTGAGAACACTTTTGCTTCCTGTTTGATTATGCAGCTCGGGATTATCTATTGGTAGTCTTATTTTATACCTTTCGGGGATAAGTGCAGATTCAGGTTCTGGGATATGGACAGTTGCAACCTCCTAACATCCATGGAGAGACTTAGGACCAGTATGTTATATGGTGGAGACGGTGAAGGGCAGTGTGATTCTTTTTGGTTGTCCTCCACTGGGTTAATCTCCCTCTTATAGCTTCCCTCGTCTTCAGCAAAAACCTCTCGTAAGTCTCTTTTAGTAGGAGATTGTATATAGAGGGAATGATGGTCCAAGGGTAATTCTTTAGGAAGACACCCATAAGTAATTGGAGATATTCTTGGACATTTGGAGACTGAATAACAGTAAGTGTCTGCCCATATACTTGTTGGTTTTCTAGCATGGTTTTAGTGCCTTTCTAAAGAATGGTCAGACTTGTGGTGCACATGCAGAATGTATTCCACTTACCATACATCCACAGTCATGCAAATTCCTTCAAGAGGTTTTTACTAGAAGGTATTACTGTTCTGTGCACTTTTGGTTAGTGTGCAGCCCTCTATAAGTTATGTCAGGGACATAACTTATTTCTATGCATTATAATGTTAATTCTTTATATCCCCATTATCTAGTGATGTGAGGATGATAGTTAATTATGCATGCTTGTTGGTCAAGATGAATAGGCATGTGCTGCTTGAAGATTTTAGACCTGAAAGAAACTTCCTATATGGTAAGGGCTTTTCCTCATTAGAAAACATGGCCTCAAGGGTTATTTTCAGAAAATCATGCTCAATTAATGTACAGTTTCAGCGTAAGAATTACAACTTACAAATAACTTTCATTAAATTTGTAAGTAATCCCGAACCAACTTTGGCTTCAGGACTATAGGAGGGACACTGTAACCAGGAATCGTCCATTTGGTTCTTAAACCTAAGTCCAAGTTTTGGTCTTTTCCCTTTGTCATGCAACACAGAGTTTAACTAGTGTCATTACACTTTCATGCAACATATAATGGTCAAACTACACCTGGTAAGACTTTTTAGATGTCAGGGCAGTGGAAAGAAATCAGGGATGCTTAGCAGGTTTTTCCATTACCAAAAACCAAACCAAATGTCTTTTGTGGGAAGTTTGGCTGCTTTGAGTGAAAATCGGAAACAACATATTGGTTTGATCATCCATTCTGTGGAAGGGCAGTGTTGTAGCAATTGGGGATTCAGGAAGAACAACTGCCTACAAGGGCCTTTACATCCGTAAGTTTGGCACTTGGT
Organism: Macrobrachium nipponense; assembly: GCF_015104395.2. NCBI lineage: Eukaryota > Metazoa > Arthropoda > Malacostraca > Decapoda > Palaemonidae > Macrobrachium > Macrobrachium nipponense. The sequence goes on from NC_087210.1 coordinate 26,491,601, forward strand.
GTGGATTTAAGGAACACTCATTTAGCTTCCTAGCATGTAGATGAACAGGGACATCTGAATGATTACTACTAATTTGTTGGCCCTCAGGCTTGAGCAGTGGATGTTTCTTTAAATTTTGCCTAATTCAGACTCATAGGCCTGCCTCTTGTATCTACTCTGAATTCTATTGAGCAATTTCATGTTCAAGAATTGCATAGTCTCCTGTAGAGGCCTTGTAGCCCCAGGGCAAAACTTTTCAGAATTTCCAATGCTCTTGGTAGATGTCTCATTCTTCCGTTGGGAATAAATCAACTCTACTACACAATTCCATACAGTTCCATTGACGTAGGCATCTCCTTAAGGGGCCGGCCGGAACCCTTATATATGGTGGTAGTATAGGGCGAAAAATGCAGTCATGAAAAAATTCATGGAGCTTCATATGGCAATTGAGAATACGTATACGAAATATTTCGTCAAAATTTCTCTTACTTTCGTAGTTACAGGGTAATTAGTTAACTTAACTCAATAAGCCTAAAACATTGATCCGTACAAGAAAATGCAATATTTCTTCCGTTATCGTAAATTTTGATAATTATTGTCAAAGAAATTGTGAGAAATGGCATCTGTAGACATTGCACGAGTCGTATGTTTATGTATGTTTTGGCAAGAATTTCATCATGCCAATGAGGAAAAGACAAGGGAAACATCTTGCTAACATACAGAACAAAGAAAAATCCGCTCCGAGTATTAGTTACAGAATAATTCTACAATATACTTCGTAGTTAGTGAAGAGAGATGGGAGGGTTGCTAGTAAGGGTTGCGTAGTAACGCCCCCTCCTTGCCTGACAGCACACATCACACTGTGCCCAAGGCTACAATCTTTGAGCAAAGAGATCTTCATTTATGATAAATAATAAAGTTTTGGTTTTTTAATACCCAAAATGGAATATGAAATTCATAATAATCATGATTTTATTAAATTGTTTTCTTTGTAAAGAAAAAAGAGAACACCTTCGAGTTTCACCTCTGACATTCTCTTACATTTACGTTTGTTTATCTTTGTTTCGGGCAAGAATTTCATCATGCCAAAGAGGAAAATACAAGGAAAACATCTCGCTAACATACAGAAGAAGAAAATTCGCTGTAATAAGCCAAGTTAGTGAAGGGGGGAGAGAGAGTTGTGTAGGAAGGAGTGCCCCATTTTGCCTCAAGCAGTGCCCCAGGCTACAATATATGAGCAAAGGGATCATCATTTATGATTAAATTATGATAAATAAAATAGTTTTGGTTTATTAATACACAAAAAATAAATATACATTCATAATAATCATTATTTATTAACATTGTCTTTATAGAAATACGAAGGAAAACTTTGAACGCCCGTATCTCAAAACTATACTTATTGACCTTCAAAATCTATCTTCTCACTTAGTTTTAAAGCTATAACATTGGAATTTGGTATATAACTCAGAAAGATATTATAGAACAATCAAATAGAGCCATTTTTTCCAATTTTTGTTTCGTCTTTTTTTTATAAATTTTTTTCTCCTGATTTATAGGATTTATTTTTTTACCATATTGAAAAATTCATATCTAGCAAAAAGTTGACTTTTAGAAGAAAAACTCCTCATTTGATTGGAGGTTTACATCAGGTCTATATATGGTAGTAATCCTAGGTCTTAATATTAAATATCAAGGGAGGAGATAGAATTTGAAAAATTGTTATTTTCTGGATAAATCGCCCTGGCGTCACAAAACCGAAGGTCAGAGGCGAAAATCATATGCGGTTTGGAGATGTCCCAAGTCACCTTAATAAGTGGAATGAATATCAAAGTCCTGTCCTTAAAAAATGACATTAGCCGGCCGGCCCCCTTAACTGCTTGGAGATGTTAGAATGTCCCCTCCCAATAAAGGGAGGGGATTTTGACGAAGGAAAAAATCTATTTCTGGGTGATTGGCTCATGTCGCCCTATGAAAGGATCCTTAATATCATTCTTTCTAGGTAAAATTAATCTAAAATTACCAGAGAAAAACAAAATTAAGAAAATGTCAGTAAAACTGACGTCGCTCACTCTTAAAAAGAAGTGTCGGTATGGCAATAGGGGCGAGTGGGAACACTACCACGAGACATTCACCAATTAGAACTTCCAATCAGAATCCCCACAAGAGAGAGCTGATACCAACAGGTGATGCTGGCCGCTACTACTACTACTAGAGGACGCCACGGACCAGCAGCGCCCCTAGCGGACATCCTTAATTTTTAGCGCCAGCATTCGGACGCATTCTCTTTGTGCTTGTGCTATTTACGAGGAATTTTATCACCATTCATCATGGAACGTTCTGCCATCGCAACGGCTAAGTTAAGTGCCTCATAAGTAATGTTTTACTGTATTTTTGTCTTCCGGGAACCAGTATTTTCCTTCTAATAGGTCATATTACGGTTTTCCCGGTTGTCTCGTGGCGGCGCCATGCTGCCTCGTTAAGAATTCCCGGTCCTCCATACTGGGACTTCTTATACTTATGGGCTTACTATATTACGTTCATCGTTTTTTACATCGAGTTTTAGCTAGGTTAGCCCCTTTACCATTTCTCTTAGTTTGGTATTTAGGGCTATTCCATGTTCCAGCCCAGCATCCCGGCTCTTGCTCTTCATCGGCTATCGCTGGCTCCGAGTAGGCTTCTGTTCCTCGGAACAGTTTGCCTCCTCCTGGGCTTCTTTTTCTTCTACTAAAAGTGTCTTTTCCATCTTTACGATGTAAATTTATTCTATTTAGGGTGTTAGGCTAGCCTAGGTGCAGTCCCATGTATTGGTACAGCCTGGTTCACGTGGTCTTCCCACGGTTGTGTTGCTCGCGGCTTAGGCCACTTGCGTCACGTGTTCCATCGCACCTTCCCCTTCCCCTTCCCTCCCTACCAGGTATAGGGAGGTGCTGGGTGGGGACCCCTTGGTTGTCATGACAACCTCAGTTGCCTTACCTCCCTCTCTCTCTGAGGTGGCCAGGGGTTCCTCCCAGCGGGGGGTATAGGGCGACCACTCATAGGGTACCGGGTCTCCGAGCGGGTAGTTGTTGAGACGGGGAGGAGTGGAGGCCACTTCTCTCTCTCCCGCCGTGTTACGCCGAGACCCTCCCCCCACCCTTCCCCAGTTGCTCAGCCACTACTACTTACTACTAGAGGACGCCACGGACAGCAGCGCCCCCTAGCGGACATCCTTAATCTAAAAACACCTCTTGTCCTGCAGGGGGGGGCAAACAATACAGGGTGGGTTTCATAGGGCGACACGAGCCAATCACCCAGAAATAGATTTTTCCTTCGTCAAAATCCCTTTTCTGGGCTCAGCTCGTGTCGGCCTATGAAAGAGTACCAGAGGAAACAGACAAGATGGGAAAAAAGGACAAATGAAAAGCAGTTGTAAAATGAGGGATATATATAAGTAAATCAATTACAGCATATAACTAAGTACTTAAGACTAACTTATTCTAAACAGTAACATAAAAGAAAGTTAGTAATGTAAAGTAACTTAAAATTACCATAAAACACAGTAAATTATAATAATGCAGTGTAATTTTAACAAAATAGATTTACTTAGATAACTTATTTACAAAATATACAAACACATTGTGTCCTACCCTAGCATAAAAATAAGGGTAGGTACACTGAAGCACATCATCAGTACAAGGTGTGGATGTCCCTAGCAAAAAAATAAGGGACAATCCACTAATATGATTTCAGCGGCTAAGGCTAGGATATCCGAGTAGCATGGCGATAGGGTGAGGCATGTTGAATGAGGTAGGTAGAAAGGAGACCTGAATCTGTACTACAATTACTATACAGTATCAGGAGAAACAATGTTTCCCGCTGCTACTGCTGAAAATTTTAAAGATTCCAAGGACTTTAGATAATGACGTTTAAAGACTGTCGGAGATTTCCATCCCAGTTAATACTTTTTAAGATCCTCAAAGTTCATATGTTGAAAGTAATTAATTGAGGTGGCTACTCCCCTGATGTCATGTGCTTTTGGAAATGAATCAGGATTGGCTTGTTTAATGAAGTAAAGGATTTGTTGTCTAATACCTTTTACTGACAAGTACCACCTTTCTCTCTCATGAAGAGAGGACCTGAGGATCTTGAGGATGTACGAGATAGAAAGGCTCTTAAAGTTGATACTGGGCAAAAAGAAGGGTCTTGCGGAAGTGGGATGACTTTCCAAGGGGCCCACCTTGCAAGAGGATCCTCATTTTTAGCCAAAAAACTACGATCCGGAGCAAGCAGAACTTCTCCTGAGGGGAGGAATTCCACATGACCCGCATCTCTGGATAGAGCCGACAGTTCTGAAATTCTAGCTCCTGAAGCTAGGCTTAATAAGAATAATGTCTTTCTAAGAAGCATTATGAATGTACAGGACGAGTTGTCTGTATCTGAAGCTAGTTTGAGGACATCATTTTAAGAACCATGAAACTGCAGTAGGCCTTTGAGAAGGTCTAATAAGTCTAGCACAGGCTTTAGGAATAGACGTGAAATAAGATTCAGTCAGATCTATGTGAAACCTAACTGAAAGATCTTCTTCAAAGCCGATTTATGAGTAGTAATAGTGCTAGCTGCTAAACCTTTTTCAAACAAGGATCTGAAAAAGGATATAGCTAGATTAACTGTCATGGTTGTAGTGTTTGATTCTTTCAGGAAGGATGCTAATTTTTAACAGCTGAGTCATATTGTCTAATAGTTGACTCTCTCTTATCTGATTCTAGGAAGAGAACTTTTGTGGATCAATATTAGCATCTTTATTAGCCGCAAACTTCATGAAGTCCATAAAGTTAGGTCTGAAGAATTCCTGAGGAAGCGAACACAGTCCTTATTTGTACTGATTGTGACAGCTTGGGATTGGAATCCGTTGAGGTCGGAGACCCAATTCCAGAAGAAGAGGATACCAGTTGCTCTTGGGCCAGTCCGGTGCAATCAGAGCTACTATTCCTTGAAAGTCCTCAAGCTTGCTTAAGACTTTCAAGAGAAGATTCACTGGAGGAAAAACATAAATTTTTCTCCACTGATCCCAATCTAACGACAGGGCGTCCGTGGCATAAGCCAGAGGGTCCAGGTTGGGGGCCACATAGCAAGGAAGCTTGTGTTCGCTTGTGAGGCGAAGAGATCTACTTGGAGACCTGGGACTCTCCGGCATATCCACTGGAATGACCCGTCGTCTAGGGACCATTCTGATTCCAGAGGAACTGACCGGACAAAGCGTCTGCTATCACATTTCTTACCCCCGCCAGGTGAGTGGCGGACAGATGCCATTTGTGTTTGTTTGCTAGGGCAAAGATGGCTATCATGACATGGTTCACATGCTTGGATTTGGACCCTCCTCTGTTGATGCAATGAACTACCACTGCACTGTCCAAAACCTAGTCTTAGATGAGACTTTTTCGGGGGAAGCAGTCTCTTCAATGTAAGAAATACTGCCATTGCTTCCAGAATGTTTATGTGGAGCTGGCGAAATTGAACTGACCAAGTCCCTGAACCTGTTTGAACTGAGAATATCCCCCCCACCCGGACAGGGAGGCATCCGTGTGAATGGTTAACACTGGAAGGGGGAATGGGATTGAAGGGGTACCCGCTTGGCTAAGTTCTTTACTTTTGACCATGGACGGAGTTGATTGCGAAGGATCTGTGGAATTACTGACAAAAACTTGTCTCGAGATTTGGCGTTTGCTCTCGATCGCCAAACTCGATTTTATATCTTTTAGCCTTGCTTTCAGGAGGATATCTGTTACCGAAGCAAACTGAAGGGACCCTAGGATTCTTTCCTGGTTTTGTTTCTCCTTGATGTTTGTTTGCATTTGAGAAATTGCCTGACAGATTTTGCTATTTCCTTCCGTTTGGCCACTGGAATTGACAGATTGTGGGAAGACAAATCCCATTGGATTCCTAGCCACTGAAAACGAGAACCTCCGGGGTAAGTACTGGATTTCGTTTTGTTTATCTGGAACCCCAGATGTTCCAGAAAGTGAACTACCTTTTTGGTGGCTTTGAGACATTCCTCGACAGTTGGTGCCCAGATCAACCAATCGTCGAGGTATGCTGCTACCAGGATTCCCTGAGTTTCTCAATTGTTGCACAACCACTTCTGCTATTTTCGTGAATACCTGGGGGCTACATTCAGACCGAAGGGCATCACTTTGAATGAGAATGTCTGATTTCCTAGCCTGAATCCTAGGAATGGGCGGAAGTGTCTGGCTATAGGGATATGATAGTATGCGTCTGTAAGATCGATGGAGCATGTGACGGCTCCACGCGGAAGTAAGGTCCTTACTTGCGAGAGGGTAAGCATCTTGAACTTGTCGCAACGAATGAAAGAGTTTAGCTTTGACAAGTCTAAGATTACCCTTCTTTTTGTTGAGCCTTTCTTTGGCACGCTGAATAGCGACCTTGAAATTTTAGATGCTTGAACTCCTCGCAATAGCTCCTTTCTGAAGGAGTTCCTCCCGCGTAATCTGTCAATTCCTTTGATGGTATTTGGCGGAATGATTTGATTGGAGGAGGATCTTTGATCCAACTCCAACCCAATCCTTTGGACACTATGCTCTGTGCCCAATTGCTGAACCCCACCTGTGACGGAAGAGGAACAGCCTCCCTCCTACCTGGGGAGCCTCATTGTTGATGGGCGGGTTTTGACCACCACGCCCTCCTCTGAACTGCTTGCTCCTTGTCGCCCTTCCTGCGCCACGCTGGCGAAAGTAGCCTCTCGCCCTACCTCTCGATTGTCTGTTAAAGGGAGGGTAGCCCTGACCTTCATACGTAGGGTTGAAGGCCGGTGAGAGTGCGTAGGAGGTCAAAGGTTGTGATTGAGGAGACAGCAGGAGGATGGGCTGGTTCTGTTTAGAAGTAGCAGGCTGTCCCTGTTGGGTAACCGGGACGGCCTGAACAAATTGCTGCTGTTGCTGGTGTTTCTGGTAAGGCTGGAACCTTTTACCAGACTTCTTGGTTTCTTACCAGCAGTGGGGACGGATTCTTGCTTCCTCTTGGATGAAATACCCCACCTAGCTCTAAGGCTCTGGTTGAGCCTAGCAGCCTCGTGTGTACTTCATTTACAGCGGACTCTGGGAAGAGATCCGCTCCCACACATGCTAGAAGCCAGGAGTCTATTAGGCTCGTGCCTAATAGTGCACTCCTGCAGAACGTGCTTTCGGCAATTCCTCCTAGCTTGGAAGAAGTCAAAAGCATCCGTCTGAAACCGTCTGAAGCTGGGATTTGGCCAAAATCTTAAACAGAGGTTCCGTGCCATACGATTTTTGAGAGCAGCCATCTCCGTTATGATCAGTGAATTGAGGGACCTGCCAAACCTAATTCGCGCGTCGAACTCTTCCTGAATCAAGGAATCAGGCAGGCCTTGGGAGCTTTTCGACCGACTGGTCCATGGCGCAGTCCGGTTTGAGCTTACCAAGCGTGAACGTGGCTGGCAAGTTCTCCCACAATTCTCCAAAAGCTGGGAGAGCGGAGAAGTAGACTCTCCGCTTCCCTTAGCTGTGGCATGGGCTCATCCTTGAGGACTGCCTGAAGAGTCGTCTCTACTATTTTTGTAGCGAACGGAAGAGAAGCCTCCTCTTCCGTCGCAAAAATAGTGAAAGGACTCTTATAGGCCTGGAGCTTGGTGTTTGTGCACTCCCAGTCCTCAAGGCAGTGAACCCATTCACGTTGGGCATGATCCCTACTGTAGAGAACATTCTCCCTAGAGATCTTGTCTTCCCTATAAGAGCGCTACGGTCAGCCTAGCATAGCCGATGAAAGGCTGCGTCAAACCCGGAGGATAAAACTCGAAGTCCTCAATCCTTCGAGTTCCACACTCCGGGATAGAGATCATCCATCCTTAAACGGAGGCGTAGCGCTACTCTCCCATGGGTTCTCCATAGAGAAAGCTGCAGTGAATCGTATGGCGGAAGCTGGAAAATACCAGCACTTGTCACTGGGGAGACTGGAAGGGGGACCTGAGAGAGCCCAGCTACTCGGTCCTCATTCTCTCTAACTCTGTTAGAGAGATCTTGGATGGACTGGCCCCGATTGAGACAGAGTGCTCGACAGTTGTGCGAACATCTGCTCAAATTTCGTCCCAGGGCGGAGACTTGAGAGCCGACCATCTCGCCCACCTGTTGCATCACCACTGCTGAGAAAGCAGTGGGATCAAAGGTGCTGGGTCCCGATCCTCCCACCGGCGGTTACCGGATGCGGAGTGGATGCGGTGGAGGCCGGAGAAGGCATTGGCTCGGCGGGAGCGCGAGCCTTCTCCTTAGAAGACTTGCTTCTAGAGCTCTTCGAGTAAGAAGAGCTCGGCTTGGCCTTCACCGCGTCAGCGTAAGAAGTCGTAGACTTCTTAGCCGAAGAAGACGAAGACGACTTCTTAGAAGTCGTCTTAACTAGGGTCTTCGGTTCTCTCTGTCCCTTCACCTTTGGGGGTACAGAGAGAGCGGGAGAGCGGGTAGGGATCTCAGATCCCACAAAGCCTTGGAAAGAAGCGCTTGAAGAAGGGACAGGAGAAGATCCAGGAGCGCCCAAGGAAAGACCTTGGCGCCCGACACACCTACCTCAACCACAAATCCTCTGCCCCTACCGCCATAGGCTCAATGTTTGAGGTCCAGGGTAGCGACGTCCGGGACCGACTCCTGTGTGGCTACGACCCCGAAAGATTGCTGCATTTCTTGCTGGATGGAGGCTATGAGAGGGGCTGCGGACAAGGGGTCAACATACCCTGTTGACTTGCCCGCGGGGAAGATCTGGACGGCCAGCTTCTTGTCTAGGATGTAAGGCTGGCCTTTGGCGGCGTTCTTCCCGAAGCCGCCTACCCACGCTTTCAGGGTAGCAAGGGCGACTTCCCTCACACCAGCAGCCTGAAAGAAAGGTGAGATGAGCTTCTAATGGCGGAACGGAGTTAACAAACTTATGTCTAAGAGTTGTTAGTAAAATGATAAAGAAGTCTATAATCGACTTACCCCCCTCCACCAGCTGACTGACTAGGTCGTAGCAGATGGCGCAGGCTTCCGGTGCCAGACGATCATATCGTTTGTACGGCGTGGCACATGGAGCGGGAGACCTGCACTCATCGTGGCCGCAGGGGTCGTACAACGTCGCGTTGCATCCCAGGACCTGACAGTTGGTAGCCTGTAAGTGGAAAGATACATAAGTATCAGGAGAACACTTACAGCCTAACAGTTGCTCCGCTGGTGCCGGAGCGAGAAAGTTAGATTTAAACCAGAGCCCCCGCCATAATACGTGTGGTAGAAAATGGTTGGTTGTCCTAGGCTATTGCTCCGCTGGCGGCGGAGACAAGAGATAGAATCCAACCAGGTGTGGTGGTAAAAGGAAACCAGACGGATAATGGCGGGGATGGCAAACATATGATTAATAAAATTAAACAAATCATCGTAAAATTAGGGTATATCCTTAAAAATAACAATAATATCAAACCTTTCTCCACCCGTCTACTAGAAGAGTGCCCGGGTAAGAAGCGAAGCTCCCTTTCCGGGTAGCGGGGGGACGAGATGTAAGGATATAGTAGGCAAGCAACCGACCACTAGTAGTGACCACCCCGCCCGCTGGCGGAGCCAGTAATCTATAACCAAAGGTGCCCCGGCTGCGGCGGAAGGCTCCGTTCGTTATAGAAAGGGAAGGTGGCTGAGCAACTGGGGAAGGGTGGGAGGGTCTCGGCGTAACACGGCGGGAGAGAGAGAAGGGGGGGGGTGGCCTACTCCTCCCCGTCTCAACAACTACCCGCTCGGAGACCCGGTACCCTATGAGTGGTCGCCCTATACCCCCCGCTGGGAGGAACCCCTGGCCACCTCAGAGAGAGAGGGAGGAAGGCAACTGAGGTTGTCATGACAACCAAGGGGTCCCTCCAGCCCCCACGCCTCCCTATACCTGGTAGGGATTGGGAAGGGAAGTGGGGAAGGTTGGCGATGGAACACGTGACCCGCAAGTGGCCTAAGCCGCGAGCAACACAACCGTGGAAGACCACGTGAACCAGGCTGTACCAATACATGGGACATGCACCTAGGCTAGCCTAACACCTAAATAGAATAAATTTACATCGTAAAGATGGAAAAAGAAAAACACTTTTAGTAGAAGAAAAAAAGAAGCCCAGGAGGAGGCAAACTGTTCCGAGGAACAGAAGCCTACTCGGAGCCAGCGATAGCCGATGAAGAGCAAGAGCCGGGATGCTGGGTCTGGAACATGGAATAGCCCTAAATACCAAACTAAGAGAAATGGTAAAGGGGCTAACCTAGCTAAAACTCGATGTAAAAACGATGAACGTAATATAGTAAGCCCATAAGTATAGAAGTCCCAGTATGGAGGACCGGGAATTCTTAACGAGGCAGCATGGCGCCGCCACGAGACAACCGGGAAACCGTATATGACCTATTAGAAGGAAAATACTGGTTCCCGGAAGACAAAAATACAGTAAAACATTACTTATGAGGCACTTAACTTAGCCGTTGCGATGGCAGAACGTTCCATGATGAATGGTGATAAAATTCCTCGTAAATAGCACAAGCACAAAGAGAATGCGTCCGAATGCTGGCGCTAAAAATTAAGGATGTCCGCTAGGGGCGCTGCTGTCCGTGGCGTCCTCTAGTAGTAGTAGTAGCGGCCGCATCACCTGTTGGTATCAGCTCTCTCTTGTGGGGATTCTGATTGGAAGTTCTAATTGGTGAATGTCTCGTGGTAGTGTTCCCACTCGCCCCTATTGCCATACCGACACTTCTTTTTAAGAGTGAGCGAGTCAGTTTTACTGACATTTTCTTAATTTTGTTTTTCTCTGGTAATTTTAGATTAATTTTACCTAGAAAGAATGATATTAAGGATCCTTTCATAGGCCGACACGAGCTGAGCCCAGAAATAAGATTTTCAAGCTGTTATAGGATTTGTCCTTAATTTAAAACTGCCATGGCCTGGGGTCAGAAGCGGTGGTCTGTGTGTTGCTGAGGGTACCATTCTGGAGGAATTTTCAGCACCTGGAACCTTGAAGACGTCAATGTTTTCTGTTTAGAGGAGATAAGACTTTTCACTGTCTACTTCCAAAGTTAGCGTTCCATACTTACTTTCCTCGGTATTGCATCAAGTACTTTTAGATCTTGCTGAGGACCAGCACTGTAAGGTGTTGAGATTGAAGCCCCTTCATCTCTATATCAGTCTCTCTCTGGAGTTTAGATGCGGGTCTAAACTTTATCTGAATTTACTGTAAAACCTTTTATTTAGCAGTGGTTAATAAGTAAATTTACTGTCAGCACCCTTATTTAAGCTGGTGTAAAGGGAATGCTATTTTAGCTTTCTGCCTTAGAGCTGAGGGTGATGTTAAGGCCATGCTTTACAGTTCCCTGTAAGAATTCCAATTTAACCCCTTGGGGGGTTAAGAGGAAACTTCTCTATCCTGTTGGGCATTTGAATTTAAAGGTTAAACCTAGAACATTTTCATCATCCTTTTAAAGACCTTGAACATCTTTGTCAAAGGTAAATGCAGGAAGAGGCAAAGTTAACCTTTGGTTTTGTGGTTTTAAGAAAAACAGATGAGGTCAAAGGTTAGCCTGGAAGAGGCAAAAATCAACCTTTTGTTTTGTGGTTTTAGAAAACCTAGCTGTCTTTGCATATGGTTAAGCTTGAAGGCAAAGTTAACTTTTTGTTTTGTGGTTTTAGAAAACCTAGAATGTATTCGTTGAAGGTTAAGCCTGGAAGAGGCAAAGTTAACCTTTTGTGTTGCGATTTTAAAAACTTATAACGCCTTTGCCAATGGTTAAACTTGAAGGCAAAGTTAACTTTTGTTTTGTGGTTTTGTTTTAAGAAAATCTAGAATGTATTTATGAAGGTTAAGCCTGGAAGAGGCAAAGTTAACCCTTAAGCGCTGAGCCGGTATTTCCGAAAGTGTCTCCTGTATGCCGGCGGCGTTCGCGAGTGAGCGCCGAAGCGGGAAAAATTTTTTTTTTTTTTAAATCACAGCACGCTTAATTTTCAAGATTAAGAGTTCATTTTTGGGTCCTTTTTTGTCATTGCCTGAAGTTTAATATGCAACCATCAGAAATGAAAAAAATATCTGTCATATATAAATAGTATTGGAATATATGACAGCGTGAAAAATAAATTTCATATATAATTGTATACAAATCGCGCTGTGAGCAAAACGGTTGAAGGTAATGAGTTAATTATTTTTTCGTTGTATTGTACAATAATTGCAATTATTTTTTTTATAAAACAAATTGTAAAACGATCAAAGCAACACAGAGAAAATATTATCACAATGTGATGCTTGAATTCATAACACGCGGACATAAATTTTTTTTTTTTTTAAATTCACCATAAATCGAAATATTGTGCTAGAGACTTCTCGTTTGTTGCAAAATGAAGGTAATTGATTGAATATTACTAGGCTGTAAGTGTTGTAGCTTACAATTGCAGTTTTCGACCACTTTGGTTGAGTTAAAGTTGACCAAAGGTCAAATTTTTTCTATTTATCACTATTTATATGAAAGATGAAAGCTACAACCATGGGTTGTTTTTTGTTGTATTCTACATGAAATTGCGCACATTTTCCTATATAAAATTTTATGTAATGGCTAATTTAAAATGGTGCAAA
>NC_087210.1:26504689-26558627 GCF_015104395.2 Macrobrachium nipponense
TAATTTAAAATGGTGCAAACATTACGACAATTGGACAAAAAATTATTATTATTTTTTCGGAAGAGTTACCGCGCAGATGTAAGGAAAAAGTTTTTTTCATAAATTCAACATAAATCGAAATATTGTGCTAGAGACTTCCAATTTGTTGTAAAATAAAGGTAAAAGATTGAATATTACTAGAATGTAAGAGTTTTAACTTACAATTGCGTTTTTTTACCATCTCGGTCGAGTCAAAGTTGACCGAAGGTTGAAATTTTGGCACTAATCCTTATTTATATGAAAATATTTCAAAACTGATAAAAGCTACAACCATGGGTTGTTATTTGTTGTATTCTACATAAAATTGCAGGCAATTGTATATATAAAACTTTATGTAAGGCTAATTTAAAATGGTGCAAACATTACAACAATCAGACGAAAAAATTTGTGATTTTTTTTCGGAAGAGTAACCGCGCAGACGTAAGGAAAATGTTTTTTTTTTCATAAATTCACCATAAATCTAAATATTGTGCTAGAGACTTCTAATTTGTTGCAAAATAAAGGTAAATGGTTGAATATTACTAGAATGTAAGAGTTTTAGCTTACAATTGCGTTTTTTTACCATTTTGGTCAAGTCAAAGTTGACCGAAGGTTGATATTTTGGCACTTATCGTTATTTATATGAAAATATTTCATACTGATAAAAATTACGACCATGGGTTTTTTTTATTTGTATTCTACATGAAATTTCACACATTTTCATATACAAAACTTTATTTAACGGCTAATATAAAACTGTGCAAATATTATGACAATCAGACAAAAAAATTTATGATTTTTTTGGCAGTTACCATGTGGACGTAGGAAAAAGATTTTTTTTTTTAAATTCACCATAAATCGAAATATTGCGTTAGACACTTCCAATTTGTTGCAAAATGAAGGTAAATGATTGAGTATTATTAGAATGTAAGAGTTTTAGCTTACAATTGTGATTTTCGACCATTTCGGTCGAGTCAAAGTTGACCAAAGGTTGAAATTTTGGCACTTATCGTTATTTATATGAAAATATTTCAAAACTGATAAAAGCTACAACCATGAGTTGTTTCTTTGTATTCTACATGTAATTGTGCACATTTTCACATTTAAAACTCTATGTAACACCTAATATAAAATGATGCAAAAATTATGTCAAAGTGAAGAAATTTCTGAGATGTGTCGCTGATGCTTTTCAGGTCAAGAAGAAAGAAATTCGCACTTGCACGCCTAGGTAACGATTGTAAACAAAACAACAGCTTGATCCGTGAACTCCCAGCATAGCCCAAGGCGCGTGATTCAAAAGTTTTTGCCTAGTAGGCCTATAACTATTTTTCCGCCAATTTTTAAAAAACTTTTTTCGTCGATGTTTCATACATCGGTTCGGCACTCGACAGACAATTTTCGTCGACGTTTAATACGTCCAATCAGCGTTAAAGGGTTAACCTTTTGTGTTATGATTTTTAGAAACTTTGTCAAGGAACACAAGGTCCTCTGTGACATAATGGATAGGCTAGTGCATGAGAACTAGCTCCATATCTTCAACCTTATTGAAGTTATACATTCATAATGTGAGCAGAAGTTGCAACTTCACTTAGTGTTAAGTCAATTTGTCGCTCCAGAATGTGTCACAGTAGGAGTACAATATAGTTTTTGCCCGATCACTACCTTAAGTATACAGAATTGTGTTTGAAAACAGTAAAGCCCTTAATCCAATACTAGTAGTGGATAGTCTTTTCCTGAACCGAAAAAAAGCAATTCTTTAGGCTCTTGTTTAAATCCCGGGTTTTAATATTTTGGGGAGCATGAAGGTACAACTTTTGTATAGGAGCGTACCTTTATATTGTAAAGGTATTCATTTTAAGTGAATGTCGTTTTATAGGGCTTTTGGACCCAGGTACAAGGGTCCCTCATACCGCTTGCGTTTCATGCTGGCTGACTCGAAGCAGTTTTCTCCGCAAGGCTGCTCTTTGCTGCATTCATATGAGAGCCTTGCTCTCTGAATGGAATCCAACTTATGGTGGTAGTAAAATCCACCAAGGATTCCAGATCAGGTGAGAATGTTTTGGGTTTTATATAAGAAACCTTTAGCTCGAATGGCTGAGCAGAATTTTGTCTAGCTGCACTACACACCATCCTCTTCTTAATGTGGGAATCAGCTAAATTTAACAGTAGGTGAGATTCATCTCAAATAATATAAATTTTCATAATAAAATTTATTATTTGGTACTTACCTACTGTTAAAGTAGACCCACCCAGCCTCCCCACAACTTAGTGGGCTGTCAAGGAGAATTCTGACGAGACAAAACATTCGAAACACACCTGGTGGAGAACAGGTAAACTAGACAGCCCAGCCCTTCAATTTTTTTTGTTTGAATGCCGACTCGCCTAATCGGCGGGGAGATATAGCTAAATTTAACAGTAGGTAAGTATCCAAATAATAAATTTGTTATGAAAATTTATATTATTTGAATTTATGCTATAATTAGTTGTAATGTGATTGTCACTCTTTTCAGGTTATGTGGTGTCTCTTCTGATGTTAATCTTTGTAAGCTTCTTTGAAATATGGTGGCCCAATATATTTAGAGCTGAAATATCATATAAGATAATTCTGATCTCCGTCTCAGTTGTTGCTTTTGGATGTACAGGTAATTTAGTAGTTAATAATGAAGTACTTTTCCCAGTTCATCTGTGTTTTTGCAACAATACCTCTCATTTTATTTCTAGAAGTTAAGAACATTGTGAATCCTTTGACATGAATGCTGCCCATATAATTTAGTTTCATGTAGAATGTATTTGTACATAGTAGGAAATTTGAATGCTGTGAAAATGACACACAAGATTAGGAAATAAAATTTTATATAAGTAACTCACCAAGTAATTACATAGCTATAGTTTCACTTGGGTGAGCATAGCAGCTAAAATTTTAAATCACACACCTGTTGCCAATTCCCCGGTTGCAACGGAGAGCCACCGGAAAGGCGTCTCCATGGAAGTGCATTGCCTTGCTTCAAGCTTGGAGGATTCCAGTCCCAGGTACCAGTGGAGCTTTGTGGATGAATCACTCCCACTGGAAAGGCATGCAGTGGATTTAACGCACCCTCATCAAGTGCCATGTAAAAAGTTCAAGGAACCTGTCTGTAGCCCTCATCTGTCCTATAGTCACTGGGACAGCCCAGAGCATTTTTCTTTGGAGCACCTGCTTCTTGTAAGCGCTCCTCATTGTCTTTTGAGAGTCATTCCTTTAAACTCCTTAGTGCCTACTATGCCTGATAGTGCCCAAGTGTCCAGCAGTTCCTGAGTTTTTCCAGGAGTCAGAGCATCGAGTAGACTTGAGAATCCATTAGCACCCAGGCCCTCTAGAGTCTCCGTTTGCTCTTTAGCATCTGAGAGCCAGTTACTGCATGAGTGCCCAAGAGTGTCCAATCACTCGTTAACAACTGAGCGCCCATTAGTGCTCAAGCATCTGTTATCCTCCAAGTGCCCGTTAATGTCAGAGTGCCCAGTAGTTATGGAGTGCCCATTGGCATACAGCATAGTCACTTTCTTGTGGCTCCAGGAATCCAGTGCTCAGCCCCATCATCCACACAGCTGACTCCTCGCCTTCAGACTGCTGCTGCTAGTTCTCAGTCCCCCCACAGCTGTCGATTCGTCTTCTGATCCTATTTAACGCAAGCTTGACGGCAGAATCTGGACCTATTCAAGAAGGCTCCGTCGGCTCATCATCTTCCACCAGACTTAACCTTATCCCCAGTATCTTATGACAAGAAAGTAGCAGACTATGGCACTCCCCCTTCAGCTTATGTGTCATTATTAAGGTATCTCCTTGCTACTTTTCCATATTTTTTCTCATTAGTGTCAGCATCTTCACCGGCTTCTGCTTTTATGGTAGATAGTTAATATAGGCTCTGCTAGATTGCTCAAGTTGGTGCTTTCGTCTTCAGCAGAGAAGGCATTGAATGAGGTTGAGAGATGGCTCGCAGAAAAGAGGGAACAAGGGAGAGTGCCTTTTTCAGTTCCCTCCTTGATTGTCTCACAGGAGATACTTGTCTTATGCTACAGGAGAAATGCCTTCCTTGGAAGTGTCTGCTTCCTTCCAGGGAACTTCTCTGGATTAATAGATTTCTCCCATAGATCAGCATTCTCTTCAGCCAAGATTATGTTCTCTGCTTCATAGTTGGCTTACCTTCTCAAGAACTTGTTCAAAGTTTTTGAAGTCTTGAGCTTCCTAGACTGGTCCATGGGTGCTCTTGCACACAAGACACACAAGAGTAAGAATTGTGCTGTTTTGCCCAAGGATTGTGCAGTGGACTGGCTATGGGTCCTTTCGTGCATAGAGATGGGCATTGGGATGACTCCCAAGAGTTTACCCTCTCTGTATGCAATGGGAGTCCTAAAGAAGAGAGCTTTGGTACTCTTATACTTCTAAGGGAGTTACTCCCTTACAGAAATCAGAGCTTGTTTGCACCCCTTGATCAGCATCACCTGTTCCCACAGTCCACGGTGCTTGGAATCTTATCAGACCTCCAAAAGAAAAGCACTCAGGACCTGTTGGCTCATTTTTCTAGATGTCTTAAAGAGGCAACTGCCTTTAGTTTCAGGACAGTCTCCCATCTGCAGATGAGGCTTACTCTAGACCCCGTGCTAGCGCCCGTTTCTTGTCATGGGCCATCAAGGAGTCTTCCTTCCTTCTCTTTTTGGAGAGATATTGAGAAAAAGGAGTAGAACGAAGAATTGTAAATGTCCTTCAGGGAGAAACCTCCCTTAGTCAGTTCGCCCATCATATTGCCAACCTACTCTGTAGGCAGGCTCAGACAGGTTTTTGGCCCTCTTAGAAGTGTCTCTCCTCAGGAACAGGCAATAGAATTAATTGAAAACGTGAATTCCTTAGGTTTCTACAACCGACTCTTTATAGTTCCCAAATTGTCAGGAGGCTAGAGGGCATCCTGGATGTTGGTGCCATGAGTTTCTTTGTCCAAAAACAGAATTCAGGATAGAGTTGACCAAAACTATCCTGTCATCCATTTGCCAGGAAATTGGATGACTTCCATCAATATGCAGGATGCGTACTTCCACATCCCTATCCATCCAGACTCCAGTAAGTACCTCAGGTTTGTGTTCAAGAACCTAGTACTATTCCAGTTTCGTGCTTTGTGCTTCAGCCTTTCGATGGCCCCACAAGTCTTCACCAAAGTTCTCACTCTCCTCACAAAATGACTCCATCTTATGAGAATCAACATCATCTTCTATCTAGCTATCTAGATGATTGGCTTCTTCACTGATTCTTTCTCAGGAGATTCTATAGTTGGGAATGATGATA
This sequence comes from Macrobrachium nipponense, assembly GCF_015104395.2. Classification (NCBI taxonomy): domain Eukaryota; kingdom Metazoa; phylum Arthropoda; class Malacostraca; order Decapoda; family Palaemonidae; genus Macrobrachium; species Macrobrachium nipponense. The sequence goes on from NC_087210.1 coordinate 26,510,022, forward strand.
GACTCTTGAATTTTCAGGTTTTTCCGTTCTCCAAGAGAGTGAAGCCCTGCCTGAGGACGGTGAATGAGTTTCTCTTGAAAGCTGCTCAGTCAACAAGTGGATGAGTCTTCTGGGGGACATAGTCCTCCATGGAGCAGTTTGTCTTCCTAGGCAGACTCCACATGAGAGCTCTTCAGTTCTTCCTAAGGGTCAGCTGGGACAGGAAGAATTACCCAGACACGTTGGTTTTTCCTATGACTTCCAAAATAGAGACTTGCTATGGTGGAATTAATGTTGTGCCCTTTTCAAGGTAGAGTGTTCGAGTTATGTTTGCTTACCTGCTCTTTCTTCTTGATTATTAGTTATGCTTCCTCTTAATGTTAGTTCTGGATTAGTAATCTTAGTCAGCTTAGTCTCTCAGGAGAAGTTTGAATGAGAAGAACAGCAGAGTTTCTTTCTTTACTGTGGTAAAGAGTACAAGCTACAACTACAAAGCTTATAAATCTATTTTGGACCCTGGCAATATTTCTACTTCTTTTCTGAACGACGGCTGCTGGTCCTCTCTGTCTTCTTCTGTCGTTCTGAAATTCAGCCGCCCTCGGCTCGAATTCGGCACCACCTCCTTAGCTGGTGTAGGTTCTGGTTCTCTGCCCAACTTGATTCTTGATTCGTGAAGTGGTCTTTCCCTTATCTTTTCCCCATCCCCTTTTAGGTGGGAATAACATGTTAATTCCTCCTTTTCCAGGCAGAGTCAATAATTTAACATGTTAATACCTCCTCCTGGAGAAGAAGCCATGTTCTCGTTAGAAGCTGAGTAAGTCTGGTGCGAGGTCACAGGTCAAAGATTTAAGACGGTCTTAAGATTTTAATTGCGATGATGTTATGGTTCAACTTCCTGTGACTAAGGTTTTGTTGATCAAATTCTGGCTCACACACCAAAGCTCAATTCTCTCTCTCTCTTCCTCTTTCTCTTTTTCGTTATTTTCACTGTACATACTCTGATTATTCTCTTTCCTTCTTTTTCTCTTTCTCATTAATTTCACTGTACTTTTGATTGTCTCTCTCACAGTTTTCACGCTACCCTATCTACTATTATTTCCTATAGCTATCATTACATTAAAAAAAAAATTGTTGGAGGGAAAGTCTCTCCTCCCTTTGAATGCCAACTTAGATTTCTACTCGGATGCATTGGATCTAAGTTTGGGAGTTCTTCTAGGGAGCAAGGAAATCCCAGGGACATGATCCCAAAGCAAAAAAATTGGATATAAACATCACAGAATTAAAAGTGATACACTTAGGACTACAGTTCTTTGTGTTGGATGTGTTCAACAAGACAGTGGCAATATACTCAGACAATACTACTGCCCTGTCTTTTATCAAAAAGCAAGGGAGGACTCACTTGTTCTCCCAATACGAAGTAGCAAGGGATCGTCTTCTCTGGGCAGACCAGAATCACACCAAAATCCTAACACGTTCCATTCAGGGAAAGCTAAACGTTCTAGCAGATAAATTGGGTCGTCAGAGGCAGGTTCTCCCAACAGAGTGGAATTTAGATTTGCTGGTCTGCTTATATCTGTGGAAACAGTGGGGGAAACCAATCATGGATCTTTTTGCAACCTCCAGGAACTACCGTCTCTTGTTGTTCTGTTCACTTGTCCCAGATCCTCTAGCATGGATGACAGTGCAATGCTGCAAAAGCAATGCTGCAAGACTGGTCGAACAAGGACCTCTCTGCCTTTCCACCATTCAGCATAGTGAGGCAAGTAATAAACAAATTTCAGTCGCATCAAAACATATCAATGGTTATAATAGTACATATTTACATGATCGGAGCCCTCCCTCCTCCCCTCTGATGGACATAAGCATTAACAGAATGAGGTTATCTTCTAAGTCCTTCATAGTAAGGCAGTCCCTGGTTATGAGCGGCCTTGGCTCTCAGTGGTCTGGTTTTATGGCGCTTGTCTAGTGGCAAAAATGAGCAATTTTCTGTGCTGATATGCACAGATTTCTGATTATCGATGCCAATAATCAGGTTTTGGCCTCAATACATACCTAAGAGAGGCACTGATGTCCGGTTATGGACGCCATCATCTTGTTATCTGTGCTGACATCCAGTTATCAGCAATTTTTGCTTATCATCATGCCGTCGGAACAGATTCCCCGCCAGTAACTGGGGACTGCCTTTATTTCCATTAGTGGGCGGTACTGGTCACCTGCACTAAACAACTGAAGCATTGCTGTTAATTTTGAATCTTTCACAATGTAACTCTATTGTTTGTAGTACAGCATCTGTACAAATTGAGTGAATTCTTGCCTCTCAGCTCTTTGAATTTCTTATCGCTGAATGATCAGATGACATAAATAGTGAGACTGATTGCTACTTGAGACTGGGAGATGCTGATTGCTGTTACCCTCTTATGTAAGAGGAGTTGAATTGTTTGGGATGACTAAGTGATTTCAAAGATGGCTAATTATCTTATTAGTCATGAGTTTTTCAGAAATTTATTTTTTGTAAATATATTGTTGCTTTCTTATGCTTAAACAGCCATTGTCATAAGATATGTTTATTAATTATTTCCTTTACTTCAACTTCAGTGTGAAGAAATTACATAACCTTAAGTGAAGTATGGGATTAAGGAGTGCTTTACAACGAAGCTAATTTTTTCCATGTGAAAATTATGTGAATTTTACTATATATTGATTGATCGTTAATGATGATGCTTACCTTTTATCTTTCCAGTCCAGCAGTCAAGCTTTTATGGTTACACCAGCATGTTGCCAAAACGTTATACTCAGGCAGTCATGACAGGAGAGAGTGAGTACTTGGGGTAGTGATATTTACTGGTAATCAAGGGTGCTATTATTTTAAAGGTAATATCTAATGCCATATGCTGTACAGCTTTTCCTAAACAAGCAGATGACTTTTAATTTGTTCATAACAAAAGATGTCCTTAAGGTTGTCAGTCTTGAAGAGCCATGATTTTAAGTAAAGATTGCTCTTTAGCAATGAAACCTAAGGAAGAATGAATATCCGTGTTGTTAAACTTTGGGAGAGTAACACTTTTTTTTTTTCATTGCCATGATTTGCATGCATGAAGCAGTCTATTCAGAATGTTGATTCTTTTCTTCATCTTTTGTTTTTGTCTTGAATGCCTTTTATAACAAATTACATAAATTTTTTGGCCTTCTCAGTTTGTAATAATTTTACCTCTGTTTGATGGCATATAAGACTTATGGGCACAAAAGATCTACAGTACTTCTTTTGCAAATGGGCACAAAAGATCTAGACTTGCTTATTTTTCAGAAAAGTTTATACGTAATGTAATTGACCAATATTTACGGAAGTGTGTAGCACATTTTAGGAGAAAAAGTAAGTAAAGCATTAAAAGAAGAAAAGCAGAACATTTATTTATTAGTACATAATACTAGTTTTAATATAATATGTAAAATATTTAGTATAATATTGGATACTTTGTGATTTTAAAGTAAAGTGTCTGTGTATATTAATGCACAAAGTGATTGATTTAGAGCATTATAAGAGAAGAAAATGTTATTAATCATAATACTGTAATATACTACAGTGGCCTCCCAAAAAATCTATTCATTAAGAAATTTTGGATAAAAAAAACAAAAAATGTTTTTTACTATTTTAATTTAATTTTAACTTTCATGTGTCTTATTTTCATTATTGTACGCACGTCTAGTACTTGGTCATGTTTCCCTTGTTCTTGATTACCATCTGAAGTTGTCTGGGCATTGAATTTGCAAGGTTGGAGAAGTAGGAGGCATCTATGGTGATCCAAAGCTTCCTCAGTGTCTCCTTCAGTTCCCGGATGATGGTCGGTCAGTTTTTTTTTTTTCTATTTAATTTTTCATTTTATTCAAGGCATTCTTGATGTGAATCAAATGTGGGGAATTGCCTGGTCACTCCAAAATGCTGATATTATGGTCCTCAAAGAACTTTTTCACAGCTTATGACCTGTAGACAGGGGCACCACCATGCATAAAGAAAGTCACACTCATGATTACCCCATATCACCAACGTGATCCTTCAAAACATCAATATAATTACTGCCCTTCATTGTTACATTCTTAGGAAGAACGTGCAGTCCACCAGTGTCCTTATTTCCACTAAAAGCACCCCAAACCATAACACTGTCAGGGTGATTCACTGTTTTCACTGTGCACCAGGGGTCATAATGGGACACATTACTCAGACAACGGACGATGTTGGAGCCACCCCTGACCAACCTGAAGATGCTTTCATTGCTAAACATCACTTTCTGCCACTGCTTAGAGGTCCAATGCTTGTATTTATTACAGAAATTAAGTTTTTTTTCATGGTTACAGTTAGCCAGGGCTTCTTGGTGGCTCGACAACTAGGCAATTTGAGGTCCTTCTGCAGGCAGTATTGAATAGTCCATACAGAGACCTCCTTCAGGAGTTCAGGATGCTTTTTCTTGATGGCTATGGCAGTTATAGAAGGATTTACTAGTACTTCTTTCCTCATAATCATATTAGTACAAACAGACGTCTTCTTTGGGGGTCCAGAGCCAGGTTTTCTGGGTGGTGCAGTGCAGGAGGCTATATGCAGTAGCTTTCTTGAGGCTGTAAATTGCCATCCTAGTGACTTTCAGGTCTGCGGCTACACATATCACAGACTCCTTGTTGTAATAGGGTGAGGGCACAGCTCTTCTCTTCCATTGATCGCTTAGTTTGACCCATTCTGACCACTTGGAGTGAAGTTATAGGGCAGCAAAGCTCATGAGAAAGTGAAAATGGTGGCATTTAACAGGGACATAAATTAGCTTCTTCCTCAACGAGTGTGGGCAGCTCACTGAAGGATATAGAGCAGCGGAGTAAGTCTGAACCAACTAATCGAGCATGGGGACACAAGTGAAATCTTTACAAATTTTCTCATGTATAGATTTTTTTGCAGTAAAAATGTATAGTTTTTTTGCGGGGACTGTAGTCATGATAATAATATGAGAGATATAAAGCTGAAAAACATTCTCATACCAGTTGATATGAGGAGAAAAAGACCTATCAAGTTAAATTACTGTATTAATAAACATTACCTTAATATAATTTATCTAGCCCTAAATCCCCAAAAACCGCACCAAAATTTACCACATTGCCAACCCTGTTACCTCCTATTCTGTCCGCCAGTTGGCAACACTGTCGTTGACAGATACAAAAACCTTCCCTCAAATCAGTTGTTAACGAGCGCCCGTGTTGTTTACATCACGGCCGCTCTTTATAAATTTCCTTAAACATTTTTGTGCCTTTAAAGCTTTCATTATTTGTTAAATGAGACTTTATGTGAATTACCACTCACGCATTACATCACGAAATAGTGAATTAACTTTGATTTCTGTTGTGGTTCTTATCTTAAATTACGAACTTTTGCGCGACCCGGAACTACTGACCTGTCCAATTCTACAATGGATTGCCAAGAAATTACGATGCTTCCTTCTGCCAGCAACATCAGGAACTGCCCGGTTTGTGGGACAAGGATGAGTAGCAGGGAGTATGAACCCCATGACATTTGTAGCTCTTGTCGTGGACAGGTTTGTGACTTGACTTCTCGTTGTGACGTATGTAAGCCCTGGTCTGACGAGGATATGACTGCTTATATGAAACGCCAAACAATCTTGCAGCGTAAAAGATCGGTTAAGGAGAAAAAGAAATCGATTGCTAGAACTGTATCTAACGAATTCTTTGACTTGGGCGCTCATGGTTCTGGCTCTTCGGTTTCGGTATCGTACGACTCCGATTCCGAATTAATTGATGCTTTGCCCCCTGTACAACCGGTAATTAGTGAAGTTATTTCTGATGTAGATTCAAAGATTTTGGCAATGGAAACTACCTGGAAACAGAATTTTAAGAAATTACAGCTGAGTCTAGATAGAGATATTTCAGCTAAGTTTAACAATCTGTCAGAGAATTTTCAAGAAGCCTTTACCAGAATGTCTAACACTCTTTTAGATTCATTTTCAGCTCCTCGTCAGGTACCTGTCGACAGCACCATGGGTAACGGTGCGACAGATACCCGGCTTGTGAACCCCGTCGTGGCGAAGGCCTAGGGGGGGATCCGGTCCGGGCAGGTGCCTAACGAATCTTTACCCAACGTGTCCCCTGTTAGTCCCGTAACAGTGCCAAAGGGCGCTTATTTAGGAGAAGGGGGGAGGGATATTAGTGTCAGACCTAAGATAGCTAGTCGTCAGGATTTTACTTCAGGGGAAGTTTCTAAGTTAGGATCTGACGATGATGATGATGATGACGCGGATTCGTGTGATATTGATGTTTCCTCAAATGGATGTCATGATGTAGAATTCAAGAAACTTTTTGATTTAATTTTGAGTTTTCTTCCTCAGGCGAGGCCTAAAGAGCAGAAGCAGCCTCTGCCTCGTTGTATTACAGAAGGGATTTTTCTTGACGGTCCTTCCCGGTCACGGGAATTTTTACGTTTTCCCTTTGCCCAGAGGTTCGCGAGAGTGAGGGCGGACGTTGCCGCTAAACTTTCGAAGGTGATCGGGGAAGGGAAGAGGAAGCTCTCTTCTCTTCTACGACACCGGAGAGGAGTTTACCAGGTGGCGGATAATTCTTCATTCTCTCGACCAAGCCAAATCCTGATTTTGTCCGACTTTCAAGTCAACCCTTGCCTTCTAAGGCTTTGGTCTCTGTCTCATTTGAAGATTTTATTGCTATGGAGTCTGTTATGAGCTCCTTACAAGAAGCTCAATCCTTCAATATGTGGGTCCTCGGAGGGCTTTTAATGTATATCAAGAACTCCGGGTTTGTTCCTCCTGATGCTCCTCTTTTTGAGAAATTCTGCTCATCCATTTCAATCGCTTCTGTACATCAGAACGAGCTTGCTGCTTCAATGCAGGCCTTTCTTGTTTCTCTAAGGCGTAACCTGTATTTGTCGCAGTTACCCTCCTCTGTATCGGAGATTCAGAGAACCCGTCTGTTGTCCTCTTCTCCTTTTGGCGATTTCCTTTTTGATATTTCTGTGCTTTCTGAGGTTTTGAAGGAACATCAAGGTGATGCCTCTTCCCAAGCTCACTGGGCCTTATCAAGAGCTTTTTCCTCTGGTCTTCCTCCCGTTCCTTCAAGGAGTAAGCGTAAGTTTAAGACCAGATCTGTACCTTCTGCTCCAGCCCAACAACCTCCTTCTGGCTCTTTTTTCCAGAGTACATCTCAGGTTGCTGGTGCCTCTACTTCATCCTCTGGTGCTCACCCTTTGAAACGCGGGAGAGGTTCTTGGCGTGGCTCTAAGGGCAGAGAAAGAGCTCAACCTCCAGGAGGACCTTCTTCTTCTTCTTCTTCTTCTTCCTTGTCTCTGCGTAAGAATTTTCGGAAGTAGGAGTCATCACCTCGCCTGGAGACCGCAGTAGGAGCTTGTCTCTCCCGCCATTGGTCAGCTTGGCAGGGGAGAGCGGTGGATGCTTGGGTGGTGGAGGTCCTGAAGGAAGGTACGAGATCCCTTTTGTTTCCAGACCTCCACTTTCCAATCGTCCTCTCGAGTTCAGCAGTTATTCCCCTCACTCAATCAGGGGTCAAGCCTTGGAGAAGGAGCTTTTGGCCCTCTTGGAGAAGGATGCCATAGAGCGAGCTCCTCCTTCTCCCGGGTTTTACTCTCGGATGTTTGTAGTTCTAAAGGCCTCGGGTGCCTGGCGCCCCATCATAGATCTTTCGGTTTTGAACAAGTTCATTCTAAAGTCCAAGTTCAGGATGGAGACGGTCCAGACTGTTCTTTCATCCGTCAGGAGGGGGGACTGGATGATTTCCATCGATCTGCAGGATGCTTATCTGCAAATCCCCATCCATCCAAGAAGCAGACCTTACCTTCACGGACTCGGGAGTTTTCCAGTTCAAGACCCTTTGTTTCGGCCTCACCACTGCTCCACAGGTCTTTTCTCGGGTGATGGCTCCTGTTTCAGCTATTCTGCATCAGTTAGATAAGGATGCTTCGGTATCTGGACGATTGGCTAGTCCAGGCTGAATCTCTAGAGAAATGTCTCCGGTCGAGTTGGGCATTCGTGTCAACTTCGACAAGTCCAATCTAATCCCTTGCCAGATCATGACTTATCTGGGGATTGTTTTGAATTCCCAGATTTTGAGGGCTTCTCCCGCTCAGAAACGGATAGACAAGCTTCTGAGTCTGATTGAAGAATTTTTGTCCTTCGTAACGCAGCCAGTATCTCTTTGGAGGTCTCTCCTGGGCCATTTGTCATCCCTCATCCAACTGGTTCCCGGAGGTCGTCTCAGAATGAGGTCCCTTCAGTCGACACTTCGCCAGTCATGGGATTTCGTGTCCGAGGACACGATAGTCGCCTCTTCTCCACAATGTCGGAAGGATCTCCGTTGGTGGATGCAAGTTCACCGCCTCAAGTCAGGGACATCTCTTCTTTCGGTTCCTCCGGACCTAATGTTTTGGTCAGACGCCTCGGATCAAGGTTGGGGCGCACACCTGGGCTCCGAAGCCGCTTCGGGCCTTTGGTTAGAGGAGGAGAGGATCATGTCAATAAATTGGAGGGAACTGAGGGCAGTGTACCTAGGCCTTCTTTCATTTCAGGAACAACTGTTGGAGTCGGTTGTCGCGATCTTTGTCGACAACACCACAGCAGTCTCGTACTTGAGAAACCAAGGCGGCACACAGTCGGATCTTCTCACTCAAGAAGCCCGATCAATCCTGTGTTGGGCAGAAGACAGGGGGATTACGTTGGTCCCTCAGTTTATCCTGGGCCATCACAACGTCTTAGCAGACGCCTTGTCGAGACCGAACGAAGTTCAAGGGTTGGAGTGGACACTTTGCCAGGAAGTCTTCGACAGCCTCAGGAAGAAATGGCCTGTCACAGTCGATCTGTTTGCCACCCCACTGAATTTTCGGTGCCAGATATTCTTCGCCCCTTACCAGACTCCTCAGAGTGCTGGGACAGACTCTCTTTTGCAGGACTGGGAGGGACTTCAAGCCTATGCTTTTCCTCCGTTCTCTCTGGTGAGGTCAGTCCTCAACAAAGTGAGGGCAACCAAGCGTCTGGATCTCGCCTTGATCGGCCCCTTCTGGCCACAGAAGGAGTGGTTTCCCGACCTTCTGGAAGCACTGGTGGAACCCCCCATTCGCCTGCCAGAGAGACCAGATCTTCTCAAACAACCCCATTTTCATCGGTTCCATCAGAGGCTCCACATGCTTCATCTTCATGCCTGGAGACTATCAGGAGGTTCTCCAAGCACGAAGGGTTCTCCTCCAGAGTGGCGCGACAGTTGCTCTTGCCAGACGGCAATCAACCAGAGTAAATTATCAGGCTAAATGGTCGGTTTACAGACGTTGGTGTAAATCTCAAGGACATTCAATTTCTAGACCTTCCTTACCGAAAGTAGCGGAGTTTTTAGTTCATTTACATCATGACAGGGCCCTGTCACCTTCGTGCATTAAGGGTTATAGGTCTATGCTTTCCTATGTTTTTAAGGCAAGGCTCCCTAAGATCTCTTCATCTTATGTCATTAGAGATTTACTTCGATCTTTTTCCCTATCTCGACCCAGGCCGCAGTGTTCGCCTCCGACATGGGACGTTAACAAAGTCCTTCAAGCCTTAAGGTTCCCTCCGTTTGAGCCTCTGAATTCTGCCAAATTTAGGGACCTCTCTTCTAAGACACTCTTCCTTGTCTCACTGGTTACAGCCAAGAGGGTGGGTGAACTGCAAGCACTCTCTTTTCTGGTTGCCAGATCTGGACAAGACATGATTTTGTCATACCTTCCTGAATTTGTCGCAAAGACTGAATCGTCTGATAATCACATTCCCTGTCTTTCGTACTGAAGTCGCTGGTCGACTTTGTTGGTAATTTAAATGAGGAATTAGTTCTTTGCCCTGTTAGGGCGCTCTCATGTTATTTACGCCGCACGAAGGACATTCAGGGTCGTCCCCGTCATCTGTTTGTTTCACCCCGAAATGTCAAGAGACCTATTTCAAAGAATGGTGTATCCTTTTTTCTCAGAGATCTGATCGTTAAAACTGGTGGTTCGGCTGCTGGGGAAGACCAGATGCCGAGAGCACACAGTATTAGAGCAGTTGCTACATCAGTAGCTTTTATGAAGAACGTCTCAGTCGCCAAGGTGCTTGAGGCGGCGACTTGGCGTTCTAATTCTATTTTTGCCTCTTTTTACTTGAGGGATATTTCTCTAGTTCTAGGCGACCTTCGTTCTTTGGGCCCGTTGGTGATGGCAGGACAGGTCGTCAGACAGGAGAATTAGGTAGTCTTCCTGTTTTACGTTTGGTTGCTACCTGTATATTATTCATTAATTTTTGTTTTGTTGTATATATTTTTTGTTTTTGTATTATAACCCATGGCAGTTTTTGACGTAGTTATAATGGGAATTAGGCAGTTTGGTATTTAGGTGTTGTTGATGACAAGGACTGACTGCTTGGCAACTCATGCTGCTTCCATTGTCAGTGTGAAATGGTTCCAGCCACTGGGTTGTCAGCACTGGCGACTACGCTTCTCCCAGAGTCGATGCTGACCTAGGACTAGCCACTGGTTCGCTTGTCCTGACGACTCCTGCTTCTTCCACTGTCCTGGACAGGGAATTACTCGATGGATCGTCTGCTGTCATCTGGTGACTCGCTCACCATCTACTTTTTGTCTCACCTGTCTTCTCGGAGTCAGACACTCGTGTGAGATCAGGCGACATTTAGTAGCCCTGAGTTTCTTGTTGACGAAGTCGGTTGCGTTGATACACCCCCGATGATCGTGTAACATGAGACCAGGTTGGACTGTCAGGCATTCGTCCTTCAGGACTGAATCGCCTTTTTGCTCCGCGGTCCTTTCTCTTGGCACCAGAAAGCTCGAGTTAGGAGTTGCTCTTGAGCCGATTCGTTGCTGGCGACGTCGGGTTGCGTTGATACACCCCCAAGGTTTGCTTAGCTTTGAATCGCCCAGACAGTCCAGACACTCATCCTTTAGGGAAAGAATAGTGCTTGATAGTCTTCAGGGTGCAGCCTTGCTGTCCGCAATTCGTCTGACTGGTCACCTGGTCGGTCACCTGACTTTAGTACAGACGGACTGACTATGCACTTACTCCTTGTCCTGTGCTACCGCAGTTTGGTGGCATTATGGTAGGAGACTTTGAGTTGTTAGTATCTTTGACCTTGGGTTGAGTTTTGACTGCCTATGATATATATTTCTTTGTTTGTTTTCTCCTATTCTGTCCGAAGGGGAAATTGTATTCAGATTCCCTCCTCCTTTTCAATGTGGTTAATCGGGCTAGATAAATTATATTAAGGTAATGTTTATTAATATGGAATTATTATTCTAAAATTAATATTAATAATACTTACCTGTATAATTTATCTAGTCCAACCCATCCTACCCCACGATCTGCCTATCACAACTGATTTGAGGGAAGGTTTTTGTATCTGTCAACGACAGTGTTGCCAACTGGCGGACAGAATAGGAGGTAACAGGGTTGCCAATGTGGTAAATTTTGGTGCGGTTTTTGGGGATTTAGGGCTAGATAAATTATACAGGTAAGTATTATTAATATTAATTTTAGAATAAAAATTCCATTTTCATATTAGTAACTTAACATGTAATAACATATCTATAGTTTCTAACTCACTCAGCAGTCTGTATTTAAAAAATTATGGTAGTGCTTTGATAGTTAATGTTGGTGACAAGCCCTGCCCACTAACAGGAGTACTAAAAACGACTTGGCAGAAAACCTCATTCTGTTTCTGCTGCTTTCAAGTAAACATTTGGGGTTTCAAGCAGCTTTTGTTCATTGGGTTTTTGTTGTATAACTAGTTTCAGTGAAGTATTATTTCCTAATTTTGAGTAGCCTTCAAGATTTGTTAGATTATTTTGTGTTTAGGATCAGGATTTCATATTATGTTTGATTCTAGTCCCTCTAGCCTTTGTTAGTGTAGCAAAGGTTGTAAGACCAGATTGACTGAATCATTCTATGATTCACATGCAGTTTGCAGTAAGTGTAGGGGGACAGGAGTATAATAGGGAGAAAACTTGCTGAATGCCTTGTTTAGGATGAGAAAAAGTGGAAAGTTCTTAGATCTCACCTAGACAAATTAGAAAGGGATAGGAAGAGGAAAGCGCCTTGTAGAGCTGAGAGATGGTCATGTAGCCTAGAAACAACTCCTAATCTAGGTTTGAAGTTAGCTTGCTATTCCTAACTTTTTTCCTAATTCGTGTCCTAGTTTTCATCCACCTACTCCCATGCCTGGCTCTCTTGTTTCTGACCCTTTTGCCATTGCCAGTCTCAAATTTAGGTTCAATAAGAATATCAGTCTAGTGGGAGCTACAATCATAGTGCGTATGAAGAAAGTGCAAAGTGATAGTGCAGTGCAAGTAGAGGAGGTGGCTACTCATCCCATCTATTCTAGAGCAAGGTCACTGTCCTGCTCCCCCAATCCTGGGAGGAGACATACCAAAAGTCCAAGGGAGTTGCCTATGGGTAGTTGCTCCCTCAGTTGAGCCTGTTGCATGATCTCAAGTGTCAACAGACCACCATTGGAAAGGAGTCTCATTAGGAGTGCGCCAAGTTATGGTGCTGATACTTCAAAATTGTGGTTTCTTTACCAAAATTATCATAAATACATCGTATTCTTGTGAACATTTAATTTTGATGAAAAAGCTTTTTAATTAATAGTCTTAGAAAAGCTCAAACCCCAGAATTATTGTATAAAACATATGATAGCTGGAGAAGGTACTATCATACATCATACCAGAGGCAGATTTATCATACATGTAAGGTAATTATCATACCAATGCTGTAGCTGTATGGGACACAGCACCACCTTGCAAGCACCCGGCGCCACCTCCCAAGTGCCTGGCACCACCTCCTGAGTGCCCGGCGCCATCTCCCTAGTGCCCAGCGCCACCTCCCGAGTGCCCGGCGCCGCCTCCTGAGTACCCAGCACCACCACCTGAGCACCTGGTGCCACCTCCCAAGCACCTGCCTCCAGCTACTGAGCACCTGCCTCCAACTCTTGAGCATCAGCCTCCAACTCCTGAGCGCCTGGTGCCAGCCAGTACTATCCCTTAGCCTTCTCGTAGTTAAACTGTAACTGTATGGGGCATAGCACCAGCTCCCAAGCTCCCAACGCAGTGTTACCAGATCTCATTTGCCATTTCATGCTAAATTATGTTGACTGTGAAATTACATATGCTAAATCTGTCACAGGGCACCCGCTTCTGACCGCAAAGCACCTGCTCCCAGACTTGTTTCCCTATTTCTGTCGTTGCCCTTAGAGCAAGATGAACCATCATCGGCTTGTATTAAACAACAATTACCTTGAATGATGATCTTGTTGAAGAAAGTTCCATCCTTTTTTGCCCCAGCTGCCCCATCTAGCCTGTTTCAACTTTTATAATGTGGACTCATCTGAGCGACAGGACTAGACTCCTCAAGATAGTTCGTTCTTCATCCTCCAAAATTTTTCTCAAGGAGATGGGAGATTGGTTTTCAGCTAAAAAGGAGCAAAGGAAAGCTTCTTTCACCTTTTCTCCCTCTTGCTGTCGTCACTAGGAAAGCTCCTTTCGGAGTCGCTGCTTCCTCCCAAGGGGATTTCTCTGTTCTCATCGACTCTTCTTGATGCTCTGCGTTCTTGTTGGCGGAGCTAGACCACCTTGTTAAGAATATCCTTCAAGGTTTTTTGAAATTTTTAGCTTCCTTGACTGGACAGTGGGGACATGGGTTAAGAACACTTTCCACTTCCAAGCATTATTATCAAGTGCCTCTGACTGGCTAGGAGTCTTGTCCTCTGCAGACAAGGCCATTAGGGATAGCTCTATGGAGTTCTTCTCTCTTTTCACTTTGGGAGTACTTAAGAAGAGAGAGCTTTGTTGCTCCTATATTTCTAAGGGAGTCACTCAGACACAAATCAGCTGTGTTAATTTTTTCCTTGGACCAGCAGCATCTCTTCCTGCAGGACACTGTTAAGAAAGTTGTGTCTAACCTTCAGAAGAATTTGATGAAAGATATGTTGGTTTATTCCTCCAACCATTCCAAAGATTTACCTGCCTTTGATACCAATATGGATCTCCTATACGGCAACAGCCCTTTCTTGGCAAAAGACCCAGACCTCAATTTAGGACACATTCCAATGAATGATTCATGGCAAGGTCCATTTAGAAAGGCTCAACCAAGACTGTACCCAAAAGTGAGTGAAGTCCTTCATGTGCCAGTAGGAGCCAGACTCCTAGAGTTTTGGGAAAAGAGGCTGATCAGAGGATCAGAGCCATCAATCATCAAGGTCCTGAAGGAGGGCTACACCATCCCGTTCCTGAAAAGCTCACCAATTATTCATTTCTTCCATTGCATTGACAGCTTACTCAAGAGGCTCAGAGACACATTCGGCCCTTTTGGAGGAAATTGCCTCACTCCTCCAAAAGAAACCCCTAGAGGAAGTTTTTTTATAACTGTCACTTTGTGGTTCTGAAAACATCGGTGGGCCGGAGACAAATTTTAGATATAAGTGCCCTCAGTCATTTTGTCTGGAAGACAAATTCAAGATGTAGACAAACCATTCAGTCCTTTCCTCCATTTACCAGTGTGACTGGATAACTTTAGACATGCAGCACTCATACTTCCACATTCTGATCCAAACAGTCTCCAGGAAGTATCTAAGGTTTGTTTTTAGGGCAAAGTAGTATATAAATTTCGGGCCCTTTCCTTCTGCCTTTTGATGGCCCCTTAAGTGTTCACTCGATTCCTCACTCCTCTCTCAAATTAGTTCCATTTAATGAAGATAAACTGTTGCTACAATTCCATCAAAGAAAAGTACATGAAGGACTTGCGCAAGGTTTTACTTCTTACTAAGGAACTGGGCCTTCTTATCAGTCTACAGAAGTCTCAGTAGACCCTGTCCCAATATATTCTCTATTTATGGAGGATTCTCAGCTCTGATTTTTGTGTTTTAATGTCTCCCAAGAAAATTTCCAACTGCTTTCAGACAGTTCACAGATATAAGGCCCTTTCATCTTGCACAGCTCAGCAATGGATGAACCTGCTGGGGGTGTTGGCATCCATAGAGATGTTTGTTAGTTTGGGCAGACTGCATATGAGAGTTCTCCAATGCTTTCGAAAGGCCAACTGGGACAGGAAAACACAGCAGAACTCTTAACTTGTTTACGATCACACCGGAGATCAAAGCAGACCTGCTTTTCCGAAACTGATGTCTCAGACACGCATCTCTTCTGAGACATCTGTGACCCAGTAGAATTTTTTCTATATCTTAGGAGATCTAGGAATCTCTCGTCATCATCCATTAAGGGGTATCGAGCTATGCTTAACTTGTTGTTTGAGGTCAGGGACTTAGATCGTTCGTCAAACCCAAATCTTGACAACCTAATTAAGTCCTTTGATAAGTCAAAGCAAAGAAAGGAAGATACCTGAGGTCTCCTTGTAGTGTTGAAGTGGCTTACAGGTACCTCTTTTGAACCCGTGTCCCTCTTCTCTGAGAAACCTTACCTGGAAGACTCTCTTCCTTGTGGCCTTGGGTACTGCTAAATGTATTAGCGAGATCCAAGCCATTGATAAAGGAAGGTTTCCACAGAGAGACAGTTTACTCCTTTCCCTTGGATTTTAAGCCAAGAATGAGGACCCTTCCAAGCCCTGTATCCATTCTTTCTCTATTAAGAACTTAACGGAAATCCTCGGCTGTGAGGAATAATAGTGTTCTTTGTCCTGTTAGGGCTTTCAGGTAATTACCTGAACAGAACTGAGAAGATCAGGACCACCCGTTAACCTCTGATGTTCTGTTAAGAACCTGTCTCAACTTTTAACTAAGAGAGCAGTGTCCTTCTTCTTGAGGGACTTAATTTCTAAGCCACACTCTCAGAGTCAGGAGGACATTTTGCTTATTTTTAAAATGAAAGCTTTTGATGTCAGAACAATCTCTACCTCATTAGCTTTCAGGCACAATATGTTCCTTACTTCCATTCAGCAATCGACCTACTGGAAGTGCAAATTGATCTTCACGTCTCACTATTTGAAAAACAGTGTATGTAATTTTGGTGTATTGGCGCCAGTATCAGTGGCTGGCATAGTATTGGGGGAGGAAGCATAGGAATTTCTCCTACTCCCTCTTCACCTTGAAATAAGGTCTTAGAGTTTTTTGGATCCTTGGGGTACAATGTACCAGGAGTACCCACCAGTTTTAGTGGATGGGTTGTGGTTTTGTTTGGTGTAGTTGACAAATTGTCTGTTTGTTTTCTATATTCGTACTGCACCCTGGGCAAGGGCACTTCTTTATGCTTTGCTAGCCATTGGTCATATCCTTCACTGCAAAGCTCCCACTTAATTAGAGGTGGCCCGCAGCTCAACCGCCACGCCACTACAGGTTAAGGTGAGCACCAAGCAATTTTCACCCACAGTAGTTCCCCTTACCAGATAAGGAAACAACAAATATTGTTTTAATGCTAGCAACTTTTTCGATTTCAAAATCATTACCATTCCTTAATGTTTTGGAGTAGAAAATGTATATGTATTTCACCTCCATTCAATGTGGGATTCAGCTATGTAATTACCATACTTGCTAAGTTACTTATATGAAAATGTTATTTCATAATAAAATTAGTTTCATATATACTTAACAAGTAATTACAGAATCAGAGCCCACCCTCCTCCCCTTCGAATGACATAAGGTCACAAACAGAATGAGGTTTTCTGCTAAGTTGTTTCCATCACTTACACTAAACTATCGAAGCACTACCATGATTTTTAAAAATAAAGGCTACCCTTAGTTAGAAAATATAGTTATGTAATTACTTGGTAAGTATATAAGTTTCATATATATCTAACACATAGTTCTCACTAATCCTTTACCTTCTTTCACTTTAGGGGTTTCCAGTGATCGTTCTCTTGCTGTCCTTAAGCTGTGATAGCTGGTTTGAACTTTTGACCAAATACGTATAACGTCAGACTTTTAAAATAGTACTGCAGGTATTTTGTTTCTGATGTAAATTAGGCTGATGATTTTGTTTCCCCACCATTGTTGGTAGTGAGTTTATAAGTGCCCCTTTGCTCGCTTCTGGTAGAGGCAGGTGTGTTGCCCTTGAAACATCACCGTAATTTGATAACAATACGAAGAGGCCTTTCATTGCAAGCGGGATCGTCTCCTGAAGCTGACTGCTTTCAAAACTGTAATCCAGTAACAGAAGTTAATAGTACTAGCTCTTTCCCAAAAAGAGCTAAATATATAATGAACTTGCATAACAAAGATCCAGTTTTTCACCCACCAATGGAATTGCCATCACCATGGATTTTAAAACAAATAAAGATATGTACCTCCCTGTCTTACCTACTTAAAAAGCAAATGACAAGTACAGAAATGTACTGCCAACATGCTTTGGAGCACATTAGAAGAAAAGGAAACAAATTCATGGTATATACAGACAGCTCCAAAAATAATATTGGAGTAGGAGCATCTGCATATTCGAATATTATGTTAATCAAAAGAAGCCTACCTTTAATATCATCAGTTTTTACTGCTGAAGTCACAGCCATACAGATGGCTCTTGATATGATATCTGAGGCAAAAGCAAGTGTCTCTGTTATTTTCAGTGACTCATGCAGCGCTATAAATGCTATAAGACAGTATAAATCAGTAAACCAAATAGTGCAGGAAATACAAATAAAATTTCATCAACTCCTCCAATCAGGATTATCAATAGAAATATGTTGGATCCCAGCACACGTGGGAATAAAAGGAAATGAAAATGCAGACTCGGCTGCCAAATTAGCCTGCACTATCCCTCCAACAATTACACGTGCCTCAGTGTCAGACTGGATAACATCGGTTAAACCATTGATTTACCAGAATTGGAAAAGAGAATGGTCCTCAGTTTCAACAACAAATAAACTTAAAAACATAAAACCGAAGTGTATGCATGGAGGACATCCTCACAGGAGGAAAGATCAAAAGAGGTGATCCTAACAAGGCTCCGTATAGGACACACAAAATTCTCGCTTGGTCACTTAATGTCAACACCACATGCTGACCCAATAAAGTGTAACAGATGTCAAACACCCCTGACAGTACAGCATTTACTTATTGAGTCCCCAAATTTGACCCAGCAAAGATCAATTTATCTCCGGAATTCAAAAATGAAAAGTATTCTTGGTGAAAGCAAAGATTTTTCAATTAAGAACATCATAATTTTTTTAATTAAGACAGGTTTCTCTAATAGTCTTAAATTTTTTTTTTATTTATTTAATTTAATTTTTTTTTCCCCTTCTCCTTCTCAGGATTAATCCCTGAGAACCAGCCCGAGAAGAGTCTACTTGAGACTCAGAGGTTTGGAAAAACTAAGCCCTATTAATAATAATACTAATAAGCTCTCTCTCTCTCTCTCTCTCTCTCTCTCTCTCTCTCTCTCTCTCTCTCTCTCTCTCTCTCTCTCTCTCTCTCTCTTTTTACTGAGATTTGAGAATTTTTTTGGTACCCAGATCTATACCGACACCTTTTAAATGAAGGTGAGCGAGCTGGAATATTCTGGCAGGTCCAATTTAGCAGTTCTCTGGTATTTTAGCAATATCTTACCTTAGAAATAGTGCTGAAGGAACCTATTTCACGGAGCGACACGGTTGAGCCCAGAAATAGTATTTTCAAATATTAATACATAACATTAAATAATAATAATAATAATAATAATAATAATAATAATAATAATAATGATAATAATGAAGCTGGTTAGACAGCTCAAAATTGATGTATCTTTTGCCTGTTGAATTTTTTTCTGTGAGAGTTTTATTAAGTTTGTTGTAGAAAAGTTTAACTTTTTCTGCGTAAGTTCTTGCATATACAGAACCTTTCAAAGTTATGATGTTATTTTCTGAAACGTAAATCAGTCGTGAGGAGAAAATATCATAAGTCAAAAAAGCATTTCAGTGCCTGTTTATTAACAATCATCATAGCCTAGCTAGGTTATTTTAAACATGTTTTTATCAAGGTTAGCTACAGTCTGACAGGAAAGCTTATTCGGGAATTGGAAGTAAATAGTTGTAGTGGATACATAGATCACAGATCATTGGGAGTAAGCCACTGCACTCCTTGCCTTTCAGTTACTCTTGCACAGGCAAAGGCTTGGGAGGATCTTCTCAGTTGCCCTAACAGAACAGTTTATCTGTATTTCCAGAAAATTAATGAATCCATATGCGATAGTACTTCCAGACTTTTCTTGTCTAAAGACCAGAATTCCATCCCAGTTAATAACTGTCTGACTAAACATGAAGCAACCAGATACCTCACTGCCACATATAAGGTGTTCTATTTTTTGAGCCAATTATGGAAACCATTGGTCTTTTATGCCATCAAATGAGACTTACCTTACTGTAAATTATGCCTCTTTAACAATTTTTCCCTCATAATATTTTTTAATGAATTTCATGACATTCATTTCACTATATTTTTTTTTACTTTTAAGTGAATTCAGTGTGTATGAATGTGTTTTATTATTGTTGTAATGGTGTAATGACCAGATAATTTCTTTGTTATTTCTCTCTCAAACGTGATAATGGAAAACCCAAATAAAGCATTATCTCTTGGAATGATATAAAGTTTCTGCATTACTAGTCAAGGAGACCATATTTTTGGAAAGGAAAGAAAGGGGAAGTTCAGTCACGTCAAGGAAGGGAGGAAGTAGTTCTGTTCTTTGAAATGAAAGAAATGGGAAGTTCAGCTCATTTAAAAGTGAGGAAGTTCAGTTAACCGGAAGGAAGGAAAGAGGAAGTTTAGTTTACCTCAAGGAAAGGAGGAATTTAGTTTACTAAGAGGAAAGAGAGAGGAAGTTTAATTCTCAGAAATGAAAGAAAAAGGTAATTAATCTTCAAAAGGCAAGAGAGGGAAGCTGAGTTTTATGAATGAAGTTTTATGATCCGAGTTTCTGTATATACAAAATTACTGAATATAGTATTTATACCATAGTTCTGTATTGGAATTCAAGTTTAAATGATTGGTTATAGAGATATAATAGTTTAATGTTAACTTGAAGTTCATGTTCAGCAATTTTCAAGAATATGTAAATACTTTGATAATAAAGAAGCAATCTTAGGCAGTGTAAAGGTAAATTTGAGTGACTGCTCTGTTGTATTTTTCTTTTGTTGCTTTCTGCAGTAGAAATCAGCAAGTTCTTGAACATGCTAGGATTATAAAGGTAATGAATTGTTTCACTACTGCCTATGTTAATGATAGGGATCAGTACATAATTTAAATCATATTCCCAAAGGGGTGACACTGGAGTGACATTGCTTACCGTGTCTCTAGTTTGGCATACTGTTGAGCATAAAATGTTCTTTTCAGTGCTCACCCACGTTATGAATTTCTGCCATTACTTTTAATCTTTTCTTCTTAGTCTCTCCCCACGTAGATGACCTTGTTTAAATTTTCACCCCATGTCAATACAAATCCATTGTACCAAAAAAAATGAAGTCTAGAAATCAGACTCATTGGTGGTCTTATTTAACTACTACTTGATAATAAAAATTTGATTTTTACTATCTGAAAATAGATATGTGCATAGTGTGAATTTGGTATCTGTAAAAGCTATATGTATAATGTTGTAAGTTCCCAATTGTAGATTCAAAAGTTAAGTTAATCTTAGTTTTACCAGACCACTGAGCTGATTAACAGCTCTCCTAGGGGTGGCCCGAAGGATTAGATATTTTTACATGACTAGGAACCAATTGGTTACCTAGCAACCTGACCTACAGCTTATTGTGGGATCCAAACCACATTATATCGAGAAAAGAATTTCTATCACCAGAAATAAATTCCTCTGGTTCCATGTTAGCCGAGCCAAGAATCAAATTTTGGACCACCTGATTAGTAGCCGAGCACGAAATGGACTTGGCCAATGTGGAACTAATTTTAAATTTAAAAGTACAACTGTTTCCCCATCACACTCGGTTGAAAGATAGGATTCTGCATAGTGGAATAATACTCTCAAGTGTAGAAATTAGAAATGAAACTAGCTAATTCATGAATTTTATTTATACATGTTAGTAATGATATTGAAGCTAAATTATTTCAAATAGTCTCTGGTATTTTAGCTTGAGGATATTTATAATATGTAAATAAAAAATATATAAAATTTGAGGAAGGAATTGGATGTTGATCCAGTTCAAAGTTTAGATATTTCTTTTCAGGGTCCTGATTTAGTACAAATTATTGCATTTTAGAAAAAAACCTATATTATCAATAAACTAGTGTTCCATTTTGTGAAAGTTTTGGTGAAATTTAATATTATTCCCTATTTCTGCCAAGTGACATAGCTAAGAAAAATATCAAGAGCTCTCTCATGGTTTGTTGTTATACTATTTGTAGATTAAAGATTTTTGCACTTCAGCAGCATTGGTGGTTGTTAGTCACGTAGAATAATGTTGCAAGTGTTTTAAAAAGATTAGTACAATTCTTATGAACAGAACAACTATTTTTGTACATGGAACTTACCCAGCAGATATATACTTAGCTATAGACTCCGTCGTCCCCGACAGAAATTGAATTTCGCGGCACACGCTGCAGGTAGGTCAGGTGATCTACCGCCCCTGCCGCTGGGTGGCAGGAATAGGAACGATTACCGTTCTAGAACCAGATTTTCTCTGTCGCGGTAGTGTCAACATACGTTGTTGCTACCTCCTGACTTGATTTTCGTTTTTTCATCACCATCGACCTTCTGGGCTGTCTTTTGCAGGGAAGTACTGGGTCTTTGGTTTGGCATACGCTTTTATTAACTTTTTAATGAATTTGGCTTCGAAATTTCGAAGAATATATTACGTGAAACTACCGAATTTTTCGGTAGACACTCATATATTTTGCAATAAGGGAAATATTGATATTTTTTTTTTTTTTTTCACTAATACTTGTATAAGTGTTAGAACTTGATGAAGGAAATATAAGATCTAACTTCCTACTTTAGAAAGTCAGAAAGCATATAACTAGATACGCTTCCTTTAGAAGCTTTAAGAGCTCTCGTACTAACTAGCAGTTAGAGTATTGACAATACTAGTAGTTGTTGCATCCTCATCACCTTCTTACTCCACAGAATCTACAAATTCATATGTGCAAATTTGAAGATAAATGGATGGAGCTCAAAAGGCGAGCTCTTAAAAGGTAAGAAGTGAATATAGTGTTCCCAGTGCAGTGGAGGGTGCGTCTGATCGGCTCCGTAGCGCTTCCAGGCCTAGACCTCTTCCAAACTCCCAGACCCAGTGGAGGAGGAAAGTCGACAGCCGCAGGAAGGTTAGGGAGAACCCCCACCGGTCAGGCGTCCCCTCGGCAGGTTCTGTCGAACGTCCCAGACTGCCAAGGATAGCCATTGATAAGGCATCCTTAAAAAAGTGTGTCTCTTCATCTTACATCCGAAAAGACGAAGAATGTATGTTTGGAGTTTCGATGATCTAGCGCGTTCTCTGAAAACTAAGAGAACACTGAGCAAGAGCCAGGCCAGCCGCTGCCAGGAAGCCGCGTTCCAGCAAGCTAGCGTGAGCTACGTTCCAATAGCCAGCAGCGAGCCGCGTTCCAGCTAACAGACTAGCGCGAGCCGCGTTCCTACAAACAAACGCGAGTTGCGTTCTAGAAAGTTTTTCTTGGCGCAAGGCGCCTTCAAAGAGACGAAGCGCCAGCCTGGTGCAAATTGCGCCAGAAAAACAGACGGCTAGAGCAAGGAGCCTTATAGTAGAGTGGCAATCAGAACGATCCTTCCATTGAACGTTTCCGGGCAAGAGGCTCTTTCTAAAAGGGGTCTAGTAGGCGCTTGGAACTATCAGGGCGCACGGGACCTTCCACGCAAGCGGAACGTTCCAGGAGCGAGTCTCCTTTCTAGCGTGCGGAACATTCCAGGCGCGCGGAACATTCCAGGCGCTAGGCGCAAGGAGCCAGGCGCCAGAATATTCCTAATCTTCTTATGAGAGAGAGAGGTCAGTCGCGAGGCTCCTCTTTGAGTTTTTAACTTGAGCAACTTTCCCCTGGCAAAGGTGCAAGATGTCGCACAGGCGGCCGTCGCTTTTGCCAGAAGGATTCTGATACTAAGAGAAGCCATTTTTTCATTATTCAGAGGACTCTCTCCTTCATTCATGCTCTTCCCTCGTTATGAAGAGGCAAGAGCTTTGGGAGTTTTCTTATAAGAATCTCATCGACGTTTGGGTATGATGGCGGATAGGAAATATCTACTTCCTTCCGTAAACCCTACAGATGAACAGGAATTCTGTCTCTTCCACGATTTATGAGGAAATCACGAAGATTTAAAGAGTTCCTGGATTAACTTCCTTCCTTAAGGAGATATATATACTCTTTCTATCGTTCTATTAACAAAAAGAACGAAGATAGTAAAAATTTTTCCTTTCTCTATCTGCCTCGGCAGGGAAAGAAGGTAGTAGAGTATCTGCTGTATGAGAATACGATACGGCAAATCATAAGCACATACCGTAGTTACTTCTTTGCTGAGCAACTCAATTAACAGTATCCTTCCAGGATTTTCCTAGGAAGGACTACGCTTAAAGGGATTGTTAAGACAACACCTACTTAGCTTCTAGATTTATCGAAGTCTTGTTTCACTTAAATATGCATTATAAGAACTTCCTGAAGTTCGATAATAATTTTATAAGATTCCTTTATTAAATAGAGTAGCTGGCAACTCTGGAAGAGTAAGGCCAGTCTGCTAACGAGACTGCTATCGCTTAGACACCAACGCAGTATCATGTAGGTGTCGGTCATGAGTGGTCGGTTACATGTCTCTCTCCTGCGGGATGGAATGACTAACCGTGTCTCTCCCCTACAATCATGGTTTTAGCCTCGGATTGAGGGGATAGTTAAGCAAACATAAATAAAATATTGTCTGCCTTTTGCTAAGAAGCTTTCAATAAGAAAGATATTACAACATTTCAATGCTGTTTACCGTAGGTAACATTTTTAAAGGATTCTAACGCAGCGGAACTCTATATTGTATAATGCTCTCATGCTTACGAAAGCATGGCTTATTAGAGTACATGCTTAGTGAGAAGATGAATGTAGTAGAGAATTCACTTTAAGACTACGGTATGGTCAAGTCTTATGCACATACCGAGGTTAACTACAGAATTCCTAGTATCCTTACAAAGGTTTCCTAGATTAATGCTGTTTACCACAATGTGACCGTATTATAAAGGATTCTAATACGGCAGAGCGCGATATATATAATTCTCTCATCCTTTCGAGAAACGCACACAACCTTTTTAGAATCGGATATTGCTCAAGAGAAGTTGGGTGAGTCGGATGGGAAACATTCTCTTAGTGGCAGTTGTTGTTTCCCTGAATGGACTATACTACGTATATAAAAGTTTTTTCCACTAAGAACGGAATTAACATGTGAAGGATGTCGGGTACCATAAAGGCATAGATGTTATGGCACATAACCTAAAAAGAACTAGAAGGAAGCGCCAGCCTGGCGCAAATTGCGCCAGAAGCGCCAGCCGCGCCAGAAGCACCATCCAAGATATTTTCTCGTTTTAGCGAGTTATTAACCTAAGAGTCCAGTAGCCTCTCGGACAGCAGGCTCGGTAACGGCAAGATTCGTTCCTGATTTCGTTACCCATTTAATCGAAAAGGGGTCGCTTACAAGGAATGATGAAATGATTTATTTTAATCACTTAGGCCAATTCCACGACTCTCTCATATCGCAAAGAGCATCGAGAATCTCGCCCCTGTTCGCGTTAACAAAAGAGAACCTATTTGGGAACAGACACGGAACGTAACGATCCTTAAGAGGTTCGATGCAAGATTTTGCACGTCCGTGAGAACCTTCTCGATCGAAGAAAATAACTGGTTAACGTATGTCTAACATTTATTGAAAAGAGTTGTGAGAACCTGCAGAAAGTCTTCTTCATAGATCTCTTTGTAAGGTAGAAGACGAACAGGCTTCCTTTAGACTGCTTCCTTTTCCTCGAACCAAGAGAGGTAGCAATATAGACATCTTTAAATTTAAAGAAGGGGAATAAACTTTAGTCTTTTTTCCCTTAGTTATAAATTCTTAACAGATATTAAGATAAATGGGCGTCAAAGGAAGAGAGGATGTATGCCTCATTTTGGCCTTAGAGAGGTTGGATTCACAGAAGTCACGTTCTTCTCACAGCATGTTTCATAAGGCTTTTCCAAGAGTATCTGGATATTCTATCAGAATCTATTATAAATAGACCTAAAAAAACTCTCCACTCTGAGTCTGTCCGCGTGCAGACTGCCAGAAGTGGACATGAATGAGAGGTTTTTTCAAGCTAAATGACAATAGTCATGGCTAAGACATAGAATTGCTGCAGATCGTGCTAGATGGAATGAGGAAACTGTCCTCTTCCGATACCTCTGCGAACCACATAGCGAGGTTTTTTCTTCACTTTCAGAAGGAAGAATCACCTATGTATATATCTGCTATCAAAGAATGCAGTAAAAGGCTATACTCTGTCTCTACAAGGGGAATTAGAGATAACAGAGGATTAAGATCTTCGGGATCTTATACGATACCGCAATACGACAAGAGTAGGATATCATGTACTTCGAATGGGATCTTTTTGTGGCCACAGATTCCGTGTTCCGACAAAATGGAACTGCTCCTCATCAAACTTCTTTGAGGAAGTTTATGAAGGAATTCTTTGTTTCTCTTAGCTCTAAACGACCAAGAAGACAAGTGAATTTTTTGTGCATTGGAATCTCGCATCAGATTCAATGGAGACTCAGCAATGGGTTCTTGCCAGCATAGTATGTCTGGCAAAAGAACTAAATCCCTCTATTCCTGATGCAACGCTTTCAGATAGAAGTTTCGTTGCCCAGGCAGGGTACTTACATTTTCATCTACAGAAGAAGAGATGGTTTAAACGTTTGCCTACAGAGTCTTCGGGGTGCGATTGAGGGCTCAAAATGCTTCCCAGAAGGATACAATAAGAGCTAGAAATCAGGGTTCCGCCCAATTTCAGCTCAGAGTCTCCTTCGACTTCCAGACTCCTTCCCTTCCTTCGGGCAAGGATAGGGAAGATTCTGCAACGAGGAACCTCATCAACATGTAAGAAGAGATCTCGTTAGCAAAAGAAGTGTTAGAAGGATCCTCCTCGGAGGAAGACTCTTCTCTCTCGTATTGTTAGATATCCTGTCGTCTACTGGGTGTAGCTGACTAAAATCACCTCCCTTGCCAGGGCCAAAGCTCAAAGGGGAAGAATTTCTTCCACCCTTCTCCAGTCTCCTGATAAACTATGTGGTTGTTCAGGACTCTCGGACAATGTAGCACCAGCCAGGCGCCAAATGCCAATACAGGCGAAAAACGCCAGAGGCGGACAGTTCCAAGGAACTCTGTCATGGTTGGATACTGAGAAGGAACGGGCCTGCAACCTGGCGCAAATGCGCCAGAGGCGAACAAATCGGACAGATATAAGAGTGTCCGATGTGGACATCGCCAGACAGCCTAGAGACTCTTCCAAGCTCGAAGCTCCAGCAAGTGTGGAGGAGCCAAGCCAGGCGCGAGGCGCCAGCCAGGCTTCTAAAGCCAGCCAGGCGCCATCCAGGTGCCAGGCTCCTTCAAGGCTAGGCTCCAGTCAGGATTGAGGATCCATCCAGGCGCAAGGCTCCTTCCAGTAAAGAGAAACCTAAAGCTCTGTCATGTAAGAGGGCTAGTCCCCATTGATATGATACAGGTTAGCTCTGCCATGTAAGTGGGTCAGCCCCCATTGGCACGATCCGAGAAGGCTCTGTCGTGTAAGCGGGCTAGCCCCCATTGACATGATCCAGAAGGGTTTGTCGTCATAGGTCCCTACCTCGCTGAAACTCTTGAGGCATGCAGACTCATAGACAGTAATCATGAAGTCTTCTGCCAGGCTCCAGGTGCCTTACAGGCGCAAGGCGCCAGCCAGACGCAAGGCTCCAGCCAGGCGCGAGGCGCTAGCCAGGAAGGAGGAGCCAATCAGGCACCAGCAGGCGACGAGGCGCCATCCAGGCGCGAAGGCGCCCCAGCCAAGGCGCCAGCCGGCCGCAGGCGCAAGGCTCCAGCCAGGCTCTAGGCGCCTTTCAGGCGCAAGGCTCCAGCCAGGCGCGAGTGCTAGAGAGGCGCTAGGCGCCTGCCAGGCACGAAGAGCTAGCCAGGCTCCAGGCTTCACCCAAAAGAGATCTATATCAAAGAACGCCCTGGACTTCTTTGAGACATTGTGATCTCCTAAGCACTTGATAAGTGCATTGATGATTCCTTCAAACAGCTGAGAATTAAAAGCGCATGAAGTGCGAGCTTTTCCGAATTCTTGTTCTTTCCCTAACAATATGTCATAAGGACATATTAGCTGTCACATACGGGAGATGCAACTCTTGTGTTGACTTCCCATTATCCGAAGGATGTCAAGATAACCTTCGAGGGATCCTTCTCTCTTGGTTGATACGTGTCTGCGGATACATTGCTGGGATAGGGAGCAGATACTCCACTACCATTAACTAGTGAGTTAAATTTTATTTAACGTCGTGTTTTTTCTTTGGGTTGTTTGAAAGGAGTTTGTAGATAACTCTTTTCAACTTAAGCACTAACCCTCGTGTTAGGATCAGGTGATCGGGATCGGTGTTGTGCTCCTTAATTATGCCACTAGGCATAGGCATATTGTCATGTAAGAGGCTCTGTCGAGTAAATGGATAAGACCCCATCGACAGACCCACAAGAACTCTTAGCCATAGGTCACATCCTCGCTGAGTCTCTTGAGGCGAAGCAGACTCCTAGGCGTTAGCCATGGAGTCTTCCACCTGATCAAGTAGGAACCAAGGCGGTTTTATTTATTTAATTACCTACAAACGTATGTTGTTTACCTGTCTATTCAGTAAATAGTTGTCTCTTTCCGACCACCAAGGGTGTCAATCAGCTAAGTATATATCTGCTGGGTAAATTCCATGTACAAAAATGATATTGTTAAGATACAATAAAGTTTTGTACATACTTACCTGGCAGATATATACGATTGATGGCCCACCCAGCCTCCCCTCAGGAGACAGGTGGAAGAGAAAATCTGGTTCTAGAACGGTAATCGTTCCTATTCCTGCCACCCAGCGGCAGGGGCGGTAGATCACCTGACCTACCTGCAGCGTGTGCCGCGAAATTTGAATTTCTGTCGGGGACGACGGAGTCTATAGCTAAGTTTATATCTGCCAGGTAAGTATGTACAAAACTTTATTGTATCTTAACAATATCATGTTAACCACAAACATATATAAATGAGTTTTTCTGCAACAAACTGCTGTCAGCATCAGGCTAACAGTAGTGCCATGTCAACTTAATATATCCATTTCTTTATAGAAATTGTATCATCATGTTATAAGATGTGAAACAGTCATATAACAAAATTATGCAGGATGAATGCAGTTCAAAATTAAATGTAAACCTATGTAACACAGGAAATAGCAATTTTATACTTATAAGTAACTTACCACATAATTACATAGTTACACATAGGTTTTCAACCACTGCAGCCTAAAAATTTAAATTGTTTTGTGTAGGTGGTTAACCCCTCTCACTTTCGGGGAAGACGAGGAACAACGTTACAAAGAGCTCAGTTCGCTTTCTGCCGGCTCTGTTAACATCAGGAGTTCTCTGCGGGTTCTCTTCATCATTAGTTGGAAAAATGTTCAGGAAATTGGTGAAGTACAGTTGCTCCCCATTTTTACGTGTTTCACATTTCCATGTCTGTTTGTAGCAGATTTTTGTTGAACACATCATTCACCTGTCCGCGAGAGAAATTTCACCAATTTGCTGATTTTTCTCTGGGCTGTATCTCCAAAATTATCACTAATTCACATTTTCATAGACTAACACTGTGTATTCACTAATTACTGTATTTTTTCATTAAAATTGTAATACTGAAGAAAAGATAGCGAAAGAGAGAGAGAGAGAGAGAGAGAGAGAGAGAGAGAGAGAGAGAGAGAATTTTTTAATAAATTTATGGTGGGAGATGGTGAGGAATAACCATGTTTGTATGATTAATAAATGATTTACCTAATAATAACTAATTTTCAAATAATAAGATTGAATATAATAATGATAATAATATATACTGTGAACGACTTGACCCAATTCCGATCCCACTCTCTGGTGCATTTTCTTCCTTTCTTATCCTTCGTCTGTTCCTTCTTCTCTTATCTCTCTCTGAGGATCTCTCACTGATGATCTGATCTCTTCTACTTCCTCAGGGCATATATGTATACTGCGATCTGGGGGCGGGGCTGAAAAGGGCGGCGCCTACCAGTGAACGTCACAGACTCCCGAGACGACAGGAACTTTTTAGAAGGGTCTCGATGAAATGTTGCATCATAATACGCGCCGTTTCTAACGCGTCGGCGCCTGTTGAGTTCCATATCCCACCTGGCAATTCTCGAACAATCATGAGAACAAGCGCCTCCAACATGTGCGCGAACGCCTCCTTGCTGCAGGCCTACTTGAAGAAAATGTATTTTCATTTCCTTTAATTTATCATTCTTCGCTATAAAGCGATTACCATGACACAGCGTCAGATCTACAGTTAGAAGAACAGAAAATTTCTGAGTTGGAGTCGGGCTACATCAGGGATCCACTCTTAGCCCACTTCTGTTTAACATCATCTTGGATGTGTTGACGGAGGATGTCAGGGAGGAGCCACCATGGTGTCTGCTCTAATGCAGACGACATAGTCTTGGTAGCCGAGATCAGTGAAGAACTGGAGAGGAAGCTTGAAAGATGGAGATATACCTTGGAGAGCAGAGGTTTAAGGATAAGCAGGAAAAAGACCGAATATATGACAACTGAATTGGATGGCGACCAGCAAACAACAATGAAATTAGGCAGAGGAAACATCAAAAGGGTCCATAAATTCAAGTACCTTGGCTCAGTGATTGACAATGAGGGGAACTTGGAAGAGGAAATTAACAACTGGATTCAGTGTGGTTGGAACAACTGGAGGAAGGTGTCTGGTGTCATATGTGATGGGAAAATCCCTATAAGATTAAAAGGCAGGTGCACAAGGCAGTGGTCAGACCAGCAATGACATATGGATTGGAAGCAGCACCACTAAAGAAAACAGAAGGCAGAAAGTTGGACGTAACTGAGATGAGGATGCTTAGATGGTTGTGTGGAGTAACCAAAAAGGACAGGGTTAGAAATGAACATATATTAGGGGTACAGTAAAGGTCACTGAAGCGTCGAAGAAAGGGCAAGAGGCAAGGTTAAGATGGTATGGCCACCTGATGAGAAGAGAAGAGCAACTCAAGGCAAGAGAAGTGATGGATGTGGAGGTGGATGGAACACGAAGGAGAGGAAAACCTAAGACCAGGTGGAGAGATTGCATTAGAGATGATATGAGGGAGAAGGGAGTAGAGAGGAAATGACACAGGACAGAGGTAGATGGAAGAGACTCATTAAAAATGATATTGTTAAGATACAATAAAGTTTGTTCATACTTACCTGGCAGATATATATATAGCTGTATTCTCTGAAGTCCGACAGAATTTCTAAAACTTACGACACACGTAGTGGGAGTTGGGTGGTTAGTGCCCATTCCCGCCGCTGGGAGGCGGGTATCAGGAACCATTCCCATTTTCTATCAGATTTCTATCTCCACTGTCTCCTGAGGGGAGGTGGGTGGGTACTAAAAATATATATATCTGCCAGGTAAGTATGAACAAACTTTATTGTATCTTAACAATATCATTTTGTTCATGAAACTTATCATGAAACTTACCTGTCAGATATATATATAGCTGAATCCCACCTTTGGCGGTGGGAGAGACAGAAAAAGGATTATAGGAAACATATAAATGTAGATGATTGACATCTTGGTTCCTTACCTGTTAGCATAGCTGACTTCGTGATTACTGTCACCCAAGCCTGCTTCTGCTTCACTAGAGTTACCAACAAGGTAGTGACCTGTGTAGTTGGTGCGCTCTAGATGATCTGTCAACGGGGACGGGACCACAATGTGACTAGACCATGACCATACTTCTGAGGGCAACGAGGCAAAACCACCACCTAAGTTAGCCTAACAACAAACTCCCATATACCAAAGGCTAAAGGAAGGGACGACCGTACTCGGCGGCCGACCCTACAACCATAAACATTACAAATATTAAAAACTCACCTACCCTTTTCTATGGGAAAGGATGAGTGCTACCTCCTGCCCCCAAAATAGTGTCTGCGGCGACGTATGGTCCGAGAGAGTAACAGTTTTCATAGGTCGTTCTCACCTCCCGTAGGTAGTGCAAGGCGAACACTGAGTTACTCCTCCAAAAGTAGCACTTAAAATGTCTTTAAGAGCCATGTTTTTCTGAAAGGCTATTGAGGTCAAAATAGCCCTTACTTCGTGCGCATTAACTTTTAGCAGCTTAAAGTCGCTGACTTTGCAGGAAGAGTGCGCCTCCTTAATGGTGTTTCTTAAAAAGAATGCCAGTGCATTCTTGGACATCGGCATGTTTGGTCTCTTGACCGAACACCATAAGTTATCCGCAGAACCTCTACAATCCTTCGTTCTACGAAGATACTCTCTAAGAGCCCTAACAGGACACAGGACTCTTTCTGGCTCTTGACCAATGATCTCTGCCATACCCTTGATCTCGAACGTTTTAGGCCACGGATTGGAAGGGTTTTTCGTTTTTTGGCCAGAAAACGACATACCCAAAGAGCATTATGCCCTTTGAAGCCAACGTGTTTACTAATAGCCTGTATTTCGCTAACTCTCTTCGCCGTCGCCAGAGCAGTTAGGAATACAGTTTTCTTCGTCAAATCTCGTAGAGACGTAGAGTAAAGAGGTTCAAAGCGATTTGACATTAAATATTTGAGGACCACATCCAGGTTCCACGAAGGTAACTTCGGTAGCGGCACCTTGGTCGTCTCGAATGATCTCAATAGATCATGGAGATCCTTGTTATTAGCGAGGTCAAGACCTCTATGGCGAAAAACTACAGATAAGACGCTTCTGTAGCCTTTAATGGTTGACACTGCAAGCTTCAGATCTTGTTTAAGATAATGCAAGAAGTCGGCGATCTGGCTCACAGAGGTAGTGGTAGAGGAAACTCCTTTTCTCTTACACCAACTTCTAAAGGCTGCCCACTTCGATTGGTAAACTGCGATTGATGATGGTCTCCTCGCGGTGGCGATAGCTTTAGCCACTGATTTCGAAAAACCTCTCGCTCTGGCCAACTTCTGGATAGTCTGAACGCAGTCAGACTCAGAGCGGAGAGGTTTTTGTGGTACCTCTCGAAGTGGGGCTGTTTGAGTAGATCTCTCCTTAACGGAAGAGATCTCGGATAATCCACCAGGTAGAACATCACCTGTGAACCAGATCGCTGCGGGCCAAAAGGGGGCGATTAAAGTCAACCTCGTCCCCTCCGATGCTGCAAATTTTCTCATCACCTCCCCCAGGATCTTGAAGGGGGGAAAAGCGTAGAGATCTAGGCCCGTCCAATCCCATAGAAGGGCGTCTACTGCTACTGCTCCCGGATCGAGAACCGGGGAGCAATACAGGGGAAGTCTCGCCGTCCTTGATGTTGCAAAGATGTCCACTAAGGGACATCCCCAAAGACCCCACAGCTCCTGGCATACGTCTTGATTGAGGGTCCACTCTGTCGGCAATAACTGTCCTTGTCGACTGAGGAGATCTGCCCGGACGTTCTCGACTCCGGCAATGAACCTTGTCAATATCGTGACTTCTTTTTTTTTTCCCAAAGTAGAATCTCTTTCGCTAGAGCGAACAGGGAGCGAGAGTGTGTTCCTCCTTGTTTCTTCAAGTATGCCAGGGCTGTGGTGTTGTCCGAGTTGACTTGAACTACACGACGGGAGACTTTGTTCTGGAAGAACTGGAGCGCTAATTGAACCGCTGCCAGCTCTTTGAAGTTGATATGCCAGGTTACCCCTGTTCCCCTCTCCAGGTACCTTGACACTTCCTCCCCCCTAGAGTTGCTCCCCACCCCGTGGATGACGCGTCGGAGAACAACACTAGGTCGGGGTTCTGAAGCTTGAGGGATATGCCCTCTGACAGCTTCCACGGATCGAGCCACCATCTTAGATGGTTCTTCACCTCTTCTGAGATGCCTAACTTCATGTCGAAGTTGTCCTTGTCTGTCCAGTTGTCCGACAGAAAGAACTGAAGAGGTCGGAGGTGTAGCCTCCCCAGGGAAACAAACTTCTCATCCATTCCCTCACCGAGCATGAATCCTTCCCTAGAAAGGCTGACACTTTTTCTATGCCTTGTTGCTGACGTTCCTGGGACGGAAAAGCCTGAAAAGCCACTGAATCCATCTGAATCCCCAGATACACGATGGACTGTGTTGGGGTCAGATGTGACTTTTCGAAGTTCACCAGAAGTCCCAGGGATGCAGCTAAAGACAGAGTCGTTTGCAAGTCCTTCAGGCACCGGGTCTGCGAGGAGGCTCGTATGAGCCAGTCGTCCAGATAGAGCGAGATTCTTGATGTTGGAAGATGGAGCCACCTCCCCACGTTCTTCATTAAGATGGTGAAGATAAAAGGGGCCGTATTCAGTCCGAAACAAAGAGCCCTGAATTGAAAGACCTTCCCTTTCAGTACGAACCGAAGGTACTTCATCGATTGGGGATGTATCGGGACATGAAAGTAGGCGTCCTGTAGGTCGAGTGATACCATCCAATCTCCAGGTCTTAAGGCCCCCAGAACTGACTGAGGTGTCTCCATCTTGAACCTCTGCTTTTCTATATAGAGGTTTAGACGACTTACGTCCAAGACCGGCCGCCACCCTCCCGATTGTTTTGGTACAAGAAACAATCTGTTGTAAAATCCTGGCGTTGCCAGGTCTAAAACCTGTTCCACTGCTCGTTTCTCGAGCATCTGCTCGAGCAGGTCGAAAAGTATCCTCCGTTTTGTTTGAGGATACGATGGGGACAAGTCCCTGGGAGTGGAAGTCAACGGGGGCGGCTTTATGAAAGGGATCTTGTAACCCTTCTCTGTGACGTCGAGAGACCAGGTGTCCGCCTCCTCTCTTTCTCTCCAGGCTTCTGCAAACAACTGCAGCCTGGCTCCTACCGGTGGCTGAAGGAACGATCTCTCACTTCTTGCCCCTAGACTTGGAAGGGGCTCTACCTCTAGGAAGGCTTCTTCCTCGGGGAGACGATCTAGCGGAAGTCCCTCCACGAAAGGGCTTCTGCTTTCTAAACGATTGGGCTCCTGAAGACGTTGAAGGGCCAGCCGGACGTCTCGAAGACTGAGCCAACAGGTCTTGCGTGGCTTTCTCTTGAAGACTAACTCCAGATCCTTCACCATAGCTTGGGGGAAGAGATGACTCGAGAAAGGAGCATACAAAAGTTCTGTCCTCTGTGCGGGAGAGACAGACTTAGCCGCAAAGTTGCAATAAAGCGACCTTTTCTTCATCACCCCTGCTGAAAAATGAGAGGCTAACTCCTCTGAGCCATCCCTGACGGCCTTGTCCATGCATGACAATACACTGGACAGCTCCCCCAAGCTGATCGAGTCTGGCTTACGAACTGGTTTTTTTTTGTCTAAAGCTCCGAGACACCAGTCTAAGAAGTTGAAGACCTCTAAGGACCTAAACAGTCCCTTCAAAAGATGGTCCAGTTCGGAAGTCGTCCATGACACTTTAGCTGAGGCTAAAAGGGCCCTCCTTGAGGCATCAACCACGCTGGCGAAATCACCTTGAGCAGACGTAGGAACCTTCAATCCTAATTCCTCGCCTGTTTCATACCACATCCCTGCCTTACCGCTAAGTCTAGACGGAGGCAGGGCGAAAGTAGTCCTTCCCTTTGCTTTCCTCGACTCCATCCAGGCATTAACCTTCCGGAAAGCTCTTCTAGTAGACAAAGACGTCTTCATTTTCACGAACCCTGGAGTCTTGCTTGTCTTCGACGACGAAAACTGTGAAGGAGGAGAAGGAGGGGCAGCAGGCTGGAAAGTATCCCCAAACGAATCACGAAGTAGCCGTGCCAAAACTTGGTAATCTGACGAAGCAGACGTAGCAGGTTGTTCTTCGTCAACATCCTCAGAAGAACCGCTAAGTTCTCCTTCTTCCTTACCCGAGTGAAAATCTGAAGGAAGAGGCACAAGTTCTTTCGCTCCAAGTCTCCCATCCAAACGATGACGAGAAGAAGAGGGTAACGGATCCTTAACAGTCACAGGATCAGGAATCACCCTTAGAGGCGAACGTGAAGAAGGAAGATGTGAAGCGTCAGCCAAAGCCTCGGGAACAACATCCGAGTGATAGCGAACTTCCACATTCGCGTCCACAGAGCTCTTACTACAACGTCTACTAGCGTCCATCTGAGCGTCCAACCTAGCGTCCTTTCGAGCGTCCAAATCAGCGTCCGACCGAGCGTCCAGCGAAGCGTCCAAAGGAGCGTCCATCGTAGCGACTCTTCTAACGTCCCGCGAAGCGTCCTTACGAGCGTCCCGCGAAGAAACTTGATCAGCTACCCGACTAGCGTACCGTTGAGCGTCGACACACTCATGTCGAAGAAGGGGCACAGGGGAAACCAGAACGCATAGAAGTCCGTCCGACAGCTACAAACTCATCGTCAGCAGAAGC
Source organism: Macrobrachium nipponense (assembly GCF_015104395.2). Taxonomy (NCBI): domain Eukaryota; kingdom Metazoa; phylum Arthropoda; class Malacostraca; order Decapoda; family Palaemonidae; genus Macrobrachium; species Macrobrachium nipponense. The sequence goes on from NC_087210.1 coordinate 26,545,534, forward strand.
GTCGAAGTCGGAACGCCGAGCGTCCTCTCGACGAGAAGAGAGAGGAGCATGACGAGATCTCTCTCTAACCTGACATCTAACGTCACCTCTAGATGAACCCTGGGGAGCAGAACGAAGTCTAGAGGGCGAAATATCAGGAGACGGGGACGAAAGAGGAGCAGTTGGAGAAGACTGCCTTGTTCTCTTGATCGGAAGTCTATCGTCTTTCTTGCGACGAGGAACCATCTCCTTCTGCTTAAGTAAAGCGTCCAGTTGCCGTTGCATAGCAATGATGATCTCCGTCTGAGAAGTCTCCTTACACGGAGACGAGCTGCGCTTGTGAGAAGGAGAGGGGCAAGGGGACGCCTTCTTCCTTCTCCCAGGAACAGCCTTGGCTTTAGAGCGACTGGGGCGCTCGCGGGCGTCATCATCAGATGACGTCCTAGACTTCTTCTGGGGCGGAAAAGCTACGCTTTCCGGAGAAGAATGCCACTCAGACATAGCATGACGTGAAGCGTCAAGATCTTGAAGAGTCCTCTTCAAAGGTCGCGAATCCGAACGAGATTCCCACCCCTTGCGCGGGGAGGACGCGTCGGAAGACGAGAAACAATCCTTCAGGATACGTGCTCGAGCACGCTCCTTAGCAGCCTGGGAAGCGTCCACAGGAACTGCTGAAGGGACGTCAGATCGGTGGGGGGTCCCCGTAACCCTCCTTCGGCCTTCGACATGCCCTCTCCCTGAGTCCTGGGAGTACGGCAGAGGTCCCAGCCTAGAGGCGCTATAGGGCCGATCTGACGCCCGCTCCACTTCACTAGGGGCACTATCACTGCACTTATTTTGCCTGTTTTCAAGGGCAAGCACTTTAGATTCAAGTGTCTTCAATGAATCCAGGATAAGCGAAAGGGCATTACCCTCCGCAGACACCACTTGAGGGCCCGAAGGCAACACTACGGGGTTAGGAGACACAAAATCTAAAGGAGGGTTAGAAGGGGATACATTAAGACCCTGTCTGCTACCCGACTTACTCCTGGAGGAAGACCTCCTGATCCTATCACGTTCTAACTTATTTACGTAGGATTCATACGTCTTCCATTATAAATCATCCAAGCTTTCACACTCATTACAGCGCAAATCATATTTACACTCTTGCCCCCTACACCCTTTACACAATGTGTGAGGATCAACCAAGGCTTTTGGTAGCCTAACCTTGCATTCCACTTTCGAACACACCCTGGCGCTAGCCGAACTACATCCAGACATATTTAAGGAAAAAAACTAAGCCAAATTCAAAACAGTCCAAAGTCACGTATGCCAAGCTATCGATCCAAAACCAAAAAACCAAAAGGTCAAGAGGATACTCAAGCAATGAAAAGTTTTCCAAAATCCTGAGGCGGAGGTGTGTAAACAGATGTTTACGACACCGGCGACAGAAGAAATCTGATAGAAAATGGGAATGGTTCCTGATACCCGCCTCCCAGCGGCGGGAATGGGTACTAACCACCCAACTCCCACTACGTGTGTCGTAAGTTTTAGAAATTCTGTCGGACTTCAGAGAATACAGCTATATATATATCTGACAGGTAAGTTTCATGAACAAAATGGCGACCCCGAATAGGGATAAAGCTGGGAAGAAGAAGAAAAAAAAGAATGTGGAAGTACCACACTTATGGAACTTTATTGGAAACATTTCCAAAAGCATGCAGTACCACCTTCACAAATTGAGTGAAATATACATTATTACATATACACAGTGGACCCACCGTATTCGCGTTCTCCGGATTCGCGGACTCACACACGTTCGCAGATTTCGCTCGGGAACATTTCCCTGCATTACTCGCGGAAAATTCGCACATTTGCGGTATTTTTCTATGAGAAATATCCACAAATTCCTGTTTTTTTATCAATTTAATCATAAATTGCACTTTTTGTGATAAAACTATTAAAAAAACCAAGTATGAAAATTTTTAGTGGGTTTTTCTTGAGTTTTAACTAACAAAATAGGCTGTTTTTAGTATTTTTATAGGGGTTCCAAACATTCGCGGGTTCTAACTATTCACAGAGGTGTCTGGTACACATCCCCCGCGAATACGGGGGGGAACCACTGTACACCATTATACAGACAATTTATAGAGGCAATGTTATATATTAGTAGAGCAGTGAAGCTGTTTGTAGGAAATGCGCATTGAAAAAGTTAAAAGACAAAATTTAGGACAAAATGCATATTCAGTGTTCTAACATCAACTTTGTCGTATCATAGGAGCTATACTAATATCACAAAGTATACATCATTAGAAAGGTAAGTTAATCTACTTTAATTGCATATATAATAATGTTTTTAATAAAATGCATTGTTTAGGAGTAGTACATATAATGCAAAAATGTAAACAAAATTATTTTGGGGAGTTTTGCCCCCTAAAAATTTTGCTAGGGGCCCCGGACATTAGGGTTTTTTGGTAGTACTATGTACTAGGGACGTATCAGAACACATTGGTGAAGGAATTATTTGGTTACAAATTTTTTCCTGGTTCGACCCTTAGATTCCCTTCCTATAAGGGATGGCTCTCTAGAGCTCATCTCTCTCTTCTCTAGGGGGGTTTTAAGATTAGAGTTGTGGTGCTCCTTCACCACGAAAAGAGTCAAGCACCCAAAAATCTGTTCTCCTTTTCTCTCCTTTGAACCAGCTTCGCCCCGTCACCCAAGCTACTGTTCAAGAGATTACTTCAGACCTGCAGAAGTAGTCAATGCAGGATCTGTTAGCACACTCTTCTAAGTGACCTAAGGACCCCCCCACCTTCATAACCAAGTCTGTTTCCCCTCTTCAGCATCAGCCTTTTTGTGGAGGCAAGCAGGAGCTTCAAGCCAGACCTCAGATGAACGTAAGTAGGAGGTCAGACTTCTCCACTTTTGGGAGAAGTGGAGTCAAAGAGGAACAAAACAATGGGTCATCAAGATCCTGAAAGAGGGCTACTCCATTCCATTCAGGGAGCAGCCTCTTTTAGTCAAGTCTCCCATTGTCTGGACAGCTTACTAGGAAGGCTCCGAAAAGTTTTTGGCCCTTTCAAAGGAAGTCGGCTCCCTCCTCCCATAAGAAGCAGCAGTAGAGGTAGAGGATCGCAATTTGGAGGGATTCTACAACCATTTCTTTGTAGTCCCCAAAAGACAAAGGCGATTGGATGATCACCCTGGACGTGCAGGATGTGTGTACTTCCATGTCTCCATCCTTCCGGGCTCCAGGAAGTTCCTCCAGTTTGTTTTTCAGTGCTGGGTTCTTCAGTTTTGGGCCTTGTGCTTCAGCCTCTCTACAACTCAAGTGTACACGAGTTCTTGCTTCTTTCAGTTGATGGCTCCGTCTCCTCAGCATCTACATCTGCCTTTATTTAAATGACTGGCTTCTCGTTCCCCATCAAAGAAGAAGTGCTCAGAGGACCTAAAGGAAACTCTTCGCTTGACTCGAGTTAGGAAGTCTGATCAGTAGACCAGTCTCTGATGCAAGAGATTCTTTATTTGGGGATGATCCCTAACTCTCAAACTTTTCAGGTTTTTCCATACCCCAAAAGAGTTGACTCCTGCCTTTGCACAGTCTGCAGTTTTCTTTCTCTCCCATCCTGTTTGGCCAATCAGTGGCTGTGCCCCTTGTGCACTCTGGCCTCCATCAAGAGTTCGTAAAGTTGGGCAGACTGCACATGAGAGTTCTTTTGTTCTTTCAGGCCAATTGGAATAGGAAAACCCAACTGGATTCCTTCTTTCCCAACTGGACTCCTTCTTTCCCATCACATTGCAGATCATATCAAGCCTCCTATGGTGGCTGTGCGAAGGAAGGCTTCTTCAAGGAAAATCCCTTCGTCTGTCAAACCACCACCTAGACTTTTATTCAGATGCCTCAGACGTAGGTTGTGGAGCTCTGCTAGATCAAGAAGTTTTTGGGATGTGATGCACAGAACAAAGAAACCTACATATCAACGTCAAGGAACTGAAGGCTATTCACGTAGGTCTCCAGTCCTCACCTCTGATCTTTGGCAAGACAATGGTTGTTCACAGAGGCAACACCACTGCCTTGTCTTATATCCACAAGGAAAAGATCTCCTCTTGGCGGAGCAGAATCAGGTCATTCTCATCACTCAAATGCATTCAGGGAAAGCTGAGTGTCTTAGTAGATGAGCTCAGTTGCCACAAGCAGGTTCTTCCCACAGAATGGACCATAGGCCCCTTGGTTTGCAATGATCTGTGGAAGTTATGGGGCAGACCAGCTGTAGGCATGTTTGCAAAGTCAAGGAATCATTGATTTCCTCTCTTCAGTTCACAGGCCTTAGACCCTCTGGCATGGGCGATGAATGTCTACGCTTTCCCCCCTTCAGCATGATCAGAGAGGTGATCAACAAGTTGACTTCTCATTGCAACGTCTCAATGACCCTGATTGCTCCGTTCTGGCCTACCAAAGAATGGTTCCCAGACCTCCTTCAGCTTTTAGTTGATTTCCTTAGGCTCCTTCCTAAAAAGCAGTCGCTTCTCAGACAGTTCCACTTCTTCAGGTTCAACCAAAGGTTGTCCTCTCTGCCCTGACAGGATTCAGACTCTGGATTCATGTCAGAGCGAAGAGCTTTTCAAAGCCAGTTGCAAACGCTATTACTAGATGTAGACGTCAGTCGTCCAGCAACGTCTTATCAATACAATTGGACAGTATTCTGAAGATGGTGCATTCAACATAACGCCTCTGCGTCTGAAGTGTCTATAAGCAAGATCACAGATTTTCTGCTTTACCTGAGGTCATCCAAGAAGTTATTGTCTTCTACCATCAAGGGGTTCATATAGGGCTTTGATGAGTTCCGCCTTCAAACATAGAGGTCTGGACCTTTCCTGTAGCAAGGACCTCACTGACCTCATCAAATGCTTTGATACAGCTAAGCAAAGGAAGTCTGAAAACATCCCTTGGAACCTTCACTGTAATGAAAACATCCCTTGGAACCTTCACTGCAAAATCCTACTAAAGCAGGGGCGACCTATGGCTAAACTGCCATACGGCTACAAGTTAAGATGAGCACTAACCAGAGGCAGTATCCACCTGCAGTAGCTCTCTTACCAGGTAAGGAAACAACAATCATTGTGTCAATGCTAGCAACTTTTCTATTTCATAGTCATTACTTTTCTTAATGTTTTGGAGTAGAAAGTATACTATATAAAACTTTAGTTTATCAAAAAAAATTAATCTCTATGCTACATTGTTCCTCTTCTTTCCTGAAAGGGGTGGGGTTATCCATTTACACAAAACAATTGCAGTGTTACCAGAAATTTTGAATTTTTAGGGTACTGTTGAAGACCTATACTAGCTATGTAATTAGTACTTGGTAAGTATATACTATGTATAAAACTTTATTTTATCAAAATAATGTCATTTTTTAAGAGTCTAGCGACAGTGTAAAGGTTTATGGCTGGAAATACTAGAAAGATTGTACTACAAATAGGGTGTTGCTAAAAGATGTGATGTCCAAAGGCAAAGAAATAGGTTGTGATCTTAAACACTGAGATAACCGGACATATGGTGAAAAGCAATACCGGGGTGAACACTGTAGGAAGGCCCAGATCATCATGAAGAGAATACATATATGAAGCGCTAGACCAAATAGGAATTCAGATAGAAAGTGGACAAAATAAGAATGGTGGCAGGATTTATTTACATAGTACCCTGCCTGTGGGAAATTTGGTGTAAAAAATGTGCAAATTAAAGATGTAAAGAAATTTTTTATCGGTTGTCAGTAATATAGTATGCATATAGATTTTGACCAGTGGACAAAATGTAAGAAATTAAGAAGTTTCCCCTTTTTTATTGAGATTAAGAATTTTAAATGTCTTTGTTAAAAGTGCCGTATTTAACCCAGCGTAACCCTCTCGTGATCTGATGACGCGTAGCACGTCAATAAATTTTTTCCGTAAGTGCACAGATGACGCACCTGGTGCGTCATATGTAAGTTATTTTTGAAAAATTCACAAAAAAATAAAACGCGTCAATTATCGAAAACATAGTTGATGCCATTGGGTTGACAGATGATGAATCTCGAAGAAAATGCAAACCTGACGCTGCTAGCTTACTTAGCTACGATACAAAAGTCAACGCAAGTAGGTTGGAAAATCTGAAAATACACTCCGTAAAAAATTAGCTTTTTTTTTAATCAATTACAGCTCATTAGCAAACACATTTATAACAAAATTATTGCTTCCACGTGAAAGGTCAACCATTTCTACACAATTTAGGTACTATTTAACAAATGCCCCAAACCTAATTATATTTTTCATGATTATTTCCAAAAATTATCTACAATTTTTCTTAAAGATTTCACGTTCATCACATCGTTTTTATTATTTCTAAGCCTCATAAAGATGATCTGATTACTTTAGGAAATAATTCAATCATTTGCCAACATAGTAACACTAACCAGAAGCGTATATCAGTTATAGTTTGGATGTACCGAATTTTACCAAAAAACTTTTCCATGTGCATGTTCTTTTTGCCCCCGGGGGAAAAGTTGTGTACCTTACTCCCTTATATTTTTTACCTGTGCACAAGAGGGTTAATATCATCTACTATTGTGCAATTTGCTCTGCAAGCAATAACCCCTTAAGAAAATTTTGCTGTAGAGGCTTGCTTTTACAATATCTAAAATGTTTTCATTTCTGACAAACAGAAGTTGGTAGGCAATATTTATTTTTGAAAAAGATATGAAATATACAAGCAAGAATAGTTGGTATTTGAAGTACACATAGGAGCTTTGATGTTTGGTAGGAAAGTACAATTGAGTGAATGAAGGAATGAATAATTATGAAAGGTTTTTAGGCATATAATTTTTTTCTCTGTTTTCCCTTTCCCATTTTGATAGTGGAAAACTCTTGTCCTGGAAACAAAATGTAATTTCCGAATCATAAGAACCAGTACAATAAACTTCCTTCCCAAGGAACTAGATAGTCAAATACATGATGATCTATCCTTTATTCTTGGGACATTTACCTTTAAGATTTCTCTGGCTAAAGTGCCATGTTGTACTATCTGTTACTCCAATGCTTGCATTGCCTATATTTTTATTTGAACCTTGTTATAATGTCATGATATTACTACGGTAAGAGTTTGTTTTCACTGAATGTAGTTTATTTTATATCATTAATATAAGTTTCTCCTGTGTCTTGTCTCTGAGCTGTAGGATTTTGTAACTTTTCAATATAGCTGAGTTCTTTTTTACCTTTCTTCTTACTCTGTGCATGAAAGTATTTATCAGACAGCTGACATGTACCTGACCACCACCCAGGCACTGCCGGCTTAATCATCTCCGGGAATCGCATTGTGACAAAGCTGTTGTTGGACGACCAACGAACCAACACCATGATCTTCTTCGTAATCTCCATAGTATTTGTATTCATCTGCCTCATCACGCATGTTGCTGTACAGAAGACTACATTTATACAGGTTTATCATTTTTCATTGATGTTTTTTGAGAATTCACTAGAGTAGACGAATTTTAATCCACATAACATTTTATAAACTTTACACAAGTTTACTCCTAAATTAAATGCTTATATGTATAGTACGTAATCCTAACACTGATTATGTTGAGGGCAATCATAATTCACTTTATTAAACACACAATGTATTTAATGACAATAAAATTAGTATTGTGGTAACATTGACTTCTGAACTGTTACATTAAGAAAACAAACACAATAATACTGCATGACACAAGCTTTGCAATAATCTTACGTATTCATTTTTTTTTTATTAGCAAGTATGGGAGACTTTACCATATTGAACATTTTCTTCATGCTATTTTTTAACAGTTATAAAATTTCAGCTTGTTACATAGATATATAGATTGGTAAGTATATTTAGCCAAGTTCTGGCTGCCTGTTAAAAGTGATGTAAGTCAGAATCAGTGAGAAAATACACAAAAATTGGTTGATGTAATTGTTTCTGTTGTCTTAACTGTAATGTTTTCTGTCGTGGGATTACTTGATATACTGTAGTTGCTGTAAACTTCATGAAAACTTGTTTTCCTCATTTTTATATCATGAAGTCTAAAACAGTTTCTTCTAGGAGGATATTTTCATTTTAGAGTTAAAATTCAATGAAGAGATCATTTGAGTTAGTTGTAATCAGATTTTAGTGAATAGCTCATTGGGCAGTGTTATCCATTCATTTGTGTTGAAGATGTGTTATTTTAGGGGAATCTAAATAGTAGTTCATATACAGTCATGTAAAGATGTAAAAGTTTTTTTAAAGTTTTTTTTTCATATTCTACAAAAGTTGGAGCTCTTAGTTTGGCAGTCTTCAGATGCGCTATTGATATCACCATGAAGAATAGCATTCCTGATTTTTCCCAAAATTTTTGTGTGTTTCAGTTTTATCTCAACTTGTGTCGAACCAGTGAAGACACTGATGACCTCAAAAGAATTACATTAGAACCATCAGAAGATAATATACTGGTAAGTTTTGATATGATTTTTGTTAATGTGATCACATGAAACAAACCATTGGAATATGTAAATGGCCCTCCACTTCAGTTTGGAGTTTTCAATCACAATCTTGCTCATTCAAAAAACTAGAACAGATTTGTTATCCTTGGTAGTGATTGCTTTCCCCTCAGCAGCGACAAAATGCATATGTTCTCACCTGACTGGTGTTGCAACCCTGCTAATCACATATCAGATATACTCGGAGGGAGACAAATGGTTTAATTTCTGCCATAAATTCTCCCCCTGATCCCACCCCCTTGATGAGGAGGAGGGGGCCTTAGGGATCCACAGGAAGAGTATGGTTTTTTGTGCCTATTCTCTCACCCTGCTGTGGATTCAACTGAACATTGGGACCTTTAACTCCTTTACTCCTCCTCCATAAATTTTCCCTTTCCCTCCCTCCGCATTTGTTGATGACCCTGGTTTGGTATTGGATTATGGGATTCACTGCTCTTTTAACTTGATGGAGGGTGCTGTTGGACAGCATGCCGCTCCACTCGTACAACTAGAGTACCCGATGTGGTCGAGTGAAGGGAAATTTTTATGCCAATCCATGCCCTCAATGCTGGGTCCAATCTCGATGGACTGACAACCCTTAACACAGTGGGTATGGTGTATATCCAGGTGAAGATCCCAGGGTAATTAACACTGTGGGGGACAGTACATATTACTCTTCCCTCAACTGGGCCTCCCTAGAGAGAGGGACTTTCTGGATGAAATTGTTAGAATTTTGAACAAGGTGGTTAGGCAGTTAACTACCATCCAGTAGGCAGGAGTCCCACCTGCCTGGATGTAAACATTCCAATTTACTTTCAGCCGCCGTGCAATGCAGACATGTATGGTAGTTCTCGGCTCTGATTGCGGTTTCACTATATTCATGGTGGAGTTTTTCTTGTTCTTGATTGGTCTTGTGTATATTTGTTTTTGTTTGTTATTAATTGAGTATGCCAGCCCACGAATCATCAAATCCTGTTTGGAAGGCCGCCACCCAGCGTGTATATCCTGGTGTTGGCGGCTAGGGTTGCACCCACTTCCAGTCTCCAATCACTGTCGACACTCATGTCCTCTGCACTACTTGCAGGGGGCATGATTGTAATCCTCAATTTCCTTGTGCCAAGGTGTCGGAAGGATTTATGCCTCTAACTATGCCCTTGGTAGCCAACCCTTCTTCCTTGTTTCTCCCACCTGGTAAACTTCCCCTTCTGGTTGTCTCACCTTTGTCATCTTTACTCACTTCAACGAGTGAAGATTGTCGAGGGGAGAGGGGGGACTACGATCAAAAAACCTCTTCCTGGGAGGCTTCTGCTTACTCTGAGGGAGAAACTTTAACCTTGGAGTGAGAGGAGTCTCCTTCCACTCACCCAGCTTTGCATGCTTCTTCAGGTCTGGCAGCCGAGCATTGTGAGACAGCCAAGCTCCTGGAAGCATGGATGTTCTTGGGGCTCTCGAGCTGTCCATCTGTGCAGGGTATCTTGGTGCACTTGAGGGGTTTCCAGGTGGTCACCCATGCTGTGGCCACCCAGACGACGACCACAGTAACCATGATGGCTTTTGCGAAGGTCCCCACATCGATGTCGACACATTTTCCAACTTAATGACCCCGGCAGTGGTGGACCAGCCTGCTGTTCATGCTATGGCACCCCAGTATGTGGTGTCTCTGCCCCCTGTCATACCCATGGTCCAGGCTATGCATGTTGTGCCTCCTGTCCTAGTTGCTCTTGTTGTCCCAGTGGCTCCTGCTGTTCTTGTCGCCTGGGCTGCTCTTGCTGTGCCTCTTGCCCCAGTTGCCCTGGTTGCTCCTATTGCCACTCCTGCTGTTCCTGCTGCCCTAGCTGCCCTGGCTGTTCCTGTGGTTTCTGCTACTCCCTCTTGGATGGGGGACCTGACCGCCATCCTGAAAATGTCGAAAAGGAAATTGAAGAAGAGGTCCGGTAAGGTGTCCTTGTCATCTTCGTTGTCTTCGGCTTCATCTTCGACTTCATCATCTCCTACCTCCTCCCCTTCTTCTTCTGAGGTTCATCAGGCAAAGAAGAAGGCTGCCTCTCCCTCCCCCCTCCACAAGAAGTTCCATCCCAAGATTTCTAAGGGGCTCCCTCCACAGGGGAGGCAGTGGGATCTCTTTATCTCCTCCCAGCCCTCAGCCTTGGGATCCAGTTTGTTTACCCCACCAGGGTCTTGCGTCTGAGGAGCCTCGGGTGCGCAGCCTCCCAAGGCCTGCTTTCCCAATACCGGTTCAAAGAAGTCTGCTTCTAAGACTGGCATTGTGCCTGTCTCTACCAGAGTTTCTTCAGATGCTTGAGAACAGACTGCTCCCATTGATCGTTCTGTATGAGATTTTGGAGTACTATCAGGTGCTCGGCCAAGCTGAGTCACTTTGAGTTCTTGGGATTCTGCAGAATCTCAAGCACCCCAAACCAGCACTGGCAAGTCCGCGCCCCAGTCTGGTTTAGGCACAGGACAAGAGAAAGTGTGATAACATGCAGGTGTTTTGACACTTCCTGCCAGCACTGCTTCAAGTGCTCAGCCAGGTTCCCGCCCTGCTGTCTCAAAGAGGACTAGAGCATGTCGTGAGGATGGCATATGTTTGTGTCAGCCAGTGCCCAAGCACTCGACTTCAGCCAGCCCCCGAATGTGATCACGTGATCAGCCCTGCTCACCCGAGCTGAGTGCATGGGTACACTAGAGTGAACCTCTCACCTTTCCTTAGGGTAGTGCTTCGCCAAGAAATAGGTGCTCTCTTAGACCTGTGATGCCGTCACCACCATGGGTTGGTGACCCTGCCCATGGCCTGCCTTTTCTGCTGGTTCTCCTAGCAGGACAGGTAGGAGTGCTTGATCCCCTTCATCTGTCCCCTCAACCTCCTGGGGTATTACTGCGAGGCATGAGTCAGACAGGAAGGACCCCGGCGAGATTTCTTCTTCTCAGAGTTCGCCTATGAAGGCCTACACTGTGGGTTCTCTTCTCGGACCTTTGTTGTGGTTCATCCCTTGTGCCTCGTATCCTTTTGGGGTCCCAAGAAGGAACCCAAGGCTTCAGTATGGCTGTCATGGTCTGTGCTTGCTGAGTGGGTACTCAACCAGGTAAATTACCTTGTCTCTGGGCAAGAAAATTCACTTCAGTTGAACCACTGAGATAAGCTCCCTCCCCTTCCTCTGCCTTGACAAGTGATTCTACACAGCCTCGAAGGGGTCCTTCCTGACTAAGCAGGTTGACCCATACCTGGTTTATCTAGGCCTGGGTCTCTTGCTGCAACATTTTGCCGTGGAAGAGGTCCCCCCCTCTCGCAGCAAGAGGCAGCGAACCTTGAGGCCACCATTATGGCAGCTCCCCAGTCAGTCTCCTGATTAAATCTGTGGTCTTTCACAGTTTCTAAAATTGCCACCTCCTCAGGTGCAACCATCCCTGGAGAGGAATCCAGTTTTGGGAGACTGTGCCATTCTGGAGGTAAGGCTATCTCCTACCTGGCCCACCAGATGGCAAATCTGTGGGCAAACCTGGTGCTGAAGGGCAGGAATGCTGTCCTGAATCGGATCCCCAGGTATGTAGGTCCTGAGTCGGCATTGGCCCTTAAGAACAGAACATTGCTGGCTTCTGCCTCTTTCTTCCCCCAGAGTTAGTAGATGCTGTGGTGGTCAAGAGACATGCCGAAGACAATGACCGCCTTGTCCACCAGGCATTTGCCAAGACCTCAGGTCAGGCTAGCACTTCCTCAGCCCCTAAGAAGACCCAGGCTTTTGAAGGGCACTCAAGGTGACACCCAACCTTCTTCCTCTACCAAGAAAGGCATGCAAATATGTTCCTTTCAACCCTCTTTCCAGTCTTAAAAAGGGAGCAAGCAAAGGAAAGAAGTAGTGAGGATGCTAGGGGGCGACGTTCCCCTCCAGCTGCTGCCATTGGTGGTTGGGTGGGTGGGCAACATGACAGCAACATGGAGCCTGAGACCTAGGTAGTGGATTCCTTCAGGAGGGATATCTACTTCCCTTTTGAGTCTCAACCACCTCTCACCATCAACCTTGTCCTGTTTCCTCGCCTACATTCCCAGTTTGCTGAAGGATCTCCCACTCCAGGAGGAGGTGTGACCAATGCTGAAGAAAGATGTTGTGGAAGTCATGTCATATCAATCCCCTGTCTTTTACAGATGCATCTTTCTTGTAGAGAAAGCTTCAGGGGTGGGAGACCAGTCATAGACCTCTCTCCCTTGTACCGATTCATTCGCCAGACCCTTTCCATGATGGAAACCAGGCTCCGTGCTCGCTTCCATCAGGAAAATGACTTCATGCTTAAGGTGGACTTGATGGATGTGTATTTTCAAATGTCCATCCATCCCCCCACAAGTACCTTTATTTTATCCTCTGGGAAGCATACTCCAATTCAGGGTACTCTGCTTCAGCCTCTCAACCACTCCCTGGGTGTTTGTGTGACTGTTCACCCTTGTATCAGCTTGGGCCCATTTGCATGGGATATGTGTTTTGAGTTATCTTGACAATTTTTCCTGGCGAGCTCCCTCTAGCAGTTGTTCCAGGACAGGGATCGACTTCTCGAGTTTTGTTGCAGCCTAGGGATTGTAGTGAATCTTGAGAAATCCAATCTCATCCCTAAGCAGAGGATAAAGTACCTGGGCA